>NC_057805.1:131295137-131611277 GCF_018294505.1 Triticum aestivum | reverse complement strand
GCCTTTCCTTTGCTTTTTATTTATTTTCTGTTTTCTTTTAACAGTAGCCTTTTGCATTTTCTTTTGCACTAATCATCTTTCGCAAAAATGTGCCACTGGTGAAAACAAATACTAGGGTCAGTGGTGCACTGCCACCACAAGCTTGGGATTTATTTGAATCCATTTGGACTTTTCATAATTGGAATAGCATTTTAAAATGCTGGAATGGCACTGTCTTAATTGCTATAGTCCATCTTGGCTTGGAAGTGATGTTGTTTTCCTTAACAATCATTTGGTATGGAATTTTGGCTAAATGATGAACTATTTTGCAGCAACTTTTGTGCAACTTCATATTTCACTTGCAAATTGGATTTGATTCCAAAGTGGGATTTCAAATGATATTTGAATCAAAGGTGATCAAGCACTGCTTAGCCAAGTGATTAGCTTAATCACATAGGGTTACTGTAGCATGACACCGGGGGTGTTACAGTTGGAGACGTATCATTGCTCTTGCCGTGGAGGAAGGTCCTCAAATGCTCGTTCCTCGAGATGTCGCTCTTGGCGTGGAGGAGGGTCTTGAAGCACTTGTTCCACTTGGTGTCGTTCTTGCCATGGAGGAGGACGAGGAATATGTGCTTGGTTGCACCTTTCTTGTTGTTCTTCGCGATGCGCGGCTTCTTCGTGTATCTCCCGACGAAGAGCTTCCTCTTGTTCTCGCACTTGGCGGTTGCGCTCTTCAACGACTCTAGTGGACCCGCGGAGTGCGCGTTGTGCTTCGAGTGCTTATGCTTGACGAATGGCGTCATCATCTTGAGGTTGTTGCCGTGGCACTTGTGGAGGCATTTGCTCTTGCTCCCTTGGTTCTTGCGCTTGTTGTTGCGCCCTTTCACGTGCTCGAACTCGGTCTTGTAATCCATTGCCATGGAATGGATTTTTTGGAGCTTGGCGATCTCGGGGAGCATCACGTCGAGGCACCCAATCTCGGGGAGGACTTGTATCATATGATGAGTAGCCCGAATATGGCCGACTTGAGCGGCGGCTTGAGTGGCGCCGTCTTGACGAAGATGTCGAGGAGGGCGGGCGTCGCACGATCATGTTGCGCAATTCTTCCATTTGTGTAGTGAACTTGTCGTCGATGTAGTCGCGGTTCCTTGCTTCCGATTGACGAAGGTCGGCGGCGAGTCGGTCAAGGCGTTCACCCAAGGCCTCACTTTCTTGATGGAGAGCTCGTTGCGCGATGAAGAAGTGGCCTTTGGTGACATAGCCGGGATCACCATCTTGCTCCTCGAAAAGCGGTTTCACTAGGAAAATGAGAGAACAATGCCAAAGTTACCTTTTCCAAAGATTGAGGATGTAACAAGTGTCACTCAATGTAATGCTATAATAGGAGAATTGGAACCGAGTTTGTTTCTCACACCTAGAAGTAAAAAGGCTTATGGAGTAGCTTGGTTAGGATGGTGGCAAAATTTCAAGTAAATGTTAGTCAAGATATCGATAAGGTTGAGAAGGTTCACAAAAATGCAAGTAAAGCAAATAGATCAAACCCAAGAGTATCACTAGGAACACACACACGCGGAAGATAGATGGGATCCGCACAACCAAGGAGTGAGCTCAAAATGTGCAACCACGGAAAATGCTCTTGTTGTGCGAATGCTAGAGAGACCGATTGCTCAAATGGGCGAGGTCCACTTGCCAAACATCAAATCCATGGACCAAAACAACCAAATCTCACAAGATCCAACAAATTGCAAGAAAAAATTTTGGGGCTATTTTTGTGGGGATTTTTGAATTTGGACGAAAAACAACAAAATCAAGCTAGCAAATGGGGGGATGGGACTCCAAGATGTGAATCAACCTTGCTCATGATACCAAGATGTTGTAGGGTGAAACCCTAGAGGGGATCTTTTCACACTTGGAGGGGGAAAGGAGGAAGAACACTCTAAAACACAAGGCACAAATCAGTCAAACAAACCCAAATATCACATCCACTAGAGTAGCATACATGAGATCCACAAGATTACAAGATCAATCCAAGGAAACAAGCACTAGGTAAAGTTCTTCCCACTCCTAGAGGAGGTGAGGTCTTGATGATGATCTACTCCCTTGGGAGGTCTTGTAATCCACAAGGATTCTTCCCAAAAGGGGTCTTGATCTCCAAGAGGAGGGGATACAAAGAGCAAAGCTCACAATGTTTTATCTAATACTTTGCTATCCTTCCAAAAGAGCTAGGTAAAAATTATATAAAGGCTAGGGACGAAACTTGGAGAAAGAGGGATACAAAGGACAAAAATGTCCCTAAAACGTGTAGCCACGGAGGAGGAGTCCGGGCACCCGGACCGGTCAGGGGCTCCGGAGGGAGGAGGACCGGGCACCCGGGGGTCCTAGGCCCGGGCACCCGGGGAGGCCGCATGCGGCTGGGGCGGTGCAGGCCGGGCACCCGGGGCCGGTTGGCCAGGCACCCGGGGTGGGCTGGGCAAGGCCCAAGTGGGGGGCACCCGGCGCCGGCTGGGGCGTAGCCCAGGTAGAGGCCGGGCACCCGGGGCCGAGATGGACGGGCACCCGGGGTGTCCGGGGGTTCGGTCCTCCCCACGTCTTCGAGTCCGGGCACCCGGGGTCCTTCCGTCCTGGCACCCGGGGTGTCCAGGGACCTCTCTCCTTCATTCTTCTTGGCCTCTCCTTCCTTCTCTTGCTCCATGGATGCTCGAATCTTCACCTTCTCCTTCTCACGATCATCTCCTTGGTATCCTAGAATGCATAACATGTCTTAATAAGGTAGAACCCAATTCTCATGCGAATCCGACCAAAACTCGAAGAGGAGAGAGTCAACCTCGTTCTCGATGGCGCGTGCACGTGCTCTTGTCATTGGTCCTCTCGGTGCTTGCGGTGGTGATGGAGTGTCGGTGCGGGTAGTCGAGGGATGCTCTGCATCATCGTCTTTCCCTACGCCTTCTACTCCTCGCGTCTTCGCTAACCCGTTTCATTGGCACCAACCGTCACCATGTCAACATTAGTGTGTTCATCATCGTCGCCTCATCTTCTTATTTCTCATTTCTCGTCAGCTTTAGTTCTCGTTCCTACTTATTTTCAAGAATACTCTTTCTTTTTTCTCTCTCTTATTATTTGGAACACTCTTTTTCCTTTCTCCAACACCATGGACCGTTTGGTGGCTTTAGTTCATTTTCCTTCTTGTTCTTGGAACACTCTTTCTTCTTATTATCGCATGAACCACCTGGACAATGTTGTGTCATGTTGTCCTCACCCGCGAATATTTCGGCAACCATCAGCGTGTGGACATCCTGCAGAGCATATTCTTCATCCATCTAGGTGAACGCTAGGTCGCCCATGTTGCAAGCGCATGGTGTCCGTTGTCCATGTTGGCAAGCAGTGCTCGGTGATTGGCCATGCAACTGAGAGCCCATTGATCGTCCCTGCCCAAGAGCGCTTTCAAAATGATTCATCGCGATTAACTGCTTGCTTGATTGATTAAGTACACAAATAATTAACGACATACCTAATTCTCTGCATGCCTAATTAACCGTCAACCAAATCAATTAATTATCTGACTAATTGTAAAATATCCCTACTTCTAATTATCTATAGGCATAAATAATTGTCTAACAAATTAATTAATTGCATTAATCACTCAACTTCCAAATTGATTCGGTGCAAAAAAATCCTATTTAAATGGACCTAATTAATTGCATATGTAATTAACTGCCTAGCTAATTAATTGCTTCAATGGTTTGATTTGAAAATTGATTTAGTGCTCGATTTTTTAAATATTTTCACATGAATGGCTTCTACAAACGCCAATGATGACGACTACCGAGTAATATTGGACACATTCACTTAACGAATTTCTTGACATTTAAATGGACACACTTGATTTGAGAATGTAGCTTGTCTGGCTCTACAAGAAATATAATATGACCGAGTCCACGTGGCGGTCTGATGACCCGCCTTCCCCCACGGCCGTCCTCGACCCCGTGATCCACGCCCTGGCATTCTCAAGCACCGTGCCAGCGTTAGGCCCGGCCACGACATCTTCCATGGTGTCGTGCACGACGTCCCTTCGCAGGGGCGCCCAGATGCTGCACCCATATGAAACTTGTGATTCTTAATTAATAGTAGAGATAATGATAATAATAAATGACATAGCGCGCGGGATTAGTGATTTCATTTTATTATGGAAGGTTATCGAGAAAAATCTTATGTCTGTCTTTTAGGAAGATGATCTCACATATATGATGCAATTTCTGAATTCTTAACTACTTATTGTTTACGTAATTGAATTGAATCAACACCTACCAAAGAAAGCATGAAACAAGATCCCCTTAATGGGATATGTTTTTTAATGGGAGGGAAAGAAACCAGTGGGAGTTGGTGATGGGACAAAGAAAAACCAGACGAAAATAAATCGCACCAGGCTATCAACTGCTCCATTAAGAGTAGAGATTACTTTAGAAAAATGCCTTATAATTTGAAATAGGGAAAGTGCGTACAGTAACCACCCTTTCGATTTTGATCGTGGTGCATGCTGCAAACGAATAAGATCGTTCAAACTCCCAAGCCATTGAGCTTCCCTAACTAGTCACACCAGAAAGGATGTATGTATACAAGTCTTGGTATACAAAAAATCCATCAAGAACTGATCAAGGCGTCCCTCCTACAGTGCCTCGAACGACTGTTATGTGACGAGTGTTCGTTCTATGGCCTTCCTCTCCGGAAAGAAACTGCGTCTCAGGGCTTCAGCCTCGCGATCCATCAAGCTTAAAACCACCTTTCAGGCACCTTGTCTCGATTCCCACCACAGTTCCTCCCGGGGTAAGCATGGAGGACTTCGTCGAACCTTCCGGATCGAGCCCAATGGCCCATTTTCATAAATGGCAAATACACAATCCATCCAAATCGGGGCCTGAGCCTTAGCTAGCCATCATCAACGCTCATCTTTTCAGCGCCTTTCCCAGCCGCGCTCCGCTGCATCTGCACCTGCAGGGCGTGTTTCTTTTGCAGCTCACGGAGCCTCTCCAGGAGTTCTTGGAATGAAGGGCGGCGCTGTGGGTCACTGCTCGAAGAAAAGGATGATGGGTTAGCGGGAATCGGTTTATTGTTAGTACAGTAAGTAGTATGTACCTGTCCCAACAACTCTCAATCATTGATACCCACTGAGGATCTATGTCACTCGGAATTTCCAATCTGTGGTCCATGAAACCCACAGCTCCGATAACCTGCGCCGCATGGATCAGAATGTTACGAATTTCTTGTACTTCAGCACGGTTACATAAGCAAAAAACTGAGTTTGTCTTAAAATGCAATGGTGGCTATTTCACTTCTAATAGGAAATCTATCATTCACCAGTAAGCTGCTACTCCCTCCGTTCCATAATTCTTGCCGTGGTTTTAGTTCAAGAATTATGGAACGTAGGGAGTACTTATTTTGCAAGGAGACATTCTACGGTAAACATCTCAGTATTAATCTTGCCGCCAGACTGAAAGGTAGATGGGAAGATATATGAAGCAAAAAATATTGAACTTATATCTTCTTGTTGTATCTAAGTAGACTAATAACGCAGATGATCTTGCAACCTATCACTATCTGCTCAAGGAAACATAGATACCAATTTCACAATCACATAGTCGCTACAGAATATATGATCGAAAATCGTGTGAATACCTAAACAACAGAAATACATAGCAAAATTGGACCTGCATTGTATTGAGAGTATCCCAAGGAATCTTCTGAGTAACAAGCTCCCATAGGACCACTCCGTAGCTGTACACGTCAGACCTATCATGTAGAAGAAAGGAATGTATGAGAAATCATTTGCAGATTGCGGGAACATCTATTGTATTAAAATGGTCCCATTGAGCTTACTTTTCATTTGAAGGTTCATTACGTAGCACTTCTGGAGCCATCCACTGTGGCTGGATGTTAAAGCTAAGATATCAGATATTTAGAACAGAAAAAAAATATGATGATTGTAACGTTTCTTTCTATTTTGTCAGTCTAGATAATACATGTAAAAAAGGTAATGTTTGCTTGTACTTACTGTTCCTTTCCCAGTTTTTGTAGTCAGGAATGTTTCGATTTTGAGGCGTGAAAGACCAAAGTCCGCAACCTAATTGAACCAAGTGAATGAGAAGAGAAAGTGTAAAGTAAGGAAAACTAAGATCCAACAGTTACCTTAACAGTCCAGTTCTTATCAACCAACAGATTTGACGATTTTAGATCACGATGTACAACGGTGGGGCTGGAACTGTGAAGATAATTCATGCCCCTTGCCTGAAAAATATTTTAAAATGTATTTAAGATCTCCATGACGATAAAATCTTCCATAAAACCAAACCATGTACTTGTCAAACAAAATATAAGGTAATTTTGTCTCCATGGATTTAGAGGCCCTGGCAAGAACAAGCATGATAAAGGATTAGTTGACTATTAGTGTTTCGTATCATAATCACATGAATTATGACTGGCCTTTAGTGAAAGAACCTTCAAGTAAGACACAGTAACAGACTGTAAACACGAGATATCCTGTTAGATGTAAGGTGCATGACACCATTGCCTGTACTTTTCCATTTTCTTACACTGAA
This sequence comes from Triticum aestivum, assembly GCF_018294505.1. NCBI lineage: Eukaryota > Viridiplantae > Streptophyta > Magnoliopsida > Poales > Poaceae > Triticum > Triticum aestivum. The sequence goes on along the minus strand of NC_057805.1, from coordinate 131,604,705 downwards.
AGTTGGGATATGGCCTACTATTGGGTACATAAGAAAACTCCAGTTTTTCTTCTACACACTTGCCAAAAATAATTATTTGCCTATTCAATAAATCTCTGAACTTCTGCACGTGAAGAATGTTTTATCCAGTTGTTCATTCCTCAAACTTCCATAGAATTTAACTGGCTTGTCATTTACTAGAAACTAGCTGTTCAACGTAAGTGCACTCACGATGTCTATAGCCATGTGAACTCGCCGTCTTGGATCCAACTTGCCAGTGGTTTTTCGTAGTAAGCGAAACAAGCTCCCTCTGCATGACAGGACTCAGTACAGTGTGATACATAATTAATAAGAAATATTGGCCCGAATGTTAATGTTTGAAATTCTGAAACAGAATACATCATTGAAATACCAGCCGACTTGAGGAACAGTGAAAACAACAAGTAGGCAGTTACTACTCGGACAACTCACCTAAAAATACTAACCAGATTTAAAATTGTGCCAGATAGTTAAGAACTCGGCAGTTGGCACAATACACATACTCTACTGTTATTACTCCCTATTACTTTTACTGAGTGAGATCATAAGCCATATAGATAGACTGTGTAGTGACCTAATCCTTCTTTTGCACCAAGCAAAGGAGAAAGTAATTACCAGACATGTAGGAGATGTAAAGCATACCGTGGGAGAAATTCCGTAACAATACAAAGCCGTTCCTGAGAAGCAACTGCACCCATGAAAAGTATAATATTGGGATGACGTAGCTTCTTCATCAGTGACACCTACATATTAGTCGGAAGCAAATGCAATCATGACCACAAACTACGAAACTAGAAAGTTAACAATGTACTGTTGATTGCAACAGCCCACAAAAAAACTATATACGAAAGAAACAAGGTGACTGTACAAAAAAACTGTATCCTTTCTTCTTCATTTTTATCTACATGATTACATCAACATAGAATAACGAAAATAACTATCATGTCTCATAAAAAAACTAATATCGGTTCTGTGAATACCAGGGAGTCAAATTACCAAGTATCTGACTCGACAACAGAATGGGTACACTATAGTTCTGTTAACAAAATATCCAACTGAGAGTGAACAACAAGTGAATTTAGATATGGATGTCTAACCTCTTGTCTGAAGGTACGTATCATTTCTTCTGAATATTCCTGCCTGGAGAATACTTTAACTGCCACATCCTACAGGGGCATTGATAGACATTCAAAACATATTTTTAAGGTTTAAATATTTACCCATAATTACGGTAGACTATGCATACCGATCCATACCACAAAGCATGATACACTGTTCCGCAAGAACCTGCGTGGATCAAACATGAACATAGAGGAAATGAATGATTTCTATTTAGAAAGGAATAGGATAGCAATACCAACTTCCATGCAGCATAAATCATTTGAAGTACATATCAACAAGAGATGTGAGTATCCACGTCTGCAGCCAGAGGGAATTGCAATTTCTCTCTCGAAAATAAAAGGAGAACCAGGGTAAAGTGAGAATTAACTACCTTCACCTACTTGTTCTCCAAGTGTTAGGTCTTCCCACAAGATCTCATAATCTAGGCAGTCTGCTTCATAATCTACTCTCTCGATAGGACTGCTGTTACTACTTACAGTGCTGCTCATGGTACTACTTGTGCTGTTATTGTTGAAAGTCCACCAGGAACCTGATACCTCATATTTGCCTGCCTGGGCGTATTCAGTGTCCTTGCTGTCTGGAATTATGATAGGCTCTAGAACTGGTACTCCCTGACGAATCTGAGTGTTCTCTTGCTTATCATGTAACGGTGGTGAAGTCATGTTATTCTTTCCACAACCACCATCGTTTTCATTTCCTTTCCAAGGCCATGATATCCCCTTCTTGGTCAATAATGCCTCTGCCTTTGAACTAAAAATCTTCTGAAATCCTCCTTTTCCTTGTCCTGAATCATCACTATTTGTTTTTCTTGAGTTTACAGGTGATTTCTCTTCGGTAACAAAGGTACCATGCAGTACATCCCCACCTGGGGTGCTTGCTTCACTTGATGTCAACTCTTCCCTGGCATCATGATCAGAATACTGACCCTGGCGACCATTACCATCCTGTTCGTCGCAACTCTGACCTGACCTGATCCGAGAACGAACTCTACTTGTAACCTTTGTAGCCTGTGTTGTCATTCTAGAAATCAAGAAAAGAATACACTAGGAAAATAAATTAAGAAGAAATACCAGAAGAGAAACATTCTATTGAAACCAACAGTGCAGCCGTTTCTTTTGTTTGCTCAGAAATGCGACTCACCAAATTTGTTATCTTAGACGTGATGGCAGATTGTAGAGGTTCTTGGGAGTCTGACAAACATTTTTGTGGCAAGCCACTTTTAGGCTTGTTGTTAACTTGTAAATGGGGCTTTGCTGAATTTGGATAGGATTTCCCTACGACTGAAGGACCAACTATTTCCTCCAATATCCGTGCATCACCTGACAGACAGGTGAGGCCCACCAAGCTACCATCTTCATCATATAAAGGAGTGTTATTCACAACAACAGAAAACCGCTCTCCTGACTTGTGCTTGACAGGAAACTTCCCTCTCCAACACTTGCCCATAAATATATTACGGATAATCTCATGTGCTGGACTGAAATCACAAGGATCACAGATTAATTCAAGGAGATCCTGGCCAATCGCTTCTGATGAACAATAGCCATATAGATGCTCGGCAAATCGGTTCCTAGGTTACAGAAAAAATGGGAGAACTTAGTATTAAGATGTACATTTTTATAAGAAAATAGTGTAAGATGTACTTATTCATAGCATAAAACAGAGATAACGGCCATGAGGTGCATCATGAAATGCATATTTCATAAGAAAATTTTCCTACTTGTTGAGATGAGCCGGCGACCAGACAAGAGCATTACACCAATTAGATGCATCACGATAAGCAAAATATTTGGGGGAAAAATGCAACCCTGATAAATATCCATCATTATCACAAAGGTCCCAAAGACATGCGGGATTAGGCACAAAGTGTTGACGTTTTTAATCCTAATCTGAGATCACAGGTCTTAAAAGGCACACATGATGCTTCCAGATTTGTTTACTTTTTTGAGAGGTTAAGTTTGTTTATTTTACTATGTAAAATAAAATACTAAAACAGCACACTATATTTTTTAGCGATACATCCAATTATGCAGCAAGGCAGAAAAAAAAACTTGAAATGATACGTCTAGTAACTTTATGAGAACCCTTTCTCAGTTTTATCACTCGAGTTAACCTAACCTTGCCATATCAAGTTCCAACACATGATAAAAGATGACAAGCAGCAACCAAAATACCTTATAAATCCAATTAGCTTGTTCCAACACATGATATTACAATTTTATCATTAGGTGGGGCACACCATATAATTTACTCCCTCCGTTCCATAACGTTGTGCATATAGATTTTTTGAAAAGTCAACCTCACAATCTTTGACCAAGTTTTTCGAGAAAAACATTTACATCTAGAATGCCAAGCATATATCATTACATTCACTGTAAGTAGTTACATATTTTATATATTTGGTATTGTAGATATAAATAAATTTCTCTATAAACTTGGTCAAAGTTTGCAAAGTTTGACTTTTGAAAAAATCTATACGCACTACATTATGGAACAGATGAAGTATTATATTTGTTTATTAGGTGGCCCACACTATATAATCGCAGAACAGTTATGCTCAATACTGAATAAGGAAGAGCATTCAAGGTTTGTGATCTCTCCATATAGTCTTTGAAGCCTCTCTATGATATGAAAGCAAGCCCTGCGGGTGGCTTAGATGAGGCGGCACATCCCCACCCTCGGCCTTCGACGTGTATACTAACTATGAACATAACATCCATCCTTGTGAATTTAACAACTGAATTCCTCCCAACACACAACTGGTTTTCCAATGGCATGCAAGATACGGCTAATGGAGCAGCGAACAGTTGAATGCAACCCCGAAGGAGAAACATTGTTTCAAACTAAGTTTGGAGTCATGTCTTGATTTGTGTATAGTTGGCTGCAGCATTTATTTGTTCACTCCCGGGCCCTATATATGAAAATGACTGGTTCCAATAATAGTATTACAGTCCAATCGTGTGGTGCAGCAGCATTCCATCAAACAGTTGATGAGCATTGAGCAGGCAGGCAAGAGGTGCAAGGAAGGAAGCTCACCAGTACAAGACCTTGCCTTCAAGGGAAATGACATGCACGGCCTGCCCCAGCGACTGCAGTATCCTGTGGCAGTGCCTGTCGGACAGCCCGGGGCGCTGCGGGCGCGAGGAGGAGGAGGAGGAGGATTGGTGAAGCAAGGCCAGAGCGCGGCCCCTCGACGACGTAGCCTGCTGCAGCGCGGGGAAGGGGCGGCGCGGAGGCGGAGGCGGAGGCGGAGGCGGAGACGCGGAGGAGTGGCCTTGCCCGGGGATAAGCTTGCCTATCTCCCGCTTGAGCTCCTCCTGGCCCTCTTCCAGCACCCGTATCTTCCTCAGGAGCTCATCCGGCTCCATCGCCGGCCAAGAGACCAGACCACAGTCGGATCAAATCAAATGGTAGTAGGCCAAGGCACCCGCCCGCCGCGTCTTTTGTGGGAGAGTTGTGCAAGCAAGGCGAGGAGGTGGAGGCCCCAAATGGCGGGGCGCCTTTTATTGGACGACAAATTTGGCGCAATTCGCTTCCAGGAGGCAACAGAAGTGAGCTCCTACACGTCTGTCCCCTCTCAAGGTTCAACAATGGGAGGAAGAAGCAAGCTGCAAGGATTTCCAGGTTGTTGCCTATATGATGTCTTTCCTTTTTTTTCTTTGCTTAGAGCTGGAGCAAATGAGATGGAATCTATCTATCCCAGTCGTCTCTCTCTTTCCCTTTTCCTTTCTTTGTGTATGGCTTTGGCTATGGACCTGTTCTTCCACCATTTATTTATTTATTTATTATCTCCAGAATCGGCTCCTTGTTTACTTGTCTGAGTTGAATTTTGTTCTGGGGACCGACGGATGCTGCTAGCTAGATCATCTCGGGCCGCCTCTCTCTGTTGTCGCCATCCGCCTCCAAATGTTGCAACTTGCGAGCGTCTGTCCACCTCATCGCCTTGCCTTGGAAAAAGCATCTTTGTTTCCATTAACGGCAATCCTACTAAACTAGTATTCCTCCTGCCTGCTATTACTGGTCTCGCCATATTCTGCATTATACTATTATCTCATGAAGATTAGTCTTCTTTTCTGCTGGATGTCATGTGACCGGTATCATCTCATCTGTGGGCTGTGCTTTGGTGCCTAGTGCGTCTCCTGCTGAGGTGTGAGGGAGCACCCATCGCTTTTTTGGACCACAGCTTTGCCCAAAAGGTTCATCACAGCTTTGCACCATCTGGCGTATCTTCTCTACTCTATTCATCTTCATCCTGTCTCACATGTTTATTATTCTTTTTTATTTTCCGTGGTTGACGTACACGTGCCGTGCTACACCATGATAACGTACTCTACATTTTATGTAGTACAAGATTCTTTTGATCAACTTACACCTTTTTTTTAAAACAACTTAAACCACCTTAATGTGTGTGGGTGTGAATAATGGAATGCATCCAGTGCTAGCAAAGTACTCATTCTGTCTCAAAATATAAGACTTTTTTTTATAATTAGGGAAGGAAGAATGGATCCACCCATGTGAATTGCACAAATACGTTTGGCTGCATGTGCCAAACAACTCCATACGTATGCACGTTCTTATGAATGTTGAGCGTACAAATAATAACATTACCACCCTCACAGAAAAGTTAATAATTCCCAAGTGCATCTTCTGTCATTCTCACTAGAAAAACTTGATTAACATGTATGTGTTTGTGTGAAAGTGATATCAATTCAGCAAGTCAGGGCGCACCTCATTGATTCTGCAAGTCATGCTCGCGGATCTACCTGCCGGCGTAAGCTGCTGGTGCCATGTGGTTTTGTGGTGGCTCTTTGGTGGTGCTGTTGCGGTGGCTTCGTGGGAGGTGTGGTGTTGGGTGATGCTCCGGGCGAAAGCTTGTCAGGTTTTTGCCGGCTGACAGCATCGGCGTCCATGGACGTCGTTTCACCCTTTTGAAGGTGCAGGCGTGCAGCCATGGATTCCATCCCCATGCACACCCTTGGATCCAGTTTTTTGAGTGAAAGCCTAAGGCACGATCAGGTAGGGCGACAGTGTCGGCATTGCCGCTTCACTCTTTGGGGCGTCGTCTTGAATACCTATGGATCTCGTTCACGCTCTCCATGTGCTAGACGCTCATGACATTGTGCCCAACCGACAATGTGGTGGTTTCGCGTTGAGTTTGGCAACAATGATGATAGTCGGAGGTGTAGAGTCGCAACATGCCTTCTGTAGTTGGCGTGCTCGACATGTTTCTTCTTTGTCTCACCATGTCGTCGCAGAACCGGAACTGCCCTGGAGGTGCCTACGTGGTGACGATGACATGTGATTGGTGGTCTTCGAGGTGGCATTGGATCCGGAGAGGCGGTGTGGCGTGCGCACGGATCTGAGGTGTGACTCGTGAAAGCAGAGCTTGCATGCAGCTTCCTCTCACTCAGCATGCACTCCAACCATGTCGCGAGGGCTCCGCCTCCTCCTTCAGCTCCGGCGACCACGAGTTGCACGACAAGACTGTCATACTGCGCACATCAGTTATTCAAGGAAATGCCGCAGAGAGATAGAGAGGTCTTGAGAGAGAGGATTGTTGACGCTGGCAAGCGAGCCTGGTGAAAGGGATAGTTATTGACCAGAGGGGGGAGTGAATGAGAGAGTTTTTATCAAACTCTTCAAAACAAGCAAATTCTTCGAAGATGCGGAAGCAATAGCAGTACGAAGCAATGCTAGGGAGAAGTAAAACTAAGCTAAGCATGCAATCGATGAGAGAATAAAGTCATCAAGACTAAAGATAGCATGCAAACAAGATAGAAGGAACAGTAAAACATGCGAACATACAAGCATACACACTTAAGAGTTGCTAGGCTGAAGATAAAACAAAACGTGGAACAAAAAGTCTTCGAACATAGAGCAGGCAAAGTCTTCACGACAAAGTACAAAATTAAATGAAGTGAAGTGATAGAACTAGCTGCTTGATGAAGACACATGACTTGTTGGACCAGTTACAGTTGTTGTGACAACTGTATGTCTAGTTGGAGAGTCTGAGGTTAAATTCATAGGACCAAGTTTTCACCTTATTCTCCTTGCGCTAAGGTCATTTAGACCTCGCCCAATCACTCAGGTAAGTCTTCAAGGTAGACTTCCGAAACCTTCACAAACTTGTTCACCGGTAATCCACAATGCACTCTTGGATGCTCAGAACATGACGTCTGACCGTCACAAAAATCACAGTCTTCAAGTATAATAAGTCTTTGGTTCACTCAGAACAGATTCTTCAGTGACGCTCAATCACTTTGGCTCTTGGGTGTTTGGGCTTCCTCAATTAGGATTCACTCAAATGCTTCAGAGGCCAGGTTGCTCTTAAACGACACTTGTCATGCAATAACTCTAAGCAGCCAACCAACTTATGGTGGAGAGGTGGTGATGTAGGGTGAGACCCTAAACGACCGATCTTTCACGAAAGGAGCGGATCCCGTCCAAGAACACGAGGGAAAACACAAGAGGAACTCTCAAACCAACAAGATATAGTCACACATATGCTAGATTCGAGGACACATAGAGATCACACGGTCCAAAATCAACAAGGGACGATACAAAGGGTAACCGGTTCTTCTCCGTGAGGAGGTCTTCATGGGGCCACCCAAGAGGGGGTCTTGAATCCAACGTGGATCTTCTCCGAAGAGGGGCCGCGGTCTCTCTCGGGGAGATGATCCGTATGGATGAGCAAAAGCTATCCTCACATATGAGCTAAACCAATTCTAACCCTAGAAAGAGGTGGTGGAGTAGTATATATAGAAGTTGGGGGGCGAAGGGGTACATGGGCCTCGGCCCAACATCATGCACGCAGGCACGGTCCAGATGATCCGGATGTTGGTCCGGATGATCCGGACTTCGGGGGTCCGGATGATCCGGGTTGGCGTCTGGATGATCCGGCTGTGTCGTGGTCGCCGCGGGAGGTCCGGATGTTCGGGTCCTGGTCCGGATGATCCGGCTTCGTGGTGAAGCTTCGGGTGTCCTCGGGCGAGTTAGCCGGATCGTCCGGGCCGGGGTCCGGATCGTCCGGGTTGGGGCCGGATCTTCCGGACGGCGGTCCGGATCGTCCGGGCTTCTGCTGACTTAGCCCTTCTTCTTCTCCGTCTTCACGTCCATCCTCCTCTTCGGATTCTCCTTGCTCCTTAGCGTCTCCATGGCTAACTCCTTGATACCTGAGTATGCACAACGTCTCCGTTTGAGGTAGTAGCCATGTCTCATGTTCATCGAAGTGGAATTGTGAGAGGAGAGATGTCACCTCGGTTTCGAGAGCTCTTGCACGTGCTCGTGTCATGGGTCCATTAGGCACTTGGTGAGATGATGGTAGGTCCATGGGGATGACCTTGGGATGCTCCACATCATCTCCCCTCCCTTGGGAAAGATCCGACCTCGGATCGAAATCCTCATCACCATGGTACCGAGAGAGATCTTTGACGTTGAAGATGTCGCTCACGGAGTACTTGTCACGTGGTATGTCGATCTTGTATGCGTTGTTGTTGTAGCGTGCAAGCACCTTGAATGGTCCATCGGCTCGTGGTAGAAGTTTGGACTTGCGTTCGTTGGGAAAGCGGTCCTTGCGAAGGTGTAGCCACACAAGATCTGCAATGTTGAATATCATGGGTTGCTTGGTGACGTTGAGCTTGGTCGCGAGTCGTTGTACTTGGCGCTCGATGGTGTGCCTTGTATCTTCATGCATCTTCTTGAGGTGGTTGACTCGGGCACTGGCGTCCATGTTTGTGCGCTTGGAGTGCTAGAGGTAGAATGTCCAATGGGGACAACGGGTTGAAGCCGTAGACGACCTCAAAGGGGACTTGCCGGTAGTCGAATGTCTTGCACGGTTGTAGGCGTACTCGGCGATAGGTAGGCACTCCTCCCACTCCTTGATGTTCTTCTTTATCAACACGCGTAGTAGAGTGGAGAGCGTACGGTTCGTCACCTCCGTTTGGCCGTCGTTTTGTGGATGATATGCCGTGGAGAATAGTAGCTTGATTCCGAGCTTGGCGCATAAGTTCTTCCAAAAGTAACTCAAGAACTTGACATCGCAGTCCGAGACAATCGTCTTTGGCACTCCATGTAGACGCAAGATTTCCCTACAAAAGAGATTGGCAACATGTGAAGCATCGTCTATCTTGTTGCAAGGAAAGAAATGAGCCATTTTGGAGAATCGGTCCACAACAACAAAAACGGATCCTTGCCATTTCTAGTTCTAGGCAAATCAAGCACAAAATCCATGCTAATATCTTCCCATGGTTGATACGGAATTGGAAGAGGCATATATAGTCCATGAGATTGAGCTTTAGACTTAGCTTTGCGACATGTAGAGCATCGGTTGGTGAAGCGGTTGACGTCGCGGAACATCTTAGGCCAAAAGTAGTTCTTGGAGAGCGTAGCAAGGGTCTTGTCGCGTCCAAAATGTCCCATTAGTCCTCCTCCATGAGATTCTTGCAAAAGCAACAAATGAAGAGAAGACTCGGGGATGCAAAGTTTGTTAGCTCTCATAAGATAACCATCTTTGATATAATAGCGTTCCCAAGATGTATGCGTCAAACATTTGGCATAAGGGATGGCAAAAGTAGGATCATGCTCATACAAGTCTTTTATGTGCTCAAAGCCAATTACATTCAATTCAAGTTGAGTAACAAGCATGCATATACGGGAAAGTGCATCCGCCAAAACATTTTCCTTACCTTTAATATACTTGATGACATAAGGAAATGACTCAATAAATTCACTCCACTTAGCATGACGCTTGTTCAACTTAGTTTGACCCTTAAGGTATTTGAGTGTTTCATGATCGGTATGGATGATGAATTCATGAGGGCGGAGGTAATGTTCCCATTCACACAAAACTCGCACTAAAGCATATAGCTCTTTGTCATAGATGGGGTAATTGAGTTGCGCTCCGGAAAGTTTCTCACTAAAATATGCTATGGGGCGCTTCTCTTGCGTTAACACACCTCCTATGCCATTACCACTAGCATCGCAATGAATTTCAAAAGGTTTGTCAAAGTTGGGTAATGCAAGCATGGGAGCATGAGTAAGCAAATTCTTAAGCTCATTGAATGCGCTATCTTGAGATGGTCCCCAAACAAAGGGTGCATTCTTCTTGCTCAAAGCATGTAAAGGTGAAGCAATGGTGCTAAAATCCTTCACAAATCTACGGTAGAAACCGGCTAAACCAAGAAAACTATGCACTTGTTGCAAATTTGTTGGTTGGGGCCAAGTTTTAATAGCATTGATCTTAGTTTCATCAACATGAACACCCTTAGAAGATACTAAGAAAACAAGCTTATCAACACCAAAGAGGCATTTTTCCATATTAGCATAAAGTTGCTCTTTTCGAAGAGTTTGTACCACGGTGCGAAGGTGGGTGACATGCTCTTTGAAAGATTTGCTAAAAACAAGGATATCGTCAAAGTAGACAACAACAAATTCACCAATATAAGGGCGAAACACATAATGCATAAGACGCATGAAAGTACCGGGTGCTTCCGATAAACCCATAGGCATGACTAATCACTCATACAAACCAAACTTTGTTTTGAAAGCGGTTTTCCATTCATCACCTTCTTGTATGCGTATTTGATAGTAACCACTTTTAAGATCAATTTTTTGAGAAAATAGTGGCACCGCTAAGTTCATCAAGCATGTCATCAAGGCGTGGAATGGGGTACCTATAGCGAACGGTGATAACATTGATGGGTCTACAATCGGAACACATGCGAAAGCTACCGTCTCTTTTTGGCACAAGGATGACCGGTACGGGACAAGGACTCAAACTTTCGCGCACATGTCCATGGTCTATGAGATGCTTTACTTGCCTTTGGATTTCTTTGGTTTCTTCGGGGTTGACTCGGTAGGGAGCCTTGTTTGGAAGTGGCACTTCGGGGATGAGGTCGATGCGGTGCTCGATGCCTCGTAGTGGAGGTAGACCCGGAGGTAGCTTGTCGGGGAAAACATCTTGGAAATCCTGCAATAAAGAAGATAACACCAAAGGTAGATTGTGAGAGGTGTTAGTTTTTGGTGCCTCGTCCTTGCACAATAGGACATAGTGTAGGACACTTAATGGGTTCTCACACACTTCTCTCATCTCACGTTTGGTGGCAAATAGAACTAAGTTTTTCTTGTCGCTCATCGTGGAGGCACTCAATTTGGGCTTGTGGCGCTCACTCTCTTTTTGGTGGTTCGCTCTCTCACTATTCTCTCCACAATGGGTGGCTTGCTTGTCGGCGATCACTTGGCTTGGAGACATAGGTCGTAGCACATACTCCTTTCCTTTCATCTTGAAGCTATAGTGGTTTGTACGCCCGTTGTGTATGTCACCTCGGTTAAATTGCCCTGGCCGTCCAAGAAGGAGGTGGCAAACGGTCATTGGGAGGACATCACACTCCAACGTGTCTTCGTAAGCTCCGATCTTGAAAGAAACTTGTACTCTATGCTCGACTTGGATGTTGCCGGTGTCGCTTAGCCATTGAACCTTGTATGGGTGCAGGTGCTTCATCTTGACCAATTGGATCTTGGAGCATAGTTCTTCACTTGTGAGGTTATGGCAACTCCCTCCATCGATGATGACCTTGACGGACCTTCCATTAATGCCGGCCTTGGTGTGGAAGATATGGCATCTTTGATCTTCGTCTTGTTGATGTTGAAGAGTCAAGACCTTGGAAACAACAAGAGCGGGGCTTGAATCTTCGTCACAAAAGATTTGATCATCTTCATCTTCATTGTTCACTTGCCGGTGCATGGCCACTTGCTCAAGGGCTTCCATTTCTCCTTCACTCATTGAGTCATAGGTTCCATCGTCGTTGAGGATCATGGTGCGCTTGTTTGTGCACTCAGAGGACTTGTGGCCTCGGCCGCCGCATGTGAAGCATTTGAAGGAACTTGTCTTGATGGTCTCATCGGTTGGGGTAGATGATGATGAAGCTCTCGGCTTGAAATTGCTTGTAGTAGGAGGACGACTTGAGGTTGTCAAAGTTTTCTTGTAACTTGACTTGTTGCCATTGCTTGTAGAAGGCTTGGTTGAGGTAGAAGTTGGTGGAGTCGTTGAAGCTTGATTGTTGGAGAGGCCATAGGACTTGGATGAGAACTTGGCGTACTTGAAGTCGTCTTGCACTTGGTGTTCCGCATTGGTGGCTTGGTGCACTAGCTCGATGAGGTTCGAGTATGGTTGGAAGTCGGCGATCTTCTTGATAGGATGATTGAGTCCATTCAAGAAACGTGCCATAGTTTTCTCATCATCTTCCGTGACATTGGCTCTTATCATGGCAATCTCCATTTCCTTGTAGTACTCTTCAACGCTCTTGGTTCCTTGCTTGAGGAGTTGGAGTTTCTTGAAGAGGTCGCGGTTGTAGTAGTTTGGCATGAATCGTGCTCTCATGACATCCTTCATTTGCGCCCAAGTAGTGATGGGTGGTTCACCTCTTGCCTCTCGGCGCTCAATGACTTGTTCCCACCAAATGAGGACGTAGTCTTGGAATTCAAGGGATGCCATTGCTATCTTCTTTTCTTCTTCGTAGTTGTGCAAGCGGAAGATTTTGCCAACCTTCAATGCCCATGATATGTACTCTTCAGGGTCATTGCTTCTGGTGAACTTGGGCATGGTGAACTTTAGCTTGCCGTATCGTTGCTCTTCATTGTGTTGGGGTCGAGGATGATGACGCCCATGTCGTTGAGAATTGACAAACTCATGTTGCTCTTGTCGAGGAGGGTTGTCGACCTCATGTTGCTCTTGTCGAGGAGGGTTGTCGGCCTCATGTTGCTCTTGTCTTGGAGGATTTCCATTGTCTTCATGCTCTCGATGAACTTGATGCTCTTGTCGAACTTGAGGAGGCGCTTATCGATCTTGACGAGGAACTTGACGATGCACACGAGCTTGAAAAATCCTTTCTTAAACTTCATCGCGAAGCGCTTCTTGTTGCTCACGAGCTTGCCGGTTGCGCGTGGCTATGGCGTGACTCGAATCTCGGAGGGCATGGTGCGCCTCAAGTGCTTGAGCTTCACGGAGTTGTTGTTATTGTCGTTGTGCCTCGGCATCTTGTGCATCTTGGTGTTGTCGCACTCGCTCCTCTTGTTCTTTTTGGCGTTGACGTTGTCGTTCTTGTGCTTGCGCAAATGTAGCTTGGTTTTGATGATGTCGATGTTCTTGAGAGTCGGTGTCGTGTAGAGGATTGTGGTTGGCTTGACGATCTTGACGCGTGGCACGACGAAGAGTATTCGATGTCGGGGTACTTGAACCGGAGATGGTGTCGTCGGAGTGTCGACTCGAGCGGCTCCTTCTTGAGTAGGACGAAATGGTAGAAGAGCGGTTGACCAACAAGGCACGAATCTCGTCCATTCTTGCGTCATTCTCGTGCTTGTGTTCGTCGAGCTTCTTGTCGAAGTAGTCTCTTGTACGTTGCTCGGAGATTCGCAAGTCGGTGGCGAGGTTGTCGATGCGGTCGCCCATTGCTAGTTGCTCTTGATGTAAAGCTCGTTGTGTACCAAATAGGTGTAGTTTGGTGATGTAGTTGTTCGGGTCGTCGTCTTGCTCAAGGGAGAGTGGGTTGGTAGAGGAACTTGGTGTGGCACCCCCGATTCAATCGTACACTAGTCATGCACGCAAATGTGTACGATCAAGATCAGGGACTCACGGGAAGATATCACAACACAACTCTACAACATAAATAAGTCATACAAGCATCATAATACAAGCCAGAGGGCTCGAATACAAGTGCTCGATCATAGACGAGTCAGCGGAAGCAACAATATCTGAGTACAGACATAAGTTAAACAAGTTTGCCTTAAGAAGGCTAGCACAAAGTAGCAACGATCGAAAAGGCAAGGACTCCTGCCTGGGACCTCCTAACTACTCCTCGAAGCCGAACTCCATGTAGAATCATCCTCGGGATCTCTAGCTCCTGAACTCCAGCATCTGGTTGCGACAACCAGGTAGAAAGAAAAGGGGGAAAAGAGGGAGAAAAGCAACCGTGAGTACTCATCCAAAGTACTCGCAAGCAAGGAGCTACACTACATATGCATGGGTATATGTGTAAAAGGGCCATATCGGTGGACTGAACTGCAGAATGCCAGAATAAGAGGGGGATAGCTAATCCTGTCGAAGACTACGCTTCTGGCAGCCTCCATCTTGCAGCATGTAGAAGAGAGTAGATTGAAGTCCTCCAAGTAGCATCGCATAGCATAATCCTACCCGGCGATCCCCTCCTCGTCGCCCTGTTAGAGAGCGATCACCGGGTTATATCTGGCACATGGAAGGGTGGGTTTTATTAAGTATCCGGTTCTAGTTGTCATAAGGTCAAGGTACAACTCCGGGTCATCCTTTTATCGAGGGACACGGCTATTCGAATAGATAAACTTCCCTACAGGGGTGCACCACATAACCCAACACGCTCGATCCCATTTGGCCGGACACACTTTCCTGGGTCATGCCCGGCCTTGTAAAATCAACACGTCGCAGCCCCACCTAGGCTCAACAGAGAGGTCAGCACGCCGGTCTAAATCCTATGCGCGCAGGGGTCTGGGCCCATCGCCCATTGCACACCTGCACGTTGCGAGGGCGGCCAGAAGCAGACCTAGCCTAGCAGGCGTTCCAGTCCAATCCGGCGCGCGCCGCTCCGTCGCTGACGTCAAAAGAGCTTCGGCTGATACCACGACGCCGAGTGCCCATAATTGTTCCCGCGTAGTTGGTTAATGCGTATAGACCAAATGGCCAGACTCGGATCAAATACCAAGATCTCGTTAAGCGTGTTAAGTATCCGCGAATGCCGACCAGGGCCAGGCCCACCTCTCTTCTAGGTGGTCTCAACCTACCCTGTCGCTCCGCCACAAAGTAACAGTCGGGGGCCGTCAGGAACCCAGGCCCACCTCTACCAGGATGGAGCCACCTGTCCTTTCAGCCCCCTCATCAGAATCACTTGCGGGTACTCAACGAGCCGACCCGACTTTAGTCACCACATGTGTCATGTATATAAAGTATATAGTATATACCCGTGATCACCTCCCGAAGTGATCACGGCCCAGTAGTATAGCATGGCAGACGGACAAGAGTGTAGGGCCACTTATGGAACACTAGCATCCTATACTAAGCAGTAGGATAGCATGTGAGGGTAACAAATGTAGCAACAATGACAGGCTATGCAACAGAATAGGATTAACCGAAATCAGTAACATGCTACACTACTCTAATGCAAGCAGTATAGAGAAGAATAGGCGATATCTGGTGATCAAGGGGGGGCTTGCCTGGAAGCTCAGCCGAGAATGAGGGGTCGTCAACACCGTAGTCGATCGGGGGTCGCCGGCAGTCTCGGGGTCTACCGGAAAGAAGTAACGGAGGGGGAACACAATAGATAACAGAGAAACCAAAGCATCACAAAACATAACGAGGCAATACGCGGTGCTAGGTGTGCCCTAACGCGGTTGGAGGTGGTACTGGCGAAGGGGGGAAACATCCGGGAAAGTATCCCCGGCGTTTCGCATTTTCGGACAGATGAACCGGAGGTGAAATGTTGCACGTTTGCTATGCTAGGGATGGGTGGCGGACGAACGGGCTACGTATCCGGATTCGTCTCGTCGTTCTGAGCAACTTTCATGTACAAAGTATTTTCATCCGAGCTACGGATTATTTTATATTAATTTTTAAATATTTAATTCATTTTTAGAATTAACAGAATTAATTTAATTAGAAAATGCAATTATGATGTCAGCATGATGTCGGGGTGATGTCAGCAGTCAACTAGTCAGTTGACCTAGTCAAACTGACATGTGGGTCCCACTGTCATTGTCTAAGACTAACTAAGCAGGTTTAATTAGTTTAGTTAATTGATTAGGTTAATTAAACTCAATTAGTTAAATTGATTAATTTAGTTAATTAATTAATTAATATTTTTATTTTTTAATTCCTTTTTTAAACGTTTTAGGGGGCGGGGCCCCCCTGTCAGTGGCCTAGAGGGGCCATAGCGGGTGTGGCTAATCGGGCAGAGGCGGGCGGAGCCGGGCGGAGGCGCTCGAGCGTGGGCGCCCGAAGGCAGACCCAAGGCGCGGCGAGTGTTCGCCGGAGCGCGACCAGGGGGTGGGACGGCGAGCGGCGGCAGCCACTGCAGGAACCGCAAGGGGGCCAGGGGCGAAAGCGGACGGGGCGACGGAGGCGTCCGGAGGCAGCAGCGGGGTTCGCGGGTCACGGCGCCGAGTGTAGGCGAGGCGGGGCGGTGAGCACGACGCGGCACTGGGCGCGGACAGCAATCCCAGGAGCGCGGGCGACGACGAGCCTGGGTGAGGGGGAGAGACCCGACGAGGCAGGGCGGAGTGCGGTGGCCGAGCGCGGCCACGGCGGGCCCGCGTGGTCGCAGGGGAGCCGGGGGAGGGGGTGCGCCGCCCGCAGCGACGGCACCGCGCGGTGAGCGCGGACGGGACGAGGGAGCAGCGGGACGGTGCGGTGACGAGCGTGGTTGTGGCCGCGTCGGCGCGCGCGTGCACGACGGCGCGAGGAGCTGACGCGGGCAGGGGGGAGAGAGGAGGAGAGGCCGGGGCCTCACCGGCGGTCGTGGGGACAAGGCAGTGGGGCGCAAGGAAGAGACGGGGATGACGGCGTCGGAGAGGTAGCAGGCCGGCGAGGAGGAGGAAGTGGAGGCAGGCCGGCGAGGATGCTCCGGGCGGCGAGGTGACAGCGACCACAGCGGGGCGGCGTCGGGCGGCTTCGAGTCCTCACCCCGATCTCGATCCAGATCGGGGGAGGGGAAAAGCGAGCGAGTGGGGGCGGGGAAGTGGGAGAGTGTGGGGGTGGGGGTTAGGGTTACGGGACCAGGGGTTATGGAGGGAGTGGGGGGTCGGATGGGTCGGCCGGCTGGGCCTTGGCCCAGTTGGCCAGGGGGCTTTCTCTCCTTTTTTTATCTTTTTCTTATTTTCTTTTCTTTTTTATTTATTTTAGTTAGCAAAACAGTTTTACAAAAATACAACCCCTACTCCTAAATTAGCATAATAACATAGGCCACCTACTCCAAAAAGTTTGGTGATTATATAAACTAGATTAACATTTGTTTAGTATTTAAAAGCATTTAAATAATTGTTTTGCTGCTGTTTTTACTTACTATAGTGCAGTTAAATACTTTACAAAAGTGTGGTTTCTTCACCAATATTTATTATTGACTATTTGGCTCACTCCGAACATTTTAGTTTTAATATTTGTAAACTTTTATTATTTTCTTTTATTTAAATTTTGAATTTGATTTCGGTTCTGAACTATCGAGAGTTTATCAACAGTAAACGAGGTGATGTGGCATCGTTAACGTGGGATTACTGTAGCTTAATTATCCGGGCGTCACACTTGGCCTATCCATCATGTCAAGCAAAATATGTGAGTGGGAGAAAGAGACGAACTTATACCAAATGTACCTTGACCGATGTTGAAGATGGATCAATGGTCACTCAATGTGTAACAAGGAAATAGCATAATTGGTACCAATTCTTGTCGGTTTCTCACACCTACACAAGTAAAAGCTTATGGTGGAGCTTGGTTAGGATGGTGGCACAAATTTTTTGATGTGATAGTAAGCAAGGAATAGATTCGCAAATTGCAAATGCAACAAGTAGACCAATAGAAAGATATGGTACACGGAAACACACACGCAAATAGATAAATGGGGTCGTGCAACCAAGGGTGAGCCAAAATATGGAATCCACGAAAATGCTCTTGTTGCACAACACTAGAGAGACGCTAGCACGATTGCACAATAGGCGGATACGAGCTTGTGCACAACCTACTAAGCAAAAATGCAACGACTTCTATCCCAAGTATGCTCTATGTATGATGTTCCGATGATATGATCCGAGATGATCGAGTATGACAAACTTAATGTTGTATGATGCTATGGTTCTTGCTTATAAGCTCTTTGCTTATCTTTCCCTTTTGCTTCAAAGCTTGTTTGGCTCTTTGTTGTTTGAGCTCTTTTCTCATGCAATGCTTCACGAACCAAGATAGCAATTGTGTATGCGATGACAACTTTTTGACGCAAGAGATGATTCCAAGATAATGCAACACGATGATATGGTATGTATGCTATGGGAAGTATGATCACTAATGTGCACAAGTCACGTTGCCGGCAATACTCAAAGGCTAGTCTCGATGGGTAAGTGACGCAAAAGTAAGGCTATGGGGTTATCAATGCAAATGCAAGAGAGTATGATGATATCACAATACCAAGATGAGGTTGATACCAAAGGGATGTAGCCGTTCATAGTAGTCCTTGGCGAAGATGAGCGGTGGTGATGTTGATGTCGAACCGTCCCTAAGTAGCCGAAAATCGTTAGGAAACGGTGAGCCACAACTCAAATTCGCAAAACCAAATGCGGCAAAAAGTGTCGGAGTAGGTATTGGTCAAGTGGTGGTAGGGTTTGGGTTTGCGGAAGTTAGGTGGTGGTGGTCGAAGTGGGGTATGCGGAGGCGTAGGTGGTGGTGGGGAAAACTGCAGAAAATGCAGTTTCGGCAGAGGAAGCCGGATGATCTGGGCACGAGCCGGATGATCCGGGCGGGTCAACTTCGCTCGGGGATGGCTCGGGATGAACTCAAAAACGGGGTCAAATTCGATGATTTCGCGGATTTTGGATGGATTGCGGGGTGGAGATGGTGGGGAAAGGTAAGATCCACTTGCAACACAACAAATTCACGGATCAAAACCAACAAAACATCATCAAAACTCACAAATCACAAGAAAAAAATTGGGGCTATTTTTGTGGGTATTTTCGGATTAGGACGAAAAACAACAAAATCAAGCTAGAAAACGAAGAGGGGAGGCTCCGAAATCGTGATCAACCTTGCTCTGATCCAAGATGATGTAGGGTGAGACCCTAAACGGCCGATCTTTCACGAAAGGAACGGATCCCGTCCAAGAACACGAAGAACACGAGGGGAACGAGGGAAAACACAAGTGCAACTCTCAAACCAACAAGATATAGTCACACATATGCTAGATTCGAGTACACATAGAGATCACACGGTCCAAAATCAACAAGGGACGATACAAAGGGTAACCGGTTCTTCTCCGTGAGGAGATCTTGATGGGGCCACCCAAGAGGGGGTCTTGAATCTGATACGTCTCCAACGTATCTACAATTTTTTATTGTTCCATGCTATATTATATTCTATTTTGGACATTATCGGGCTTTATTATACACTTTTATATTATTTTTGGGACTAACCTATTAACCGGAGGCCCGGCCCAGAATTGTTGTTTTTTGCCTATTTCAGAGTTTCGCAGAAAAAGAATATCAAACGGAGTCCAAACGGAATGAAACCTTCGAGAACGTGATTTTCGGAACGAACGTGATCCAGAGGACTTGGACCCTACGTCAAGACATCAACCAGGAGGGCACGAGGTAGGGGGTGCGCCTACCCCTCCCCCCCAGGCGCACCCTCCACCCTCGTGGGCCCCACGTTGCTCCACCGACGTACTTCTTCCTCCTATATATACCTACGTACCCCCAAACTACCAGATACGGAGCCAAAAACCTAATTTCACCGCCGCAACCTTCTGTACCCGTGAGATCCCATCTTGGGGCCTTTTCCGGAGCTCCGCCGGAGGGGGCATCAATCACGGAGGGCTTCTACATCAACACCATAGCCTCTCCGATGATGTGTGAGTAGTTTACCTCAGACCTTCGGGTCCATAGTTATTAGCTAGATGGCTTCTTCTCTCTTTTTGGATCTCAATACAATGTTCTCCTCCTCTCTTGTGGAGATCTATTCGATGTAATCTTCTTTTGCGGTGTGTTTGTTGAGACCGGTGAATTGTGGGTTTATGATCAAGTTTATCTATGAACAATATTTGAATCTTCTTTGAATTCTTTTATGTATGATTGGTTATCTTTGCAAGTATCTTTGAATTATTAGTTTGGTTTGGCCTACTAGATTGATCTTTCTTGCAATGGGAGAAGTGCTTAGCTTTGGGTTCAATCTTGCGGTGTCCTTTCCCAGTGACAGTAGGGGCAGCAAGGCACGTATTGTATTGTTGCCATCGAGGATAACAAGATGGGGTTTATATCATATTGCATGAGTTTATCCCTCTACATCATGTCATCTTGCTTAAAGCGTTACTCTGTTCTTATGAACTTAATACTCTAGATGCATGCTGGATAGCGGTCGATGTGTGGAGTAATAGTAGTAGATGCAGGCAGGAGTCGGTCTACTTGTCTCGGACGTGATGCCTATATACATGATCATACCTAGATATTCTCATAACTGTGCTCAATTCTGTCAATTGCTCAACAGTAATTTGTTCACCCACCGTAATACTTATGCTCTCGAGAGATGCCTCTAGTGAAACCTATGGCCCCTGGGTCTATTTTCCATCATATTAATCTCCCGACAACAAGCTATTTCTGGCGCCGTTTTTATTTTACTTTCTTTACTTTGCATCTTTATCATAAAAATATCAAAATATTATCTTATCATATCTATCAGATCTCACTCTCGTAAGTGACCGTGAAGGGATTGACAACCCCTTTATTGCGTTGGTTGCGAGGATTTATTTGTTTGTGTAGGTGCGAGGGACTCATGCGTGGCCTCCTACTGGATTGATACCTTGGTTCTCAAAAACTGAGGGAAATACTTACGCTACTTTGCTGCATCACCCTTTCCTCTTCAAGGGAAAACCAACGCAGTGCTCAAGAGGTAGCAAGAAGGATTTCTGGCGCCGTTGCCGGGGAGTCTACGCAAAAGTCAACATACCAAGTACCCATCACAAACCCTTAATTATCTCCCGCATTACATTTTTTGCCATTTGCCTCTCGTTTTCCTCTCCCCCACTTCACCCTTGCCGTTTTATTCGCCCTCTCTTTTTCCGTTGGCCTCTTTTTGCCCGTCTCTTGTTTGCTCGTGTGTTGGATTGCTTGTTTGTCACGATGGCTCAAGATAATACTCAATTATGTGACTTCACCAATACCAACAACAATGATTTTCTTAGCACTCCGATTGCTCCTCTTACCGATACTGAATCTTGTGAAATCAATGCTGCTTTGTTGAATCTTGTCATGAAAGATCAATTCGCCGGCCTGCCTAGTGAAGATGCCGCTACCCATCTAAATAGCTTCGTTGATTTGTGTGATATGCAAAAGAAAAAAGATGTGGATAATGATATTGTTAAACTGAAGTTATTTCCCTTTTCGCTTAGAGATCGTGCTAAAGCTTGGTTTTCATCTTTGCCTAAAAATAGTATTGATTCTTGGAATAAGTGCAAAGATGCTTTTATCTCTAAGTATTTTCCTCCCGCTAAAATCATCTCTCTTAGAAACGATATTATGAATTTTAAGCAACTTGATTATGAACATGTTGCACAAGCTTGGGAGAGGATGAAATTAATGATACGTAATTGTCCTACACATGGTTTGAATTTATGGATGATCATACAAAAAATTTATGCCAGGTTGAATTTTGCTTCTAGAAATCTTTTAGATTCGGCCGCGGGAGGCACTTTTATGGAAATCACTTTAGGAGAAGCTACTAAACTCCTAGATAATATTATGGTTAATTATTCTCAATGACACACCGAAAGATCTACTAGTAAAAAAATACATGCGATAGAAGAAATTAATGTTTTGAGTGGAAAGATGAATGAACTTATGAAATTATTTGCTAATAAAAATGTTTATTCTGATCCTAATGATATGCCTTTGTCTACTTTGATTGACAATAATAATGAATCTATGGATGTGAATTTTGTTGGTAGGAATAATTTTGGTAACAACGCATATAGAGGAAACTTTAATCTTAGGCCTTATCCTAGTAATTCCTCTAATAATTATGATAACTAGATCGTATTCAGGGTGCCAGTCCAAACGCGAGGTTTAGCATATGCATTCACAGTGTATGCATCATACAAAGAATAATGACCAAGATAACCGTATTTACAATCCATTCAAAAGGAAATTCCAAGGATGGTCTATATGCAGTTGTACTCAGGCATCAACCCTAGTATCTTGAACTTTAACAATAGGCTTATCAAAATCAAAATGGCCTAAGTAAGCACTGGCCCTTATCCAATACTCCCTCTGTAAAGAAATATAAGAGCGTTTAGAGCACTACTTTAGTGATCTAAATGCTCTTATATTTATAACATAGAAAGCATCACAAGAGAGATAAGGTGGTACATAGAGGAATGCATAGCTTTGTCAGCCGAGCAACTAAGTTTAAACAAAGTTATTTTTGCACTCATTCTTATGTCAACCATGATAAAAATAAAAAAACTAATGAAGAATCATTCAGAAATAAGGTTCATTTGTATGCACACAATAAGAAGCCACCTAACAATGTACGGACATAGAAAGCACGTTGCACGATAGGTTTACTAGCAAATATCATAGGCATAGGAGATACGATAGCACATGGTAGCTTACAGACGATCCACAACTTTGCATGTCTTAGGCATAAAATAGACCAGTAGGAATGACGACATGACACTTTCATACTGATTGGTCCTCCAGGACCCAACGTAGAGGTGTTGAAAAAGACGGTCACATGGATCTTGTCGTCCTCATGAACAACATGTTCATACTGAGCCGGTGATAGGCCAAGGTGTGCTAGGAGCATGTCAAGAACTGCCCTGTGTGGAATCCTAAACACTTGCTGGGTATCCTGCAGTGCCCGAGAACATAAAACATAAGGCCACAAGGAGCTGCTTAAAGTAATTGTATCACAGTACGGGAGAGATATTAGAGAAATCAGGCGCGGATAAAAGCAATCATAGTGATAAAAAAGATATGTTAAGTCTATCGGTTAATCAGATTGTCATTGAGCATGTGACAAGCGTTTTTAAGAACAATGGGACTATTAATTAGTTGAAAATACAACTTGTTTTAGTAAGAGCAGTCGATAAGGTAAGATCAATATGATGACCTACTGTTCAAAGAACAGAGATCTAATTGGCACGTAGAATGCTTGCGCTTTCTAAATGAAATATAGCTACATAGAAGGCCTAGACAACATCTAATCAATCGAGGAAACACCTACAAACCTATCAACTACACGAAGAGCACGTCAAAGAAATAGAGTTTAAATCATCACACTGCCTGGATCTAGATATCACTATTTCTTTACTACTATCTGCGAGCATCTATAATCCCTAGATCAGACGTGTGTTTCTTTGCAGAGTTAGCAATGTTTACATATGTGAGTATTTCTTTTGATTATAAAAATTCCTGAGTCACACACCAATCATATTTTTGAACCATCCCGTAAAATCAGAGAGGGGACAGGATGGGTTTCAGCTGACCTGTGCAAGCCCCCGCACACAGCTGTTAGTGGAGCCAGCGGAACCCGGCGAGCCATGGACATCGAGCTCTTTGTCAGCCATCATCATCTGAACAGAACACGTGGATCCAAGAAATTCCTCAGATGCGAGCACACATATAGAGTTCAAGAAGGAAAACAAACCATGTGTATAACCGTCCATTAGTGAGGAACTGACCTGGTCGGTGGAGCTGAGCTGCAAAGGGAGAATCGAGACAAAGGGCTTGTCCAAAGGCGATGCCACACCGGTGCAACAAGAAAAGAAAACGTCGACGAGAGAGTGTAAATCCTTCTAGGTTTGACCTATGTATCAGACGGAAAAATGACCGAAATGGCCTCGACCAGCGGCCCTCTCAAAGCAAGGCCCAAGAAAAAGCGCTATTGATCAGCATGGAAGAAGATGGAAGCAAGGCAAAAAAATGTTTGACCATGCCACATTTTCAAACATATGTTTAGTCAATGCACATGGAAGAAAATGGAAGCAAGGCAAAAAAAAAGCCTTTCAACATAACCCAACATCACACACATCATAAGGTTATGAATAGATTCTTCTACAAGTTAATCTCATGATGAGGATTGAGGAACGTCTATGAAATTCTGACCCAACAAAGTAGTTTTGGTGATGAATTCTTATAAAATAACTAAACTGCATATGGTAGATTCAGTGTAGAAGACTAAGACATTTTCATTTGAGGCACCTATTGTAAAGATACGGAAATAGTATATTTGACCATTAATCAAGTAACGAAATACTACTCTATCAATATGTAGGACATATTATGCAAACAGATAAATTAAACTTACTGAATTAGTACAAATAAACATATAGGCAATAAAAAGAAGAAGCTTTGAAGAACATGCATAAGATCAGCGACACCAACATAAATGAGGTATTCCCAGTACCAACCCAATGATTGTGCATGAAGCGTGAATATGAACAATGGTTGATGGATACCAAACAGTAAGAACCAAAGGATGCATGCAATTGAACGAGGTAGCTTCTACTCCCTCCGTTCCTAAATATTTGTCTTTTTACAGATTTCAAATGGACTACCACATACGGATGTATATAGACATATTTTAGAGCGTAGATTCATTCATTTTGCTCGTATGTAGTCATTTGTTGAAAACCTCTAGAAAGACAAATATTTAGGAACTGAGGGAGTAATTGCTAATGCATGGTTACACTGTAGTCAACAGAGGCTTGAAATGAAATAAACAAATGACTATGCTGCCAATGGCATCCGTCGTCGAGGATCACATAGTAAGCACTTAAGCATAGCAGGCACAGAGCAACATAGAAGAAAGGGGATACCTGCAGGCTGTGTATGCTAGAGCACATAACGGAAGTTGGAGTTGATAAAGAAGTAGACATGACAGGGGCATGAAGGAGATCGTTTCCACTCTTACACTTGGATTGTGAGACTGTAAAATAGGCCTCTGCATACAACAAATTGGAATGATGCAAAATAATTACACAGAAACAGAACCATGGTGCAAGAAGACAAAGCGAGATGAAACTATTTTACCTTCCCATAGGTGTTGGCTAAGACTTGACCCAAAAAATGCAGGGAAGAGTTAGCTCGCTGCTGCAATTCCATAGCTGAAAACAACAGGCTAATCACCTCAGGAACAAACAGAGCCGCACAATCCAAGTTTTTTGCTTCCCAGTAATGATGCATGCAGTAGGCAATATAGTCAGGTCCCTCGAGTATGATATTGTGTTACTAAATACAGAAATGAACTCTGCCAGGTATAAGCCATAAAAACATTTGCATCCTCTTAACCTTCAGGAAAATATGTAGATGATGTGGATGACAGAATAGTAACCTGGCTCTTCAGAATTTTAGAAATCTGTTTGACATATTCGCGACCAGCTTGCATGTAGAGATTTCTAAAGGATGATGTTGCGCGAAGCTTTGGTCTTTGCGGTACAACACGTATCTTTCTTACTGTTAGCAAACAATAAGAATATGAAACAAACCATTACTTTTTGTGAAAGCACACGCAAACTAACCTGCACAATTACATTCTACGATTCGTTGATTGATAACTTTTCATTTCCAAAAAGAGTTTTCTCAATGGTATAATTTCTAGTGAAAGGAAAACTGAAGTTGAAATCTATATAGATGATGTTTTGTGGTTCTGATTCATATGCAACAAATGATCGCCATGCAGTTTGGACACTGTCAACTAAAAAAGTGGTCGATTGTTAAGAACGGGAAACAGATGAAACATCTAGAGATTGGTAGCAAGTAAATGAAAAACGCACTTAGTTGTGAAGCTGGGTATCTGAGCTAATAAATTGTTCACGATGTACGGCATCTGAACACCATCCGCCTGAACATTTGATCTGAATTGTGTTTTTTCTGTTAGGCGGGAAAAAAGCAATCATGTGCTTGAACTACTCCAAAATGTAAAATATTATCTACTGCACCTCGTAGGAAGCTCATGAACATCTTGAGCCAGTATATCCGCCACTGATGAGATCTCTGTCTTCTCAAAGCCTCTGTTCATGTCAGCTATTTGCACATCAAGTAATGGTCTAATTATCTTTTCCAGCAAACGGAAATACAAAAAAAAATGTTTGCAATAAGAAGTGGTCATTGCTCTCACCAATTGCATCGAAAATGCCATCCACCTCCCCATCTCGTGCAATTGGGGGAGCACTCGGTGTCCCAAAATCCTGGAATTTCTGCACATCAAGATACCGCTGCCGGATAAAAATAACAATTAGAATTGCTTCCTACTTTTGCCAGCACAATTGCGCACCTATGCAAACTTCTAATTATGAAGCTGAACAAGCATGGATAGAACTGTTAACCAACAGAATTCAGTAATCACTAATTGTACAGTGGAAAATATGAAGCAAGCTAGAGTAGCATCCTTACATGAGAGCTGCAGTCCACCTGATCCTGACCACGTCAGCTTTCCCCGGCCGCGGCTCGCACCTCGACCCGAAGGTTCTCCTTGGACTGTCCCCGGGCAAGCCCGCTGCCCCTCCGGCTGAACAGCGACGTGACCTTGTCCTCGACACCATTACCGTAGAGGTGTAACATGTCCCTCACCCTTCGGAACAGGCTGGATTCGCTGGAGCACACGCCGCCCTCCTCGGTCGTGTGGTCAGAGAAGCGGCCGTAGCCGTAGTCCTAGGTCAGCCCAAGCTTTGTATGTTGTTGATGAGGAGCAAGCGACCTTCAGTTGCTTTGGGAGGCTGCCGGCGCGAGTAATAGGAAGAGAAGTAAATCAAATCAAATCGAAGACGAGAAAGAGCAAGTACGTAAATCAAATCGAAGAAGAGCAAGAAGATGAAATCGAAGATGAGAAAGAGGAAGAGCGTCGGCACTCCCTGGGGTCGGACCTTGACGAACAGCAGAGTAGCTCCATGGCGTTGGCATCAGTCTCCTGTTCCCAGCGTGGATCTGACCGCCGCCATAGCCGGCCGTTCTCCCTCTCCTCTCGTGATGACGACAGGGGAGGAGAGATCCATACCACCCTCCTCCTCCTCCTCGAGTTGGAAAAGGCCGACGCCCTCCTGTCGTCACCTCCGCGCACATGGCGACCTGCAGAGCATCAGCCCACCGTCACCGTTCCTGATGGCTCCGCCGCCCGTCGTGGCCGCGTGGGGCTAGCACAAGGAACGGCCGGTACTATCACGCATGGAGGAGGAGGGAGGCGCAGAGGAGCAGCGGCGGCTCGGGCCGGAGTGATGGAGAGGAGCGAGAGCGGCGGCTGCACGAGAGATGCGTGGGAGAGACGACAAAACGGAACCCTAGCTTGTCACCGGATTGGGGATGAAACCACGAATCAGAGGAAGCCATATGGCCTCGGGTATGTTGAAAGACGAAAATGCCCTCGGTGGGGCACCGAATTCACACGCGGTGGCACGAGATCTTTTCCCGCGGGGTAACTATTCATTGCTCCAGGGGAACGAGTCCCATCCGACGGCCCAGCTCCGCCCACCGCTCGATCCAACGCCCGAAAACGCATCAAGCAAACGCATCGGACGACCAGAATCGCCTGAGCTCTGAGAGAGCCCATGTTCTCTCATATGCAACAAATGATCGCCATGCAGTTTGGACACTGTCAAGTAAAAAAGTGGTCGATTGTTAAGAACAGGAAACAGATGAAACATCTAGAGATTGGTAGCAAGTAAATGAAAAACGCACTTAGTTGTGAAGCTGGGTATCTGAGCTAATAAATTGTTCACGATGTACGGCATCTGAACACCATCCGCCTGAACATTTGATCTGAATTGCATTTTTTCTGTTACGCGGAAAAAAGCAATCATGTGCTTGAACTACTCCAAAATGTAAATTATTATCTACTGCACCTCGTAGGAAGCTCATGAACATCTTGAGCCAGTATATCCGCCACTGATGAGATCTCTGTCTTCTCAAAGCCTCTATTCATGTCAGCTATTTGCACATCAAGTAATGGTCTAATTATCTTTTCCAGCAAACGGAAATACAAAAAAAAATGTTTGCAATAAGAAGTGGTCATTGCTCTCACCAATTGCATCGAAAATGCCATCCACCTCCCCATCTCGTGCAATTGGGGGAGCACTCGGTGTCCCAAAATCCTGGAATTTCTGCACATCAAGATACCGCTGCCGGATAAAAATAATAATTAGAATTGCTTCCTACTTTTGCCAGCAAAATTGCGCACCTATGCAAACTTCTAATTATGAAGCTGAACAAGCATGGATGGAAGTGTTAACCAACAGAATTCAGTAATCACTAATTGTACAATGGAAAATATGAAGCAAGCTAGAGTAGCATCCTTACATGAGAGCTGCAGTCCACCTGATCCTGACCACGTCAGCTTTCCCCGGCCGCGGCTCGCACCTCGACCCGAAGGTTCTCCTTGGACTGTCCCCGGGCAAGCCCGCTGCCCCTCCGGCTGAACAACGACGTGATCTTGTCCTCGACGCCATTACCGTACAGGTGTAACATGTCCCTCACCCTTCGGAACAGGCTGGATTCGCTGGAGCACACGCCGCCCTCCTCGGTCGTGTGGTCAGAGAAGCGGCCATAGCCGTAGTCCTCGGTCAGCCCAAGCTTTGTATGTTGTTGATGAGGAGCAAGCGACCTTCAGTTGCTTTGGGAGGCTGCCTGCGCGAGTAATAGGAAGAGAAGTAAATCAAATCAAATCGAAGACGAGAAATAGCAAGTACGTAAATCAAATCGAAGAAGAGCAAGAAGATGAAATCGAAGATGAGAAAGAGGAAGAGCGTCGGCACTCCCTGGGTCGGACCTTGACGAACAACAGAGTAGCTCCATGGCGTTGGCATCAGTCTCCTGTTCCCAGCATGGATCTGACCGCCGCCATAGCCGGCCGTTCTCCCTCTCCTCTCGTGATGACGACAGGGGAGGAGGGATCCATACCACCCTCCTCCTCCTCCTCGAGTTGGAAAAGGCCGACGCCCTCCTGCCGTCACCTCCGCGCACATGGCGACCTGCAGAGCATCAGCCCACCGTCGCCGTTCCTGATGGCTCCGCCGCCCGTCGTGGCCGCGTGGGGCTAGCACAAGGAACGGCCGGTACTACCACGCGTGGAGGAGGAGGGAGGCGCAGAGGAGCAGCGGTGGCTCGGGCCGGAGTGATGGAGAGGAGCGAGAGCGGCGGCTGCACGAGAGATGCGGGGGAGAGAGGACAAAACGGAACCCTAGCTTGTCACCGGATTGGGGATGAAGCCACGAATCAGAGGAAGCCATATGGCCTCGGGTATGTTGAAAGACGAAAATGCCCTCGGTGGGGCACCGAATTCACACGCGGTGGCACGAGATCTTTTCCCGCGGGGTAACTATTCATTGCTCCAGGGGAACGAGTCCCATCCGACGGCCCAGCTCCGCCCACCGCTCGATCCAACGCCCGAAAACGCATCAAGCAAACGCATCGGACGACCAGAATCGCCTGAGCTCTGAGAGAGCCCATGTTCTCTCATATGCAACAAATGATCGCCATGCAGTTTGGACACTGTCAAGTAAAAAAGTGGTCGATTGTTAAGAACAGGAAACAGATGAAACATCTAGAGATTGGTAGCAAGTAAATGAAAAACGCACTTAGTTGTGAAGCTGGGTATCTGAGCTAATAAATTGTTCACGATGTACGGCATCTGAACACCATCCGCCTGAACATTTGATCTGAATTGCATTTTTTCTGTTAGGCGGAAAAAAGCAATCATGTGCTTGAACTACTCCAAAATGTAAATTATTATCTACTACACCTCGTAGGAAGCTCATGAACATCTTGAGCTAGTATATCCACCACTGATGAGATCTCTGTCTTCTCAAAGCCTCTGTTCATGTCAGCTATTTGCACATCAAGTAATGGTCTAATTATCTTTTCCAGCAAACGGAAATACAAAAAAAATGTTTGCAATAAGAAGTGGTCATTGCTCTCACCAATTGCATCGAAAATGCCATCCACCTCCCCATCTCGTGCAATTGGGGGAGCACTCGGTGTCCCAAAATCCTGGAATTTCTACACATCAAGATACCGCTGCCGGATAAAAATAATAATTAGAATTGCTTCCTACTTTTGCCAGCACAATTGCGCACCTATGCAAACTTCTAATTATGAAGCTGAACAAGCATGGATGGAACTGTTAACCAACAGAATTCAGTAATCACTAATTGTACAGTGGAAAATATGAAGCAAGCTAGAGTAGCATCCTTACATGAGAGCTGCAGTCCACCTAATCCTGACCACATCAGCTTTCCCCGGTTGCGGCTCGCACCTCGACCCGAAGGTTCTCCTTGGACTGTCCCCGGGCAAGCCCGCTGCCCCTCCGGCTGAACAGCGACGTGATCTTGTCCTCGACGCCATTACCATACAGGTGTAACATGTCCCTCACCCTTCGGAACAGGCTGTATTCGCTGGAGCACACGCCGCCCTCCTCGGTCGTGTGGTCAGAGAAGCGGCCGTAGCCGTAGTCCTCGGTCAGCCCAAGCTTTGTATGTTGTTGATGAGGAGCAAGCGACCTTCAGTTGCTTTGGGAGGCTGCCTGCACGAGTAATAGGAAGAGAAGTAAATCAAATCAAATCGAAGACGAGAAATAGCAAGTACGTAAATCAAATAGAAGAAAAGCAAGAAGATGAAATGAAGATGAGAAAGAGGAAGAGCGTCGGCACTCCCTGGGGTCGGACCTTGACGAACAGCAGAGTAGCTCCATGGCGTTGGCATCAGTCTCCCGTTCCCAGCGTGGATCTGACCGCCGCCATAGCCGGCCGTTCTCCCTCTCCTCTCGTGATGACGACAGGGGAGGAGGGATCCATACCACCCTCCTCCTCCTCGACTAGGAAAAGGCCGACGCCCTCCTGCCGTCACCTCCGCACACATGGCGACCTGCAGAGCATCAGCCCACTGTCGCCGTTCCTGATGGCTCCGCCGCCCATCGTGGCCGCGTGGGGCTAGCACAAGGAATGGCCGGTACTATCACCCATGGAGGAGGAGGGAGGCGCAGAGGAGCAGTGGCGGCTCGGGCCGGAGTGATGGAGAGGAGCGAGAGCGGCGGGTACACGAGAGATGCTGGGGAGAGAGGACAAAACGGAACCCTAGCTTGTCACCGGATTGGGGATGAAGCCACGAATCAGAGGAAGCCATATGGCCTCGGGTATGTTGAAAGACGAAAATGCCCTCGGTGGGGCACCGAATTCACACGCGGTGGCACGAGATCTTTTACCGCGGGGTAACTATTCATTGCTACAGGGGAACGAGTCCCATCCGACGGCCCGGCTCCGCCCACCGCTCGATCCAACGCCCGAAAACGCATCAAGCAAACGCATCGGACGGCCAGAATCGCCTGAGCTCTGAGAGAGCCCATGTTCTCCCAAGTAACATATATCTGGATTCCTACAACAATTCTTATGGAAATTTTAATAAGACGCCTTCTGAATTTAAGACTAGTGTTAAGGAATTTATGAATTCGTAAAAGAATTTCAATTCTTTGCTTGAAGAAAAATTGCTTAAAGTTGATGAATTGGCTAGGAACGTTGATAGAATTTCTCTTGATGTTGATTCTTTAAAACTTAGATCTATTCCTCCTAAGCATGGTATCAATGAGTCTCTCAAAGCCATGAGAATTTCCATTGATGAGTGCAAAGAAATAACCGCTAGGATGCGTGCTAAGAAAGATTGCTTTGTGAAAGCGTGTTCTTCAAATTTCTATGAAAATAAAGATGAAGATCTAAAAGTTATTGATGTGTCCCCTATTAAATCTTTGTTTTGCAATATGAATCTTGATAACGATGGGACTGAATATGATCCACCTTTACCTAGAGGCGTTCCAGAAATTCGGAGTTTTTAGACCTTGATGCTAAAATTGATAAAAGTGGGATTGAAGAGATCAAAACATTAGATATTAATGAACCCACTATTTTGGATTTCAAGGAATTTAATTATGATAATTGCTATTTGATAGATTGTATTTCCTTGTTGCAATCCGTGCTAAATTCTCCTCATGCGTATAGCCAAAATAAAGCTTTTACTAAACATATCGTTGATGCTTTGATGCAATCTTATGAAGAAAACTTGAGTTGGAAGTTTCTATCCCTAGAAAACTTTATGATGAGTGGGAACCTACTATTAAAATTAAAATTAAAGATCATGAATGTTATGCTTTGTATGATTTGGGTGCTAGTGTTTACACGATTCCAAAGACTTTGTGCGATTTGCTAGGTTTCCGTGATTTTGATGATTGCTCTTTAAACTTGCACCTTGCAGATTCCACCATTAAGAAACCTATGGGAAGAATTAATGATGTTCTTATTGTTGCAAATAGGAATAATGTGCCCGTAGATTTTATTGTTCTTGATATAGATTGCAATCCTTCATGTCCTATTATTCTTGGTAGACCTTTCCTTAGAACGACTGGTGCAATTATTGATATGAAGGAAGGAAATATTAGATTCCAATTTCCGTTCAGGAAAGGCATGGAACACTTTCCTAGAAAGAAAATAAAATTACAATATGAATCTATTATGAGAGCCACTTATGGATTGCCTACCAAAGATGGCAATACCTAGATCTATCCTTGCTTTTATGCCTAGCTAGGGGCGTTAAACGATAGCGCTTGTTGGGAGGCAACCCAATTTTTTTTTATTTTTTTTGCTTCTGTTTAGGAATAAATTTTTGATCTAGGCTCTGGTTAGATGTTATTTTATGTTTTAATTAGTGTTTGTGCCAAGTTAAACCTATAGGATCTTCTTGGATGATAGTTATTTGATCTTCCTGAAAATTGCAGAAACTTTCTGTTCACGAAAATAATTGTTAAAAATCACCAGAACGTGATAAAATATTGATTCCAATTGCTGCTGATCAATAAACAAATTATCTAGGTATTCCTATTTTGTCTGAATTGTTGGAGTTCCAGAAGTTTGCGTTAGTTACAGATTACTACAGACTGTTCTGTTTTTGACAGATTCTGTTTTTCGTGTGTTGGTTGCTTATTTTGATGAATCTATTGCTAGTAAAATAGTTTATAAACCATAGAGAAGTTGGAATACAGAATGTTTAACACCAATATAAATAAATAATGAGTTCATTACAGTACCTTGAAGTGGTGTTTTCTTTTCTTTCGCTAACGGAGCTCACGAGATTTTCTGTTAAGTTTTGTGTTGTGAAGTTTTCAAGTTTTGGGTGAAAGATTTGATGGATTATGGAACAAGGGGTGGAAAGAGCCTGAGCTTGGGGATGCCCATGGCACCCCAAGATAATCTAAGGACACCAAAAAGCCAAAGCTTGTGGATGCCCCGGAAGGCATCCCCTCTTTCGTCTACTTACATCGGTAACTTTACTTGGAGCTATATTTTTATTCACCACATGATATGTGTTTTGCTTGGAGCATCTTGTATTATTTGAGTCTTTGCTTTTTATTTTGCCACAATCATACTTGCTGTACACACCATTTGAGAGAGACACACTTGATTCAGAAATTGTTAGAATACTCTACGTGCTTCACTTATATCTTTTGAGTTATATGGTTTTTGCTCTAGTGCTTCACTTATATCTTTTAGAGCACGGTGGTGGATTTGTTTTATAGAAACTATTGTTCTCTCATGCTTCACTTATATTATTTTGATAGTCCTACAAAACAGCATGGTAGTTTGCTTTAACAACGATAGGCATTCAAGATTAGTAAAAAAAATCTTATGAGTGTGTTAAAGTTTGTGATTCTCGTAGCATGCACGTGTGGTGAACCGTTATGTGATGAAGTCGGCGCATAATTTATTTATTGATTGTCTTCCTTATGAGTGGCGGTCGGGGACGAGCGATGGTCTTTTCCTACCAATCTATCCCCCTAGGAGCATGCGCGTAATACTTTGCTTTGATAACTTGTAGATTTTTGCAATAAGTATATGAGTTCTTTATGACTAATGTTGAGTCCATGGATTATACGCACTTTCTTCCTTCCACCATTGCTAGCCTCTCTAATACCACGCACTTTTCGCCGGTATCATACACCCACCATATATCTTCCTCAAAACAGCCACCATACCTACCTATCATGGCATTTCCATAGCCATTTCGAGATATATTGCCATGCAACTTACCATCGTTCAGTTTATTATGACACGCTCCATCATTGTCATATTGCTTCGCATGATCATGTAGTTGACATTGTATTTGTGGCAAAGCCACCATTCATAATTATTTCATACATGTCACTCTTGATTCATTGCATATTCCGGTGCACCGCCGGAGGCATTCACATAGAGTCATATTTTGTAGTAATTGTTGAGTTATAAGTAAATAAAAGTGTGATGATCATCATTTTTTAGAGCATTGTCCCAAGTGAGGAAAGGATGATGGAGACTATGATTCCCCCACAAGTCGGGATGAGACTCCGGGTGAAATTAAAAAAAAAGAGGCCATAAAAAAAGTCCCAAAAAATGAGAGAAAAAGAGAGAAGGGACAATGTTACTATCCTTTTACCACACTTGTGCTTCAAAGTAGCACCATGATTTTCATAATAGAGGGTCTCTTATGATATCACTTTCATATACTAGTGGCAAAATTTTCATTATAGAACTTGGCTTGTATATTCCAATGATGGGCTTCCTCAAAATGCCCTAGGTCTTCGTGAGCAAGTGAGTTGGATGCACACCCACTTAGTTTCTTTTTGAGCTTTCATATACTTATAGCTCTAAGTGCATCCGTTGCATGGCAATCCCTACTCACTCACATTGATATCTATTGATGGGCATCTCCATAGCCCGTTGATATGCCTAGTTGATGTGAGACTATCTTCTCCTTTTTTGTCTTCTCCACAACCACCATTCTATTCTACATATAGTGCTATGTCCATGGCTCACGCTCATGTATTGCGTGAAGATTGAAAAAGTTTGAGAACACTAAAAGTATGAAACAATTGCTTGGCTTATCATCGGGGTTGTGCATGATTTAAATATTTTGTGTGGTGAAGATAGAGCATAGCCAGACTATATGATTTTGTAGGGATAATTTCTTTGGCCATGTTATTTTGGGAAGACATAATTGCTTAGTAAGTATGCTTGAAGTATTATTATTTTTATGTCAATACTAAACTTTTGTCTTGAATCTTTCGGATCTGAATATTCATACCACAATTAAGAGAATTACATTGAAATTATGCCAAGTAGCATTCCACATCAAAAATTCTGTTTTTATCATTTACCTACACGAGGACGAGCAGGAATTAAGCTTGGGGATGCTTGATACGTCTCCAACGTATCTATAATTCTTGATTGTTCCATGCTATATTATATTCTTTTTTGGACATTATCGGGCTTTATTATACACTTTTATATTATTTTTGGGACTAACCTATTAACCAGAGGCCCAGCCCAGAATTGCTGGTTTTTGCCTGTTTCAGAGTTTCGCAGAAAAAGAATATCAAACGGAGTCCAAACGGAATGAAACCTTCGGGAACGTGATTTTCGGAACGAACGTGATCCAGAGGACTTGGACCCTACGTCAAGACATCAACCAGGAGGGCACGAGGTAGGGGGCGCGCCTACCCCCCCCCCAGGCGCGCCCTCCACCCTCGTGGGCCCCACGTTGCTCCACCGACGTACTTCTTCCTCCTATATATACCTACGTACCCCCAAACTACCAGATACGGAGCCAAAAACCTAATTCCACTGCCGCAACCTTCTGTACCCGTAAGATCCCATCTTGGGGCCTTTTCCGGAGCTCCGCCGGAGGGGCATCGATCACGGAGGGCTTCTACATCAACACCATAGCCTCTCCGATGATGTGTGAGTAGTTTACCTCAGACCTTCGGGTCCATAGTTATTAGCTAGATGGCTTCTTCTCTCTTTTGGATCTCAATACAATGTTCTCCCCCTCTCTTGTGGAGATCTATTTGATGTAATCTTCTTTTGCGGTGTGTTTGTTGAGACCGATGAATTGTGGGTTTATGATCAAGTTTATCTATGAACAATATTTGAATCTTCTCTGAATTCTTTTATGTATGATTGGTTATCTTTGCAAGTCTCTTTGAATTATCAGTTTGGTTTGGCCTACTAGATTGATCTTTCTTGCAATGGGAGAAGTGCTTAGCTTTGGGTTCAATCTTGCGGTGTCCTTTCCCAGTGACAGTAGGGGCAGCAAGGCACGTATTGTATTGTTGCCATCGAGGATAACAAGATGGGGTTTATATCATATTGCATGAGTTTATCCCTCTACATCATGTCATCTTGCTTAAAGCGTTACTATGTTCTTATGAACTTAATACTCTAGATGCATGCTGGATAGCGGTCGATGTGTGGAGTAATAGTAGTAGATGCCGGCAGGAGTCGGTCTACTTGTCTCGGACGTGATGCCTATATACATGATCATACGTAGATATTCTCATAAGTATGCTCAATTTTGTCAATTGCTCAACAGTAATTTGTTCACCCACTGTAATACTTATGCTCTCGAGAGAAGCCTCTAGTGAAACCTATGCCCCCCGGGTCTATTTTCCATCATATTAATCTCCCGACAACAAGCTATTTCTGGCGCCGTTTTTATTTTACTTTCTTTACTTTGCATCTTTATCATAAAAATATCAAAAATATTATCTTATCATATCTATCAGATCTCACTCTCGTAAGTGACCGTGAAGGGATTGACAACCCCTTTATTGCGTTGGTTGCGAGGATTTATTTGTTTTCGGTGGGACACACATGTAATAAATGCGGTCAATTTTAAGACAATCGAATCATCAGTTTTTTTGCTAAAATATTAAAAATATTGAAGAGAAAAACAATGTTTTTAAGCCCTAACACCAGTTATGATAGTTTTATGCTATTTACTTGCATGTTGTTTGACTTGTAGAACAATAATCCATTAAAAGAACTCGTATAGTCATGTGGTGCAATCAAAGAGGGTGTGCACAATTTATTTTGGTTTCAACAATTCAAGATATCGTACCGTTGCAGTTATATAGATTTTTTGTTACTGTGTGATAGCACTTCATCACAATTATGCATTGGAATTTAGAAGAATTATCACCAGTCTTGCTTTATACATAAAGCACAAACCAAAGTGTATGACAGGACGATACAAAAGTAGTGAGAAAGCCCTTTTTATAAAGCAAGCCCTAGGATAACTGGACAACATAAATGCACGTGAGAATTAATTCAGGAACATGAACGACTGAATACACTTAATTAATGGGAAGTGCAATATTTTCAAGTATGGCCGACCACAATTCCAGTGAATGATGATATAATGACCATACTTGGAAGATATCCTTAGGGTTGAGTTGTCGGTATTTTTGGGAAGAAATATTAACAACTCTTGTGGTCTAAGGGCGTCTTCAACGGCGACCCGCAAACTCTCGCATCCGCATATATGATTTTTCCCGAAGAGCAAGGGTAAAGCAGTACAGTAGAGGTAAGTATTTCCCTCAGTGAGAACCAAGGTTATCGAACCGCTAGGAGAACCATGCAAATTCCCGTCTTCAGTACCTACACACACAAAAATAAATACTTGCACCCAACACAGGCAAGAGGGTTGTCAATCCCTGTCGGGTGGTAGGTGCGACATATGCCAACGGGTGGCTTATCATTGTGGGAGCCAGTAAAACGTCGCCAGTGCCTGGAAACGGGATGAGGTGAAGACATGCTCGCCGGCGAATCTTACCCAGGTTCGGGGCTCTCCGTGGAGATAACACCCCTAGTCCTGCTCTGCGGGGTCTCCGCATGATCACTAGATTAGAAAGAGTAGCTACAAGTGCTCCTTGAGCTGTCGTGTTCAAGGGAGAAGAAGAGCAAGTATAGCTCTCGCTTCCCTCTCTATATGGTGTGTGTGTAACTCTAAGAAGCCAACCCTTTGCATGGGTGCCCCGGGGGGTTTATATTGGCCTACCCCCGGGGTACAATTGTAATCCGGCTGGGCGCGGGTCCCAGTCGTCAGTGTCTGTGCTCGCCGGCTTCTCCGCCGGCCATTGGGGCCCGCCGACTGGTGGGTCCCGCCGGCTGCCGGCCTCTTGGTCGACAGGCTGGCCCCACCGCCTGGGGGTCTTGTCGGCGGCTGTTTACTGTAGCCTCGCCTCTGATGACGAGGGCTTTGTCGAGGTAAGCGTGGCTACAGTGTGCCGCCTCGAGGGCTCTCACTGTAGCCTTACCTCGTCTTGTCTCCTTAATGTGGCACATGTTTCGAGGGAGGTGGGTAGCCGGCTTCTGGGGGCCGGCTACGCCCCTGGCCGACTGGGGGAGGCCGGGCCGCCTTCGTGCCTCTCTCTGGCTAAAGGGGCCCGCCGCCCGCGGGCCATACTGGCGTCTGTCGCGGATGACGTCGAGGCCAGCATGGCTACAGGGCCGAGCCGGACGGGAGATGGCTGACCCGTACGGCGTCCTGTGGCCATGCCTGCCTCGGGATTCGGGGGTAGTGGGCCGCACTGTAGCCACACCCCGTCTTGTCACCGTTATGTGGGCGTAGTTTTGGTGGGTGCGGTCTTGGCCGGCTTCTTGGAGTCGGCGTTCTCCATGGCCGGCTCTTGGGAGTCGGCGTTCTCCATGGCCGGCTTCCTGGAGTCGGCCATCTCGTAGTTATCTTGGGGGAGGTTTCTGAGGCTGGGTCGCCTTCTGAGGGTCGGCTCTTGGGGTAGCCGGCCGGGGGAAGGCGGCCCAATGCTTTGAATGCTTGAAGGCTCAAATGGCCTGACATTTTTTGAAGAGCCAGGGGCAGTCGGTTAGGCTACCCGTGGCCATTTACTCCGACAGTAGTCCCCGAAGCTGATTGAGCTTCGAGGTTGGGTGGGAGTCGAGAAGCTCGGTCAGCTTCCTATCTTGACGAGCCGGTAGCTGGGAGCCGGCTTCGGTTGGTATGCCGTCTCGGAGAAATTTTTTGGAGTCGGAGGGCGGGAGCCTGCCAGCGCGCGCACCGGGCCGCGGGCCGGCCACTTGCCGCCTGTGAACCACGTGGCATCCCTTGGCTAAAAAGCCTGCCAGCCCACGCGCGCGACGGGACGTCGCCGCAGGTCGGGGGCCCGCCACGCCTACGCCCGGGCCCAGGCGCGGATTCTCTGCGGCCCGAAGCCGCCCGCACGTCTTCCTGCGGCGGTTTCGGCACGCCTTTAGGGCGTAATAATCGCGAGGCGTGGGGGGAGTGGGTGCAGTTAATCCCACGTCTCACCCCACGCCCTGCCTCCCCGGCTTCACCGTGCGAAGCTATAAGTAGGGGAGGGGGAGAGCGGCAGGCGCTCGCACGCCCCTCCCCTCTCCGCCATCTTCTTCCTTCTGCTCTTTCTTGCGACAGCGCCTCGCCGCCGCACCGCTCTACCACTCGATCCTCCGCCGCCGCGCTCATTCTCGCCAGCCCTACGCCACGATGCAGTTCCGCGGGGATTGGGACGGCTCCAACGTCCATGAGGATCACGTCGAGTTCCTCCGCAAGACGCGGCGGCTGCCCGGCGCGGACAAGGTGGAGGTCCGTCTTGCGCCGGCGAAGGAGATTACGCCGGAGCCGGAGGAAGGCGAGCGGGTAGTCTTCCGCTCGCATTTCTTGCGCGGCATCGGCTTGCCCGTGAGCGCCTTCTTCCGCTCCTTTCTCGAGTTCTACCAACTCCAGCCGCACCACCTCACCCCGAACACGGTGGTGCTGCTGTCCGCCTTCGTCACCTTGTGCGAAGGCTACCTCGGCGTCCTCCCCACCCTCGAGCTCTGGGGGGAGTTCTTCCAGTCCAAGCTGGGCACGCGCATGCAGGGCGTGCCGGCTCAGACTGGCGCCTTCGTCGCGATGCGGAGGGTGGCTGCCGACAACCCCTTCCCCGTCATCACGCTGATCCAGTCGGTGAAGCTATGGCAGAAGTCATACTTCTACGTGAAGAACGTCGCCCCGCAGGGCGACTACGTCAATCTGCCGGCTTACGTAGCCGGCCCACCGGTAGGCAGGCGGCCCCAGTGGTCCTATCGGGCCGTGACGCTGACGCCGGCTGGAACCGCAGCTGTCGCCCGAGTGCGGGCGATGATCCAGTCGGAGGGCTTGTCGGGGCCCGACCTGCTGGCCGCCTTCGTCACGCGCCGGGTGCTCCCGCTCCAGAGCCGCCCTCATCTGATCTGTCAGATGAGCGGCCAGCTCGATCCGAGTCGGATGTGCACCAAAGACATGCCGCACGACGAGGTGGCCTATATGGTGAACTACCTTGCGAACTGCAAGCTCTCCGCAGAGTGGCAGTTCGGCAAGGAGCCATATTGCCGAGCCCATCCGCCGCCCACGGTATGTTCTCTTTTTCTCTTTCTCTTCTCTCAGTTTTGTCGCCGAGTTCCTTTTGGCCGACTCTGACTAGTCGGCTTGTCTCGACAGAGCCCTCTTCTTCGGCCTGCAGGCGGGTCGGACGCGGAGCGCCGATTCGTCCCCGACCGGACGGAGCACGATCTGGAGGACCCCGACTTGGGGGCGGCCGCTATGGACGACAACACCGAGGCGGGCGGTGGCCAAGACAGCGGCGAGGCAGGCGGCTCCGGGCTTGGAGTCAGCTTCGACGACTGGCCGGACGATGACGAGGCTGAAGTCGTCCCACGCTGCCAGCCGGGGCCTGGCCACGGCGCGGGTTCCTCCGCTGCGCCACCTGCTCGGGGCGGCGGGCAAAAGCGGCGTGCCGCGTCGGGCTTGTTCGGCAGTCGGCCGAAGAAGCCCAGAGGCGGGGAAGCGGCGACCAGGCGGGAGGAGGCGGCCGCAAAGGCGTCCCGCTTCCGCAAGGTGGTGAAGCAGCCGCAGACGGTGTCGGCGTAAGTACATGTTCCTTCGTGTATTCTTTTTTCTTTTCTCTGGTAGCTCCTGAGTCCTTGACTTTTCTCCAAAAAACCAGGGCTCCATTGTCGCTCGAGCGGGCTGCTGCCGCCTCCGTCGTTGGGTCACCGGGAGGATCTGGGAGCACTACTCGCCGCGTGGACCCCCGTGCTGATCTTCAGGCGGCGATGGAGCGGAACGCGCGGGAGGAGCGGGAGGCGCGGGTGGCGGAGGCATTGAGGGCGGCCGCCGCCAAGGCGGCGCAGGAGGAGGAGGCGGCGAAGGCACGCGCTGATGCCGCAGCCAAGGCCCAAGCGGAGGCTGCGGCTGCGGCAATGGCGGAGGGGGCCTTGCTGGTCACCCCACTGCGCGTCGCGGCGCCTGGGGCCCCGGAGCCCCCGCCAGAAGAAGCCGGCGGTGACCAGCCGGGGCTGGAGAGGGAAGACGACATCGTCATCCTGGAGAGGGTGGCGGCACCGGCCCCACCGACTGGGGCGGCTCAAGGCGGCCGGCCTGATCTGCCGCCTGCGCAGTCGGCCAGGGGCGAGCCGGCCGCGAGGACTGATCTGGCGGTCCGGACGCCGTCGCGCCAGCGCGCGGGGAAGGCCGCATCAGAGCCGCAGAAGGCTGCGTCGGAGCCGCAGCCGGCCGCGGGCTCCAGCTCGTCGGCCCAGGATATGGAGGCGGCCAGCGCCACCTCGGGGTGGACGCCGGGCGGAGGGACGGCCGTGATGAATGTGGCCGCGCAGGACGTCCGGACCCGGCTCCAAGCCCAGGCTACGGCGCTGAGGAAATACAACGACGAGTTCCTTGCGACGCGGGCGGCCATCCGGGTTAGTCTTCTTATCTTGCTTTTTTTGATCTTGGTTTCTTCCGTGGGGGCGCGTCAGCGCACCCACTGGGTGTAGTCCCCGAGTTCCGAGTCGGCTGCTGAGCAGGCGGCTTGGAACTTCTTAGCGGATCTAGTTTTGCTATTCTTGCTCTTACTTCGCTCTTCTGCCTGTCTTGCAGGACTACCACAATCTTCGCGCGGCTGCCTTCAACTCCCAGGCTCGGGAGCTGACCCAGAAGACCGCCGGGGTAAGTGCTTCGTCCTTTATCTCACGTGGGGGCGCGTCAGCGCACCCACTGGGTGTAGTCCCCGAGATTCGGGCCG
This sequence comes from Triticum aestivum, assembly GCF_018294505.1. Lineage (NCBI taxonomy): Eukaryota > Viridiplantae > Streptophyta > Magnoliopsida > Poales > Poaceae > Triticum > Triticum aestivum. The sequence continues at coordinate 131,562,935 of NC_057805.1, read as the reverse complement.
ACTGCTGAGCAGTCGGGTCGGATCTTCCTTGACGACTTCTTCTTATTGCTTCTTCTTTCTCTGCCGTCCCTGCAGCGGCCAACGCCAGTCTAAGGGAGCAGCTGGGAGGGTCTCAGGCCGCCCTTCGTGCCAAGGAGGCCGAGTTTGCCGCCTTGGTGCAGGAACGTGACCGCCTGGCCAAGAGGTTGGCCGACCAGGAGGAGAGCCACAAGGCGGCTCTGAAGGCGGTGCAGGACAGCGAAGCCGCCCTCCAGGCCGAGTATGAGACAGAGGCGGCTGGCTGGGCCGAAGCAAGGCAGACGCTGATCAATGGCTATGGCCAGATCGAAGATTTGGTTGACGGTAAGCCGCCTTCTTCTTCGTCCTTTCTTGCCGCTTGCCGCTTTTGGCTCGTTTTCTGACTTGGTGTTTTCTCTTCTTTCTCTTTCTTTCTTGCGCAGAGTACTTCCCTGGCTACTCCACCGCCGCCAACCAGATCATCGAGGCCCGCCGCGAGGCACGGAGGCAGGCTGGCGCCGAGATTGCACCAAACGCTAGCCGGTCGCTGGAGGAGCAGCTCTTGGCGATCCAGGCCCGCCTCCAGCCGGCTCATCGACTGCTCCGCCGGCTTCAACGTGCCGGGGCGCAGGTGTTGGCCGCCCTCTGGCCTGGCGAAGTGGTTCCCCGCACCCCCAGTCGGACTGCCGACTGGCTGGAGGTGGCGGTCGGCCGCTTCGAAGCCTGGAAGGCTTCGGCGGCTCGGTCCGGCGCCAGGCGGGCACTGGAGTTCGTCAAGGCCTGGTATCCCGGCCTGAGTCTGGACCAGCTGGCTACCTGGCGGCAGCAGGCCGACACGGAGCTGGAGCCGGCGCGGCCGGCTATCATCCGGCGGGCTTCGGCGATCGCCGACTACACCGACACCAGCGCCTTCGCCCCTGAGGTAGATGACAACGGTGTTGCCCAGCCGGAGGAATGGTTCGGGCTGAACCCGGCAGACGGCGAAGACTCGGCGGAGGAGATCGACTCCAGCGACGAGGGCGAAGAAGAGGAGGAGGAGGGTGAAGACGCCGGGCCGGATGGCGGAGCGGCCGGCCAGCCTCAGCTTGACCGTGCCTCCAGCAACACGGCACGCGCGGGTGCGCCGCCTGCCACTGGCGGTGATCAAGCCGAGACCCGCCAGCCGGCCACTCCTTCAGCCGGTGACGCCGTCTCAACCGACCAACCCGGCTCCCACACCGCGCCTTTAGTCTAGTCTGCTATCTTTTATTTTCCTGTCTTATCACTTTTGGAACAATATTTTGTTAAGTTTGCACAATTCCACCCACTGGGGGTGTATTCGAACTATGTCGATTGCCGGCCTGTTGGGGGCTTTATATGTATATATGACTATGCAAGTGTTTGGCTTTTCCTTGTTCTTTGCTTTTCATCCTTCTGCTGTTTCCTTTGCCGCCCTCCCTTGGTTGCCGCCTCCCCAGTCAGGCAGTTGCTCTGCAATCTGTGGCTGGAGAAGTGCTTGGCCAATTGGGAGGGCAAGTACTCTAGCTTTGTTGGATTATAGCGAAGTGTTTGGGAAGCCGGCCAGCCGGCTGTTCTGACAGCCGGCAAGCGTGGTTGGAGGCCGCCTTTTCGCTATACAAGTTCATTAGTCCTTAGCCGTTTTTCGTGTGGGCATCCTTTCTGCCTTGGCTCTTGCTAGTCGGACAGTCGGTTCTTCGAGCTGCGACTTTCAACAAGAGAGGACTCGGGAGCCGGCACACTACTTGTCTGACTTCAGGTAGAACTTTAATATAGCTTAAGGCGGCCAGTCCCCGGGCCGACTAGTCGAACCCGGTGCCAGACAGGAAATCAAATGTAATAATACATTCATGGATATGACACTCGTCACTCATAGATAAATGAAGGCAGTCCCCGAGTGCTCCTCGGGGGGCCTGTTGTTTCGTACTTAATACAAAAGGGTAGCATGATACATACTGCTTTCAACTGTAAAATCTTCTCAGGAGGTTCGCGTTCCATGGTCGCTCCGACTCCTTGCCGGAGTCATCCCTCTTGCGTGCTCTTGGTTTTTGCGCGTCGATCAAGTAGTAGGAGTCGTTGCCTAGTGCCTTGCTGATGACGAAAGGGCCTTCCCAGGGGGCCGAGAGCTTGTGCTGGCCGGCTGTTCGCTGGATCAGCCGAAGCACAAGGTCGCCCTCCTGGAAAGATCTTGGCTTGACCTTGCGGTTGTGGTAACGGCGCAACCCCTGCTGGTAGATGGCGGACCGGCTGAGTGCTAACAGCCGGCCTTCTTCCAGTAGGTCGACACCGTCTTCTCTTGCTTCCTTGGCCTCCGCCTCCGTGTACATGGTGATCCGAGGCGAGTCGAACTCGATGTCGGTTGGGATGACAGCCTCGGCACCATATACAAGGAAGAATGGAGTGAAGCCGGTTGACTTGTTAGGGGTAGTACGCAGACTCCAGAGGACAGCCGGCAGCTCATCGAGCCAGCAGCCGGCCGATCGCTCCAGTGGTACAACCAGTCGGGGCTTGATGCCGGAGAGGATGAGTCCATTTGCTCGCTCGACCTGGCCGTTTGACTGCGGGTGGGCAACGGACGCTAAGTCCAGTCGGATACCCTGCGTCGCGCAGAAACGTGCCAGTGCTCCTTTGGCAAAGTTTGTGCCGTTGTCGGTGATGATGCTGTGCGGTACGCCGTACCGAGTAGTGATGTCGGTGATGAACGTCACGGCAGTCGGCCCGTTCAGCTTCTTGATCGGCTTCGCTTCGATCCACTTGGTGAACTTGTCCACGGCGACAAGCAGATGTGTCAAGCCGCCGCGGGCTGTCTTGAAAGGGCCCACCATGTCCAGTCCCCAGACGGCAAAGGGCCAGGTGAGGGGAATGGTCTTGAGTGCAGAAGCCGGCAGGTGTTGCTTGGAACTGAAAACTTGGCATCCTCTGCAGCTCTTGACTATCTCTTTGGCATCTTCCAAAGCAGTCGGCCAAAAGAAGCCGTGGCGGAAAGCTTTGGCCACAAGTGATCTTGAGGCTGCGTGGTGGCCGCATTCGCCTTGATGGATATCCTTGAGGATTGCCACTCCTTTTTCTGGCTCGACACAGCGCTGGAAGACTCCAGTGACGCTGCGCTTGACAAGCTCTCTGTTGATTATTGCATATGCTCCGGCTCGTCGTTGCTGCACTAGTCTTGCTGAGATCTCATCAGCCGGCAGCTCTCTGTTGACTAGGAATTTGAGGATGGGCTGGGCCCATGATGGAGCTATGACTTCTTCTTCTGTTAGTACGGCCACCATGACTCGGGTGGGTCGGGTGGCGTGGAATTGGAGTCGGCCACCGCTTCTTGTGTTGCTGCAGTCCCCGGGCCGACTGCTGCAGTCCCCGGGCCGGGTTTTGAAGTCCCCGGGCCGGGTGCGACTACGGCAGTCCCCGGGCCAGTTGTCGAAGTCCCCGTGCCGCCTGCGGGGTTCCTCCAGTCGGATCCGGCTGCATCTGGCACAGGCGGTACGAAGATAGAGTCCGACTCTGGAGACGGCTTGATGGACGGCTTGAGGAGGCGCTGGAGGGAGACGCCGGTTGGTATAGCCTGTCGGGTGGAGCCGATCCGTGCCAGGGCATCTGCTTGGTCGTTGTCGGCCCTTGGCACATGAAGGAACTCGCACCCTTCGAAGTACCCACTGATCTGCTGGACGAGGAATTGATAGCTCGCCATGTTTGCATCTTTGGCATCCCAGTCGCCAGACGACTGCTGGACCACCAAGTCTGAGACGCCATAACACAGGATCCGGCGTATGCCGAGCTCTTTGGCTAGCCGGAGCCCATGTATGAGCGCCTCGTACTCGGCCACATTGTTGGAGGCGGCGAAGTGGATTTGCAGCGTGTATCTGAGTTTGTCGCCTTTGGGAGAGGTGAGGACAATGCCGGCTCCCAAGCCGGTGCGCATCTTGGACCCGTCGAAGTGCATCCGCCAATGGGTAGAGTCGGGAGCCGGCGGTAGGTACTGGGTCTCGGCCCAGTCGACGAGGAAGTCGGCCAATGCTTGGGACTTGATGGCGGTGCGGGGTTGGTAGAAGATTGTGTATGGTGCCAATGCAATGGCCCATTAGCCACCCGGCCGGATGCATCCCGGCTGCCTATGATCTCGGCAAGCGGGGCGGTGCACACGACCGTGATGGGATGCTCTTGGAAGTAGGGCTTCAGCTTCTTGGCGGCGAAGTACACCCCATAGCACATCTTCTGGTAGTGCGGGTAGTTTTGCTTTGAGCTGGATAGTACTTCGCTTAGATAATACACCGGCCTTTGAACTAGCTGGGCTCGGCCTTCTTCCGGGCGCTGGACCACGACAACTGTACTGACCACTCGGCTAGTCGCGGCAATGTAGAGGAGCATGGGCTCCTTCTCAGTCGGTGCCGCCAGGACAGGTGGAGTGGTCAGCATCTTCTTCAGCTCATGGAAGGCTTGGTCGGCTTGGTCATTCCACTCGAAGTGAGTGGACTTCTTCATGAGTCGGTACAGGGGGAGAGCCTTCTCTCCTAGCCGGCTGATAAAGCGGTTTAGGGAGGCCAAGCACCCGGTGAACTTCTGCACATCTCGCAATTTGGTGGAATCTCCATCCTCTCGATGGCCTTGATCTTCACAGGGTTGCACTCGATGCCGCGTTCGGAGACCAGAAAGCCTAACAGCTGGCCGGCTGGTACTCCGAACACGCATTTCTCGGGGTTGAGCTTGATTTGGAATCGGCGCAAGTTGGCGAATGTTTCTTTGAGGTCCTCCAGCAGGGTGCCGCGCTTCTCTGTCTTCACCACAATGTCGTCTACGTAGACGTGGGCATTTCTGCCGAGTTGCTTGAGGAGGCATTTCTGCATGCAACGCTGAAAAGTGGCACCGGCATTCCTTAGGCCGAATGTCATAGTCAGGTAACAGAAAGCTCCGAATGGTGTGATGAAGGCAGTCTTCAGTCGGTCTGCTGGGTCCAACTTGATTTGATGGTACCCTGAGTAGGCATCCAAAAAACTCAACAGCTCGCATCCGGCTGTGGAGTCTATCACTTGGTCAATCCGTGGCAAAGCAAACGGATCCTTGGGGCAGGCCTTGTTGAGGCTGGTGTAGTCTATACACATACGCCACTTGTTATTCTTTTTCAAAACCAAGACTGGGTTGGCAAGCCACTCTGGAAAAAATACTTCCATAATAAAGCCAGCGGCGAGGAGCCTGGCTATCTCTTCTCCTACGATTCTTCGCTTCTCTTCTGACAGTCGGCGGAGGGGCTGCTTGACCGGCTTCGCGTCGGCTCGGACGTGCAATTTGTGCTCGGCGAAATCCTTCGGGACACCCGGCATGTCCTTTGGGGACCATGCGAAGATGTCTCGATTCTCACGGAGGAAGTCGACGAGCTCGCCTTCCTATTTACTGTCCAGGTTTGCCCCAATGACAGCAAACCTTTCCGGATTCTCCGGGTCCAGAGGTATCTTCTTCGTCTCCTTGGCCGGCTGGAAGGAGCCCTGCGCATCATAATCTTTGGGGTTGGGGGACAAAGCCGGCTGCTTGCCGGCCATGGCCACAACCCGTTCCAGCATCTTCTTCTCTTCTGCCACTACGAGGGACTCGGCCAGCCGACTGCTGGCCATGGCGCACTCGATGGACTTCTTGTAGTCGCCGGCTACGGTGATGATCCCCTTCGAGCTCGGCATCTTCATCTTTAGGTAGGCGTAGTGGGGCACAGCCATGAACTTGGCCAGAGCAGGTCGGCCAAGCAAAGCATGGTAGGGGCTCTCCAGATCCACTACCTCAAACCAGATCGCTTCTCGGCGAAAATGATCCTTGTCTCCGAAGAGAACATCCATCTTGATCTTGCCGATCGGGGAACAAGACAAGCCGGGCACGATGCCATGGAACACGGTCCGGCTTGGCATGAGCTGCTTCGCCTTGATGTTCAGCTTCTCCATGGTATCGCGGTACAGTATATTGATACTGCTTCCGCCATCAATCAGGACGCGGGAGAATCGGGCAGCTCGCCTCTCCGTCGCGAGGGTGACATCCAAGACTAGTGCATAGGAGCCAGGGGATGGCATCACCTCTGGGTGGTCGGCCTGGCTCCAGTTGATGGGCTTCTCGGACCAGTGCATGAACTCGGGAGCGCTAGAGGCGACTGCGTTGACCTCTTGATGCTGACGGCGCCGACTACGCTTGTCTTCAGCTTGGCTTGTGAAGACGACGTAGGCGGCGTGCTCTTCAGGGAACTCATCTTGAATGGCTCCGACTGCCGGCCGAGCCGCCGGCTGCTGGGGGGCTGGAGGCGGCGGGCCGGGAGGCGGAGGCGGCACCAGCCCCTCGCCCTTGGAGATTCGCGTGAGCCAGTGGCACTTTCGGGTCGTGTGGTTGGACGGCTTCGCGCCGCTGTGGAACTTGCAGGGGGCGTCGAGAGTCTGCTCGTAGGAGAAAGCCGGCTGCCAAGCCGGCCTGCCACCCTTCTTCTTGGGAGCGGGCCGTTCTTCGGGTTGCTCATCTTCAACTGTGGCCACCTGCCGACTGGTGGAAGGCGGCATAGGGGCCTTGCGCTTGTGGTCGTTCTGGTAGGGGCGCCGATTGGACTCGCTAGCCGGCGTCTTGGGAGCCGGAGCAAGCACCTTCCCAGAGGCGTCCACTCGGAGCTCGGTCTTCATCGAGGAGTCGGCCGTGGCGTACTTATCCGCGATGATCAGCAGCTCGTCGAGGGTAGCCGGCTCGTCGCAGAGGAGCCGGTGCTTGAGGAGGGTGCCCTCTCGGCACCCGGCGGTGAAGTACTCGATGGCCTGAACCTCGTGCACCCCCTCGCAGGAGTTGCGGAGCTCGGCCCACCGCGTGAGGTAGTCGCGGGTCGATTCGTTGGGCCCTTGGACGCATAGGGAGAGCTGGCGAGGCTTGGGAGGCCGCTTGTACGTGCTGGTGAAGTTGCGGACGAAGACTTCCGTGAAGTCCAGCCAGCTGTTGACGCTGTAGGGCTTGAGGCTGTTGAGCCAGGTGCGCGTCGTGCCTTGCAGCATGAGGGGGACGTATTTCACGGCGACGCGTCTGTTGCCGTTGGCTATGCTGACCGCAGTAGAATAGTCGATGAGCCAATCTTCCGGCTTCACAGAGCCGTTGTACTTGGGCGTGTCTCTGGGGAGCGAGAACCCTTTGGGGAAGGGCTCGTCGCGGATGCGGGGGCCAAAGCATGGCGGGCCGACATCGTCTTCTTCTTCCAACGCCAGAGATCGAGCTAGGCGGTCGATCCGGTGGCGGGCGTCGTTCTCGCCGACTCCTTCGCGGCGGCCTAGTCGGCCACCAAGAGTCGGATGCGTGATAGGCGGCGGGGTGGGATGTCTCTCCCCTCGAGGCGGGGGAGGAGGCGGGTTTCCTTGGCGCTCCACCGCTCGAGGGCGGCCTTCCGCGTCGCGCTCGATGGTGATACGGGTCCAGCTGCGGCTAGCAGCCGGCTCCTTGTCTTTCCTCCCGCGGGCGCCGCTCGCAGTCGGCGATCGGGACGTCGCGGCGTGCTCCCGGCGCGGGGGATGACTATCAGCGCGGGCGCCGGCTTCGTGCCGTTCTGCGGCCGCGCCGATCAGCTGCTGGATCCGCCTTGTCATGTAGGGGAGCTCATCGGCTCCCAGCCCATTTAGCTCTTGAGCGGCCGCCTGAGCGGCTCGTAGATTCTCGAGCGGGGTGGCGTAGACGGGGCGATCTGCCCCCAGCATGCTGGCGATAGCCGCGCCGCGCTTCTGGACGAAGCCGGCTCGGCTCGGCCCGCTACGCGGCGGCGTACCGAAGGCGGCGCGGTCGACTTCGCGCTGGTGGGCCTCGGTGAGGCGTCTCATGGAGGCTATCTTCTGGCCTTCCGCGATGAGGTTGAGGCGGCGTGCCTCCAAGGTCTCGGCGTCGGCGTCGGCCGGGATGGGGACGGATAAGTCGTGCATCACTCCTTGCAGGGCGTCGTGGGCGTTCTCGCCCGAGTTGGCGACGTGGCTGATGACCAACACTTCGGTGACAGCGCTGTCGCCGCTGTCAGCTCGAGGGAGAGGGTCGTCGAAGACCACCACGTCGGAGGGGTAGGCGTCGAGCGATGCCGTGTCGGAACCGACAAGCATCGGGTTGGTGGAGCCGACCGACTCCAAGTCTGCAGCAGGCTCGCTAGAGACGTGAAGTTGGTCGAGGAGGCTGACGAGGCGGCTCTCGGGGTAGTCCGTGCCCGCGTCGGACGGGGGCTCGTCGGAGATGCGAGCCTCGCCGAGCAGATCGGCGAGGCGGCTCGTCGCGCAGGCGTCGTCGACGCCTTGCAGCGTGTCGGGGCAAACGCCATCGGGCGCAGCAGGCTGGCTGCGCTCGCGGGGGAGGAAAAGGGTTCCCGTCCAGAACAGGTCTCCGGACGACGGTGCACCTCGCCCCACGGTGGGCGCCAAATGTCGGGTGGTAGGTGCGACATATGCCAACGGGTGGCTTATCATTGTGGGAGCCAGTAAAACGTCGCCGGTGCCTGGAAACGGGATGAGGCGAAGACATGCTCGCCGGCGAATCTTACCCAGGTTCGGGGCTCTCCGTAGAGATAACACCCCTAGTCCTGCTCTGCGGGGTCTCCGCATGATCACTAGATCAGAAAGAGTAGCTACAAGTGCTCCTTGAGCTGTCGGGTTCAAGGGAGAAGAAGAGCAAGTCTAGCTCTCGCTTCCCTCTCTATATGGTGTGTGTGTAACTCTAAGAAGCCAACCCTTTGCATGGGTGCCCCGGGGGGTTTATATAGGCCTACCCCCCGGGGTACAATTGTAATCCGGCTGGGTGCGGGTCCCAGTCGTCAGTGTCTGTGCTCGCCGGCTTCTCCGCCGGCCATTGGGGCCCGCCGACTGGTGGGGCCCGCCGACTGGTGGGTCCCGCCGGCTGCCGGCCTCTTGGTCGACAGGCCGGCCCCACCGCCTGGGGGTCTTGTCGGCGGCTGTTTACTGTAGCCTCGCCTCTGATGACGAGGGCTTTGTCGTGGTAAGCGTGGCTACAGTGTGCCGCCTCGAGGGCTCTCACTATAGCCTACCTCGTCTTGTCTCCTTAATGTGGCACATGTTTCGAGGGAGGGGGTAGCCGGCTTCTGGGGGCCAGCTACGCCCCTGGCCGACTGGGGGAGGCCGGGCCGCCTTCGTGCCTCTCTCCGGCTAAAGGGGCCCGCCACCCGCGGGCCATACTGGAGTCTGTCGCGGATGACGTCGAGGCCAGCATGGCTACAGGGCCGAGCCGGACGGGAGATGGCTGACCCGTACGGCGTCCTGTGGCCATGCCTGCCTCGGGATTCGGGGGTAGTGGGCCGCACTGTAGCCACACCCTGTTTTGTCACCGTTATGTGGACGTAGTTTTGGTGGGTGCGGTCTTGGCCGGCTTCTTGGAGTCGGCGTTCTCCACGGCCGGCTCTTGGGAGTCGGCGTTCTCCAGGGCCGGCTTCCTGGAGTCGGCCATCTCATAGTTATCTTGGGGGAGGTTTCTGAGGCTGGGTCGCCTTCTGAGGGTCGGCTCCTGGGGTAGCCAGCCGGGGGAAGGCGGCCCAATGCTTTGAATGCTTGAAGGCTCAAATGGCCTGACAATTTTTGAAGAGCCAGGGGCAGTCGGTTAGGCTACCCGTGGCCATTTACTCCGACAATCCCCTTGAACTCGTTACTTGCAAGGATTAGTTTTGATAGTGATAGATAGTACAAAGAAAAGTAAAACAAAAATAAATAATTAGAGCAAGGTATTTTTAGTTTTAATAATATGATAAATGTAGATCCGGGGGCCATAGTTTTGACTAGAGGCTTTTCTCTTGAACACATAGCATATGGTGGGTGAACAAATTACTGTTGGGCAATTGATAGAAAAGCGCATAGTTATGACGTATTCATGGCAATGATCATGTATATATGCATCACGTCCGTGACAAGTAGACCGACTCGTGCCTGTATCTACTACTATTACTCCACCAGTCGACGGCTATCCAGCATGCATCAATGGTATTAAGTTCATGACAAACAGAGTAACGCTTTAAGCAATATGGCATGATGTAGACAAACTAAACCCAATCAATATGAAGAAACCCCGTCGTTTTACTCTTAATGGCAGAACACAATATGTGCCTCGCTACCCCTACTGTCACCGGGTGAGGACACCGCAAGATTGAACCCATCACAAAGCACAGCTCCCACTAAAAATAAATCAATCTAGTTGGCCAAACCAAACAGATAGATCGGAGAAATACAAAGCTATAACAATCATGCATAATAAAGCTCATAAAAGACTTAATTACTTTCAATGAATAATCTGATCATAAACCAACAATTCATCGGATCCCAACAAACACATCGCAAAGAAAGATTACATCAGATAGAACTCCAAAAGATCGAGGAGAACATTGTATTGAAGATCAAAGAGAGAGAAGAAGCCATCTAGCTACTAGCTATGGACCTGTAGGTCTGTGGTAAACTACTCATGCATCATCGGAAGGCAAGGATGATGTAGAAGCCCTTCGTGATCAATTCCCCCTCCGGAAGAGTACCAGAAAAGCCCTCTAGATGGGATCATGGAAGAATAGAAGCTTGCGGCAATGGAAAAAGTGTTTCAGGCGACTCTTTGGGGTTTCCAGTATTTGAGAATTTATAGAAGTGAAATTAGGTCAGACGGAGCCACGTGGGGCCCATAAGGTAACATGGCGCGCCCTACCCCCCAGGGCACGCCCTGTTGCCTTATCGTCTCCTCACTTTGCGTCTGGTCTCCTCCTGAAGCTTCTAGGGCTCTTATGTCCAGAAAAAATCGTCAAAAAGTTTCGTATCGTTTGGACTCTGTTTGGTACAGATTTTATGAAAACTAAAAACAAACAGAAAACAACTGGCACTAGGCACTGGGTTAATAGGTTAGTTCCCCAAAATGATATAAAATAGCATAAAATGCATATAAAGCATCCAAGATTATAATATAATAGCATGAAACAATCAAAAATCATAGATATGTTGGAGACGTATCAAGGATTAGTCCGCGGACATGGATGCAGGAGGCTGCCATCCAACCGCATCCGCATATATTTCAAACACTTTTTCAACAAATCGGATGAAATTCATGTAAACACGGCCGGATTTCATATAAACATAACTTGATTTCGTACAAACCGGACGAAAACGTTTACATTTTGGACATATTTTAACTAAAAATGTAAAACTATGTGACCATACGGTCGCGCGGAGCTCCACTCCCAAGACACGGATCCACTACATTAGTCTACGACCGGCCGCGACGGTTCCCTTTGTCTTTCCCATGTCCGCAGCCTGCTCACCGGACTGCCAGGAGCCCCGGAGGTATACGCTTCACCGCAAAGGGCAGCTCGCTTCCCCACCGCTCATCGGAGTGGAAGCACCGGCTGATATTTCAGCCGGAGGGGAAGGGGGGCACGTCCACTTCCGTGGAGCCCAGGCAGGGTGTGATGATGGCCTGCGCTGAAGAACCGAGCAAGTCGCCGGCTGTGCAAGCGGGCGACACGTTGGCGATGGCCTTCCTGCGACCCAAGCGGCAACGGCCTCCCATGTTCTACTTTCCCTCGATGTTGGCGGCGGACGCGCTGGCCACCGACTCGTCGACCTCCGTGCAGCCGGCTTCTTCCTCTGCATGCAGGGCGCAGTTACACGCCCGTTGATGGCGGATGGCGCGGTTGCAGGCACGGGAGGCGCAGTACGACACGACGTCGTCGACGACAGCGACGATGCCCGTACCGCCGTGCTCCCGCAGTGTCGGCCTAAAGCAACTCGCCACTCCTTCGCGAGCTGGCTTGGAACGACGAGTTGCTGAACCATGCGCCGGCTTGGGGCGGCAACTTGCTCCGTCGGGCTAGGCGATGGAGGTGGAGCAGCGAGCTGCCTTGTTCGTATCCAGCCGTCTCGATTGGCCACCCAGCCGGCTTTTATGCCGGAGAATTGCTCTTCCTGCTCGTCGAATGCCATTGAAAGGGTAGAGAAAATGATGGAAGGAGGAGATGAGGAGCGGCAGATTGGTGCGATTCTTGTCCGGTGTTTGGCATCGTTTAAAAAAAGGACGGATGGGAGGAGCTTGTCCAGCGTTGCGTTTAATGCCGACCCGCTCGTGAACAGACGTGTCGGCGAAGAGTTTTCTCGGCTTCCGGTCGGATTTAATGGAGGCGCTTGAATGCGGCGAGGAGGCGTGTTTAGCCGGGCGTGCAGCGGACGGTGCCCTCGGCCGGCGCCGCTTCAATGACGGAGGCAGTGTGGGGTCGCGTCCGCTCTGAGCCGCCTTTAATGTGGAGCGGTGTGCTCTACAGTAACATGAATGCGGGGAGCTGGCGCCAGGCGGGAAGCACGTGCGCCAGGAAGGAGAGGGTTTGGGTGAGCCAGAGCGGTCAGAAGCAGGCGCAGCGGTGGTTCGGACTCTCACGAAGCCCCATATTTGTCTCTGATTACGGGAGAAAGTATGTCCGGACCGCGACGCGGACCGATAAGGACTGTGTTAGATGGCCTAAATCCGGACAGGCAGACCGAGGGCGTTGGAGATGCCCTGGCCATGTCCCCTAAAACTAAAAAAATTAGCATAGAAGGATCTAGGAGACGGGAAAATATCTGAGCAGAGGCCCAAGGAAGGATCTGTTCTCATGCCTGCCCTTTCTTCCAATCAATAAAGAGGGAGGCAAGTGGATACCGTATATGAAAATGGCACCGTGGACGCGCATGTCGGCATGTGTCCGTCCATACATAGCTCAGCTGCGCTCTGCTGTGCAAGGCAACGAAGACGCGACCTGCCTGCTGCTTCCTTGTTTTTTTTTTTTGTTTTTTTCAAAAAGGGAAAAGACCCCGGCCTGCTGCTTCCTTGTTGGAAACCCAAACATGATTCTCCTCTTTTGTTTAGGTTCCGTCCATTCGTCCACGCACTTGTCCTGTGTGTCCTTCACCCTCAAATAAAGCAAAGCAGCTTCTGGAGGCCGGGAGCCAGTCCGGTTCTGGTTCCCGAGGAAATCTCTTTTCGTCCACATCGGTTCCACGGATTTGTTCTTCTGCGCGTCTTTCGTGTCACCGGTGTACTAGTCATTATACGTCAACACTCCCTCTCACATGTAGCTCCCTCGGACATAAACGTGGACCGAAAGTGGGCTGCAATTTAATTGCGTCAGCCGGGTTTTGAACTCAAGACCTCTTGACTCTGATACCATGTAGAAGTGCATGTTCTAGCCAATGCAACCAAAAGACCGATCTGATGAAAAAAACTAGGCAGCACATTATGTGTCAACATAAACTACCCCTCCGTCCTAAAATTCTTGTCTTACATTTGTCTAGATACGGATATATCAAAATCTAGACAAATCGATACATCCGTATCTAGATAAATCTAAAACAAGAATTTTGGGATGGAGGGAGTACATCGTACAGGTTCAGTTCATATTATCCCTCCTATAGCAGAAAGGAAAAAGTCCAAAACAAATCTTCAACTGGTAGACGAAAGCTAAATCGAACCCTCAACTTACAATCCTGAAAATCAGCGTATCGAACTCTTTGATTCCGGTCTATTTTAAATCTTGATAGTGTTTCCAAACAGGGATTGTATACCTGCCATGTTGAATCTCAGGATTGTTACTCCAGTCACAACTGAAACTTAAGATCTGCCGCTGCTAAACACTTCCAGGTAGCCACTAAAAAAATTAGCTGTTGTTGCTATACTGAGAGGCCCGAACTATTTATCCACGCAAAACAACGTCGAGATTTGAAAGATTCTTTAAGGGCAAACAAATATTAAAAATGTGCAGGCCCGAACAATCTTTAAATCTCCGATTTTTTTTTTGAAATGCGAACACTTTTGAAAATTCTGAATACTTTTTAATAATAGGACATTGTTCTAAAAACACAATCAATTTTGAGTGAACACTATTTGAAACATAAACATTTTTCTTGAAAGAAATGGGAACAAATTATTAAAAGTGAATATTTTTTAAATATTTGTATAGTTTTATAAATTGTTTATTGTCATTAAGAAATATAAAATGTGCATTTGGCAAAATGTTACCATGTCGGTTTTGGAATTTCATAAATTATTTGCATTTTAAAAATATATTTGCTATTTCAAAATTGTTTATAGTTTTTTATGAAATGTTTCGAAAAAGGTTTTCATATATGAACGCTCATTCCTGTTCTTATATACAAGTTTGGAGGCTGCTTGAGAACCCTGATTATCTTTGTGCTTAGGTTTTGAGAGTCAAATATTATCCGGATGGACAGCTACTGGATGCCAAGGTGAAAAGTGGAAGCTCGTATACATGGCAGAGTATATGTGCCGGTATTAATACATTCAGGAGAGGGGCAATATGGCGCATAGGTGATGGATCACAAGTGAACATTTGGGCTGATTCGTGGATACAGTCGAGTGCCGATGGCCGTGTCACTACACCACGAGGAGGGACCCTTCTGTCTAAGGTTTCGGAGTTGATTGATCCTGTCACTGGTTTATGGGATGAACAGTTGATAAATGATGTATTTTGGCCGGTTGATGCGCATAGGATTCTTGCCATGCCGCTGGCACCACATGGGATGATGGAAGATTTTGTGGCCTCGCGGTTTACAAGGAACTTCGCCTTCTCGGTCCGATCAGCTTATCATGTGGAGTGACAACATCAATTTGCACGCTGGTATGAACGAACAGAGGGGGAGCCGTCCCAGTGTTATCCGGTGTGGAAGAAGCTCTGGTCTTCGCCCGCCCCAGCTAAGATTAAGATCCATGCTTGGAAGGTCTTACACGGATTCATACCATGTTATGGGGTATTGGCAAATCGCCATATTGATACGTCGGACAGCTGTCCTATGTGTGTGGGTGGATGCGAAGATATTATGCACGCTCTCTTCACTTGCCCTAGGGCAGCCGAAGTCTGGAGATGTCTGAATCTTGACGGGTTCGTGGAGGAGGCGTGTGATACAGACAGGACAGGCTCGGAAGCGTTGGGCTATATTTTATGTGCTCCTACACGCCAGAGGTTGATCCAAGATATCCCAGCTCAGTTTCTAATCCTTGTGGGTATCTGGTACATATGGTGGGAGCGTAGACAACATGTCCACGGGGATGAAGTGCAGACTCTGGTCCGAGCCGCGTTGTCAATCGCGGCGCTGGCAGCAAATTACCTCAAGGCTACGAAGAAGAACGCGGTAGTAAGATCCTTTGGATGGAGGAAACCGCAAGAGGATTTTGTCAAGTTAAATGTAGATGCGGCTTTTCATGCAGATGACCTCCAGGGAGCTGTAGGAGCTGTGCTACGGGACTGCAGAGGTGGTTTCATCGCAGCTTCAAATGAGAGGCTGGAGCATGTTGCTGATGTAGGGACGGCGGAAGCACATGCACTACGGCATGGCATCTTGCTAGCGCAGCGGATGGGGATCACGAAGCTCATTGTGGAGTCCGACTGCCTTGAGGTGATTGACACCATGAACAATGGTGGTTTTACGGCGTCTGGCGCAGTTGCGATCTATTCGGATTGTTTGGTCCTTATCGTAGGTTATACTTCGGTGTTTTTTGCTCACTGCCCCAGGGAGACAAACTCTGTCATTCATGTTTTAGCTAGGCAAGCGGTGTCGGATCCACCTTCCGTGTGGATTGAGGAGCCGCCGGCCTTCATTGTAAAGGGCTAGTGGATGATGTAACTGTTTTGTTCCAAAAAAAGTTTTCCGAAGTTTCAAAAAAAAGCCGATTGGCTAGGTGAGGCCTCTGCGAGTGCGACGTACTGAATTCAAGTATTGTGAAGCTCATTATTTGTGGCCGCTTATAATTTTTTGTGGCTCCTAATAATCCCTCCTTCCCATATAATCTTGGGCTTCTAACGTTTCGGCATGAAAATTAGCGCAGCCGCATGTTACTTGAGTTGTGGTTGGCTGGTAGACAAATGGGTCGTAAAAATCAGCCGCATGTTTATTTTCATTACAGAAATTTAAAGGAAGTTATTATCGTTACGAAAATTGAAAAACAAAGAAAAATAAAAAAACGAGTGTGCGAGCGACTGCTTTGATGAGCTAACCCAATTCGTCCTAATGTCCAACCAGCCCGTCAACGATCCTTGCCACGTCAGTGGATACCAATTAAACACCCTCAAGGTTTAATATAGACCGGGATCAGAGAGTTCGGTGTGCTGATTTTCGGAATTGCAAGACCAAGCTTTGATTTAGGTTTCGTCTACAAGTTGAAGGTTTGTTTTAGACTTTTTTCTAGCTACAACCATTGGCGATTTTAGGAGCCGTTCATCCACCCTTATCCAAGGGTGGGAAAATAAAAGTTACAAGGAGTTACAAAATTGAAATTACAGGAAATTACATATAATTGTGGAACCATTACAAAATTTAGGTGGGGTCAGTTAATTTATGAAAGGGTAAATCCGTCACTAGTTTTTTTTTTTTTTTGAGTGGATCACTAGGGCAGCTATGCCGTGGGATAGAAAGCAAGATGGACGTCGGATCTGATGTTTAAGGCCCGCGCGAGATTAGCTCCTTCCGTTCGCTAATTGACTCCGTACGATGGAATAATACAACGTGGGCCTGCTAGTCAGTTTACACATGCAGTTTCTTTCCTTGCAACTACCCCACAATAAGCGGTTTAACTCTCGTTGATCAGTCGTGCTTCCTCCATATTCTTTTGGTTTCTATTCCAAAACTAAAGAAAGCATGCACCGGAAGCATGCATGGTGCTGAATCATTTCCTCTCATCTAATTCAACTCGTGTGTCCGAAGCATTTTATATGGACCAACAAAGCACTTATTGTGAGGGTTAGAGCATCTGCCTCAAACCCACCTCATATGCCGGGAGGATGGCCCGGTCAGTGACCAGTCATAAAAAATCAACCTAGACGGGCGCCTTAAACGGGCCTCAAATGCCCGGACTGACTGACACCTCTCATATTCAGCCCAAATCTAGGGTGGATATGGGGGCTCCCGGGCGCGTCCGCCACGTCAGACCTAGCTCATGCCGGTCCACCCGACCCCACATATATTTCTCCCCATCCGCTGCCCCGGCCAAACTCTAGCCACTCCCCTCCGCCACTCAACCTTCCATCCGACGATCTCCGACCATCTCCGGCATGGCAGGCAGTAGATCCGAGTCATACACCTCCAGATTCATGGACCCCGAGCTCATCCCACGCAGCCCCGAGAAGGAGATGACCCTCTGGCTTGCATTGCGCCGCTCCCGGCAGGAGGCCGCCCGACGGCAGCAGTCGGACTCCTTGCATCATGAATCCATCGCGTCCGCCTAAATGGCGCATGGATATGCTGCGACGTGCGCCACCACTGTCTCACCGGAGGCGGTGCGGTCCGTCTGGCGTCCGAACGTTGTGCCGGAGGCGCATCCCCTCCATTGGCACGCCGAGCTGGAGGGGAATGCATGGACGTCGTCGGACGCTAACATGGCGTGGCATGCCCGCTGTGTGAGGCAGTGGGCGCAGGAGACGGTGATAGCCCTCATGGTGGTGGGCGTTGGAGAGGCGAGTCGCATTCTCCGGCACCCCGGCGGATGGCCTGCAACCCCGTGTGTCGCAAGCATGTCATGATTGATATCGCCGGCTCGTCCCAGAACGGATCCATCATCAATCTGACGTCCACAGGCACCGTCAGGGTTCTAGGCTCTGACGAGGAAGAGTAGGGCATGGGAGACGGCGGCGCCTTGAGTCCTGTGAGCTGGCTTGTGTCCGATGTCCTACTCTACCTCACCGGGGACCGGACCAACACTTTGAGGAGCACGGCCGGCCGCTGACATGGGCACGGCGGAGCCGGACGTGCTCCGCTTAAATATTGGTTTACGTTGCATGTAATAATATGAATTTGAGGTCTCTAATTTGAGATATCCAGTTGTAAAATTAAATATTTGAGGCATGATCAGTCACTGTCCCCGGACGCGAACAGCCGTGTCCGCGGGCGTTTGAGGGGCCGGATTTGCCGAGTCCGGTTGTAGATGTTCTTATTGCACTATGAGTCACGCGGATACATCACTACCACCATGAGCCCTCTAATTCTACTAGTACCACCAGTATGGGTAGTCCAAGCCTAAACCTACGTTCACATGGTGACAAGGTGAACGGTCCCACTATTAGCAGTACAAGTACTCATGGCACGCAACTTCCGCTACGGGCCATCTCGACCCCGACTACTGGTACTCGTGGGCCATTCGGACTACGACTATCTGTAGTGGTTAGTCCGAACGAGTAAAGCCGGTAGTTCTGGGCCATCGTCTATAGGTACTTTTGACACCATGGTTCTTTACATCTATAAGACTATGGGTTATCCAGACACCCCGGATCCCTTTAGGACAATAATGGGTCATCCAAAAATGCTAAAAGTCGTTCCCAACAAGTAAGACCGGTACTCCGCAGCCGAACCGTACGTAAACCTATGTTGTTTCCCGCCCTCTTATTAGCAATCAGATTCAATTATGCTACCATTTGATGGTAAAGCAAAATACATCGACAGTGGTAGTGTTTTAGGAGTTCGCTGCCACATTCACAACATGATGTAGTTGCGCCTTAATGGTTGGAAAGAAATACAAAAAAATTGACTGGCAGGTGAAAGATGCAACACAAATAATCCAACAATCTCACACATGCAATTCAAATTAAAATGTACTGTATTACACACAAAGTAACTCTGATGTCGCGACAAACAAACTAAAGGATTTTTCTTCTCCACAAAATGCATTTAACATCAAGTTTATCCCAACTAAAGCAATAGTCTATTTTACAAGTCATCAACCACCACCAGGTTTAAAGCATGAATGATGCAATCAGACACCACCAAAAGATTCAGCACATGATTCCCAGAATCAATCAGTAGGGACACTTTTACAGTCATCCAGGCGACCACGAGTCATACAATATATCTGCACACATAAGAGACACATCAACCTTTAATCTTATATAAATCATGCAAAATTCTATTCAGTCACAATCACGGAAATACTTGCAGAAATTAATACTCGACCAAGCAACAATTGTTTCCTATCTACCACGAAATACTTACAGAAATTAATACTTGATAATAGGACCACAAGTGCAACAGTTTCCTACCACGAAACCCCTTCTACAGAGAGCTATAGCTAACAGTTTGCTGCCATCATGTCCTACACAACAAAGAAATATAATTACTCCAAAAGCTCCATCTACTTACAAAGCAATATTGGTTTCTTCATTGCTCCACGTAGTTCCGCCTTTTGTAATCTCAATTCTTTGTGGTGAAATCATATTCATGCAGCGATATTATTATTATTTTATCTGCGTCAATCAAGAATGTGGAGATGTGTGATTCTGTCAGTCAAGAAAGGGAGATTTGGATAGCTACTTCAAGACTATGAACAAATGATTTCTAAATTCTCTTAGCTTCCCTTCCAAAACAGTTGTGAATTAGCATACATATTGGATTCCTAGACAGTAGCTTAGCAGCCAGTGTTCACATTATAACTCAAGTACACGCCATCATATCAGATACATTGAGCAAACTTCAGAACATGAACCATCAGTGCACTATATCTAAACTGAATTTTTTCACGACGTAGATGGGCAGATGGCAAGAGAGAAAGGCGAAAACAGAACATGAGTTGTAGAAAAGCCTTACCAGTACATGCATCGGATCTTTCGGGTCTGCGTCTGCATCGCCGCTTGTGCCACGGTCTGCGCCGGCCTCATCTTCGCCACCGCCAAAGTGCATGATGGCTACGGGCTCGTGCAGCCACAGTAATTGCCGCAATCTCCCGTGCAGGACCCTGCAGGAAGGCTACGAGCTCCAATGTTTGAAAACCCAATTTTGTCATGTTCAATTTGATTGGATCGTTCACGAATAACATGCAGCTAAGATAAGTGTACGTGAGGAGAAGATTACATACGAAACAATATGACGAAAATATTACTGAAAGATATGCTGGAAAAGGGACAGCATAATGTGACTGATGCATCCTCCCAACCAACCAGCATATGTAGGATCGATTATCACATTTCACAACCATACCAGATATATAACTCTTATGACATGCAGAACAAGATTAACGAATGAACATTTGAAAAGAAAATACTAACAGATGAGGATGCACACATCATTAATCCAGATTACTACCCGATGATCAAAGCAAAATTCATCCCAGGAAAATGATTAAACACATAGTTGTAGCATGTCCAAAATCCAAGATAAGATGCATATCAACATTACCCCTAAATAAGCTAATTAAGATAGACATGGTTCTCCTGAAATTAAACACAGATATTAGCAGCAGATTAAACTGGCCGAACTGAACTGATATCAAAAGGTTGCATGAACTAGATAGCATACATAAGCAAAGCGACAGATAGAGTGATTCAAAATACTAAGTAGGGACATCAGGGAAATCTATCGAATTGTGCCTGATTAATGCTTCCACTCCCATGTACGTGAAAAAACATGGCATCCTCTGTCGGCGGCGGCGTTAGAAGATTCAGCCTCGGGGGGTGCTGCTGAGGGAAGAGGAGGGTAGCCGGCGTTGACGGCCGTCAGCAGCTGATCCAGAGAGGAGGCGCTGCTGTGAGGAGCAGTAGTGGTGGGGAGGGCCTGCTCGACGGACAAGGCGGTGCTGGGGGCGGTGGGGCAGCAGAGGAGAGCATGCGGCGGCGGCTGTGCGAGGGTCGGCGGCGGCGGCACGATCAAGAGGAGGGTCGGCGGCGGCGGCTGTGCGAGGGACTGACGAGGCAGATGAAGAGAGAATGACCAAGGACGTGCGAGGGTATTGACGAGGCTGCGCAAGGGGATTGACCTGCTAATTTTACAGCTGTGCCCTTTCTACAGAAAAATAAACCTTTCAATGAATTTCTTAGATCTAATGGCTAGGAAAAATCAGAGCTGGAGTTACATGAAATTACAACTTGTAACTCGCCAATCACTGTAAAAGGAAAATACAGCAGCCGTATCCCCGAGAAAAGTAGGAGTAACAAGTTAACAGTTAACGAAAGAGACCCACATACAACGCTGAAAACGGAACGGGGGCCTCGCATGACAACAACCATATACGACGCCTTCGGAGAGCTCTACTTCGGAAGCCCGTCGAGTAGTTGCACACTTCGGCCTGGTTGTTGACTTGTTGCTGTGGTAAGATTCAGAGACGCCCGGAGCTTGTTTACATGGAACGAGGCAAAGTCCTCCAGCCTGTTCATTGCTTCATTCGCACATAGAGGCATTCACTCCTGAATGTAGCAAAGCAAAAACCGGAGTTGGGTAGTTGTTTGTGAACGTTTCCTTTACCTGTCTGTATATATTTATTTTATTGTTCTACGGTCTCGGAGTTAAAAAATGTAGCAAAGCACTTTTCGGCTGTTTAACACCCAACAATGATGATTAAAGATTTGCCATTTCTGTTGTTCCAAACTTCACAAAATAGCAGAGTTGGAAACATTGACCGCAAACAACTACCAACTAAGGGCATCTCGAGCCGTTCGGCCCCCAAGGGCTTAAAATAGCGCCTCTTGGGGATTTACCGACGATATTTTCGGCATGGGGGGCTCCTGCTCCCAGCGCCCCCTCCCTCCAAGTTCACCCCAACCATCGAGTTCTAACACAAATTCGGCACACTTCGGGACAAAATCAACAAAAACTAATTTTTTTATCACATAGTTCATCACAAAAATCAATACAAATCAAATAGTTCAATGAAGCAAGCTCATAATTCGAACACAAATTAAAACACATCGAACTAGGCGTTTCCTTTGAGCCCATGCAGCCGGTACCTGGTGATCAACAACTGCAAGAGGACCCTGCCTGAAATATGGTTCTGTGTCAAACACCGACTCTTTCTGCTCGCTCTCAATGATCATGTTATGCAAGATGACACAGAAATTCATCACCTCCCACATATGAGATTTCGACCAGGTCAGAGCGGGGTACCGGACAACAGCAAATCGAGATTGGAGCGCATCAAATGCCCGCTCGACATCCTTCCTGCAAGCTCCTGACACTTAACAAAATAGGAGTTCTTTCCTCCTGGCACAGGGTTTGAGATAGTCTCACAAATATTGACCATCTTGGATATATGCCATCCGCTAGGTAGTATCCCTTGTTGTAGTGGCGCCCATTGACCTCGAAGTTCACCGGAGGAGCATGACCTTTAACAAGTTTGGCAAAGACATTCGAGCACTGCAGGACGTTGAAGTCATTGTGAGTTCCTGGCATACAAAGGAGTGTCAAATCCAGAGGTCATGTGTAGCCACTTCCTCAAGCACCACATTGCAAGCTCCTTTCGCGCCTTTGTACATCTCCTGCCAAGCAAATGGACAATTTTTTCATGCCCAATGCATGCAGTCGATGCTTCCAAGCATCCCACGAAATCCTCTTGCTTCATTCTTGTAACGACCCGATCCCAATGGATCGAAGTCTCTGTGCTGAAGTGTCATCCCTAGATCGGTATGCTGACACACACAGTACTCGAGAAATTATAACAGAGTTCAATCACACACTTTATTACATCGAGGTCCTTAAAAGAGTATTTATTACAATAATATGGCTGAAGGCCATCTAAATAAAATAACTGCGGAAGCTTCGAAGGTAAATGAGTCCATCCAACTCCACGGCAAAACTGAGTGCAGAACACCGACCTATCGCACCTTACTCTGCTTCTGAAAAATCCGCAACATGAAACGTTGCAGCCACAAAGGGTCAATACATTGAATGTATTGGCAAGTCACACCCAAAGTATGAAAACAGACCTATCATCTACATGCAAGGATATAACAAGTGGATAGCTCTAAGGTTTATTTTGTGTAAAGCCAATTTTGTCCTACTTCTACTCACTAGACAAATTTTATTCCTTTACATTTTTATTAACCTATTGTTAAATTGGACCGCCTCCAACTTAACCCACCTATGAGAGCCTCCGAGGATCATAGGTTCCCAAATTGTTAATTCCGTGAGAGCCCCGGGCGATCATGGTTTAATTAAACCCACATCAGAATAATTATTTGGGATGAGAAGATCTTCCAAAGGTTTCAAGTCCAGTTGCTCAAAGTTGCCCGTAACCCGGGACACGGCTAATCATGATTAGTTTGTACACTCTGCAGAGGTTTGCGCACTTTTCCCCACAAGACTCGATCTCCTCCGTTGAATTCCTCGCATTGCCTGATGTTTGAGAACCGGATGATCGAGACATAGTCTTTCCGAAGAGGTCCCCTTAACCGATAGATAGGCCGGTACACCTACATTTCTCCTACATCTGCTAGCCTATCATGGAAAGGTTTCCCACAACTTACTCAACTATGCCAGAGCCCATAATGGCTTGTGGCTGCACATGGAAGCTACTTGATATGAAACATGTCCAACCTTTTTGAACCTGGGCGGCATTCCCCACCTTTTCCTGAGTAATGCAGAGCCTCCCGGAGGTTACACTTGTCGACTGGTCCCGACAAAACTTTCCACCCAGATGATTGATTAATTAGTATTGCAGAGCCTCCGAGGAAATACAATACATGTAACGATTAATTGGTATTGCAGAGCCTCCGAGGAAATACAATACATATAAGTTGTTAATGTAGTCATTGTTTAAGTTCTCTTGCAACTTTCATGAATCACACGATGCCCAATCCACGTCTACCATAGCATGGCTAAGCAATAACTACACTATAACGATTCCCAAAGTGGCGACAAAGATTATCAGGATCAGGCTAAACATATGGCTATCCTATCTGGGTTTAACATAGCATAGTAGTCCTACACATGCATACTACTGTGTTGATAGAGGGCACTACATGCAAAGCAAAAACATAGGATTGGTATGATCAAAAGTGCATACTTGCCTGTTAAAGTAGATGAAGTACTCCGCACTCAATGTCCTGACAATTCTACTCTTGGCACTCCAGATAATATAGCGTGAACAAGCAATAGCATACATAAGCACTCATGCACAAGATTCAAAGAAAAGATCTCGAAAAACTTCGAAAACAAGCAAATAGTTCTTCCGAACATAAAACAATTTTCAACAGTACTAAAATTATGTGGATTAGATCTTAACAGAAAGTTTAGGTCAAGAGCTTTGATTTGCAAAAAGAATCAACTCAAACGGAGTTACGAAACTGAAGATACGATCAAAAGAAGTTCAAATTCAAGTCTGTTTGCATTTAAATTTTAAAACTTTCAAAAATAAAGTTGAATGGGTTTTCTGGATAAGTGAGATCACACTGAAGATGTTGGCGTTGGTTTCATGAAATTTGGACAAACGAGTAAAAAGTTGTGAGGGTTTGAAAACCAGGGGCTAAACTGTAAGAAAATTATTTGCATGTGGGTCCCTAACTACGTGACAGAAAAACTAACAGAGGAAGGTCCACTACAGAAACCTATTAGATGAAAGCGTTCGCTATAGAGGCTAATCTAATGAACGTTCGCTAAATAAAGGATAACGGTTCGAAAATAAAAAAAACGAATCGATCTAATCCTAGCTGTAGAAGGGGTATCGGGCGGGTGAGGGGAGAGACAACGGTTACCGCGGCATGGAGGTCACCGGCGACGAAGAAGACGGCGGCGGCGGGTTCGGTGGTGGTCCGGGCGGCTTCTCCGGAGGTCCTCCGGCTAAGGTGAAACCACGGGGAGGCGCAACGCGAGACGGCGGATCCGATGGCGGTGGCGGCTTCGGTCGAGAGCGGCAGTGGAGCGCGGGGCGGTGCGGCGGATCTCCGGTGGAACTTGCAACTCCGGCGACTTCGTGCGAGAGCTGCGGTGGAATTTCGGGGCTTGTGGTTTGAGGGAAAGAGAGGCCCGGGGCGAGGACTTATAAAGGAGGGCTTCGTGGAGGAGGGGCAAGGCGAGGGAAAAGAGTTCGAGTCGGTCATGGCGGCGGCCGGCGATGCGTATGAGTTGGACTTCGGCTCGGCTTGGGAAAGAAGGAACCGACAGGTGGGTCCCACCTGTCGGCAACAGCGGCGGTTCGGGCGAGCGGGCGCAAGCGGTTGGGCTGGGCTGGCCTGGCTCGGTGGGCTGGCTGGCCGAGTTCGACTGCCTCCTTCTCTTTATTTTTTTAAAAATAAATAATTTTCTAGAAATACGAAAAATCAGAAAAATATATTATTAAAAATCGTAGAAAAATCCACAAATAACTAGGGCCTTATTAATGACCTTGTGACATTTTTCCGGGCCTAAATGCCTAAACTAAAAACAAACATTTAAGTACTAATAAAATTTCATAAAATAAATATATTTGCAAATAAAAGTCCAATAAATGTATTTTGACTCAAAATTCAATTCCCAATATTTCTATTCCGTTTTTGAAGAAGTCATGTTATCTTCTCTCATTATTTTATTTATTTTGAAATTATTGGAATTGAAAATTGATGCAAATCAAGTTTGAAAACCCCACTTTGGAAAAAAAATAAAACATGGGTCTTTTGGGAAACTTCCAACTCTCTCAATTGGTCCTTGAGTTGCTTAAAGTCCCTTGGATCAACTTCCAACAAAACAAAATTAAAAAATGCAGAAATTATGAATGTATATGAATGATCTAATTATTAACATCCAAATTGAAAATTGGGATGTTACAAACCTACCTCCCTTAAGATGAATCTCGTCCTCGAGATTTGAGTTTGCTAGCAATAGGTTATGGTTGGGTGCTCAAAAAAATCGTCTTGGAGTCATCCGATGGGTTTAGAGTGGATGAGAAATTAGAATAGAATAAGGGCCTAATGAGAAATTACATTACCCATATGCAAATGAGGCAATAAATTCGAAATCAAACAATTCACACAAGGCACACCATACAAGAAAAACCTACAGGTAAGGTCATATCCACAAGAGACATGATCTCATCATACTACCGCAGAATCGTTTATCTGTGCCACTTTACTTGGTGGTCAAACTAGTTCTCCTCAAAACAATGCCAGCTCCAGCTTCATCTTTGTCAGGGTCATCTTCAAAGGGCATGATCTATCTTGTTGAAGAGAAGAGTGCAAGACCAACGGATATATAGGAAAATCATAAAATAAGTTTTTTCATCCTATGGCTTTTCCATTCCTAGTGGCCGTGTCCTACAATCAGCGTGTGCTCTGATACCATCTTGTAATGACCTAATCCCAATGGATCAAAGTCTCTGTGCTTAAGTGTCATCCCTGGATCGGTATGCTGACACACACAGTACTCGAGGAAATATAACAGAGTTAAATCACACACTTTATTACATCAAGGTCCTCAAAAGAGTATTTATTACAATAATATGGTTGAAGGCCATCTAAATAAAATAACCGCGGAAGCTTCGAAGGTAAATGAGTCCATCCAACTCCACGGCAAAACTGAGTGCAAAAAACGACCTATCGCACCTTACTCTGCGTCTGAAAAATCTGCAACATGAAATGTTGCAGCCACAAAGGGTCAATACATTGAACGTATTGACAAGTCACACCCAAAGTATGAAAACAGACCTATCATCTACATGCAAGGATATAACAAGTGGATAGCTCTAAGGTTTATTTTGCATAAAGCCAATTTTGTCCTACTTCTACTCACTAGCCAAATTTTATTCCTTTACATTTTTATTAACCTATTGTTAAATTGGACCGCCTCCAACTTAAATCACCTATGAGAGCCTCTGAGGATCATAGGTTCCCAAATTGTTATTTCCATGAGATCCCCCGGGGATCATGGTTTAATTAAACCCACATCAGAATAATTATTTGGGATGAGAAGATCTTCCAGTGGTTTCAAGTCCAGTTGCTCAAAGTTGTCCGTAACCGGGGACACGACTAATCATGATTAGTTTGTACACTCTACAGAGGTTTGCGCACTTTTCCCCACAAGACTCGATCTCCTCCGTTGAATTCCTCGCACTGCCTGATGTTTGAGAACCGGATGATTGAGACATAGTCTTTCCGAAGAGGTCCCCTTAACCGATAGATAGGCCGGTACACCTACATTTCTCCTACATCTGCTAGCCTATCATGGAAAGGTTTCCCACAACTTACTCAACTATGCCAGAGCCCATAATGGCTTGTGGCTGCACACATAAGCTACTTGATATGAAACATGTCCAACCTTTTTGAACCTGGGCGGCATTCCCCACCTTTTCCCGAGTAATGCAGAGGGAGGTTACATACTTGTCGACTGGTCCCGACAAACCTTTCCGCCCAGATGATTGATTAATTGGTATTGCAGAGCCTCCGAGGAAATACAATACATGTAACGATTAATTGGTATTGCAGAGCCTCCGAGGAAATACAATACATATAAGTTGTTAATGTAGTCATTGTTTAAGTTCTCTCGGAACTTTCATGAATCACACGATGCCCAATCCATGTCTACCATAGCATGGCTAAGCAATAACTACACTATAACGATTCCCAAAGTGGCGACAAAGATTATCAGGATCAGGCTAAACATATGGCTATCCTATCTGGTTTAACATAGCATAGTAGTCCTACACATGCATACTACTGTGTTGATAGAGGGCACTACATGCAAAGCAAACACATATGATTGTTATGATCAAAAGTGCAAAATTGCCTGTTAAAGTTGATGAAGTACTCCACACTCAATGTCCTGACAATTCTACTCTTGGCACTCCGGACAATCTAGCGTGAGCAAGCAATAGCATACATAAGCACTCATGCACAAGATTCAAAGAAAAGATCTCGGAAAACTTCGAAAACAAGCAAATAGTTCTTCTGAACAGAAAACAATTTTCAACAGTACTAAAATTATGTGGATTAGATCTTAACAGAGAGTTTAGGTCAAGAGCTTTGATTTGCAAAAAGAATCAACTCAAACGGAGTTACGAAACTCAAGATACGATCAAAAGAAGTTTAAATTCAAATCTATTTGCATTCAAATTTTAAAACTTTCAAAAATAAAGTTGAATTGCTTTTCTGGATAAGTGAGATCACACTGAAGATTTTGGCGTTGGTTTCATCAAATTTGGACAAACGAGTAAAAAGTTGTGAGGGTTTGAAAACGAGGGACTAAAGTGTAAGAAAATTATTTGCATGTGGGTCCCTAACTACGTGACAGAAAAACTAACAGACGAACGTCCACTACAGAAACCTATTATATGAAAGCGTTCACTATAGAAGCTAATCTAATGAACGTTGGCTAAATAAAGGATAACGGTTCGAAAATAAAAAAACGAATCGATCAAATCCTAGCCGTAGAAGGGGTATCGGACGGGTGAGGGGAGAGACAGCGGTTACCGCGACGTGGAGGTTGCCAGCAACGAAGAAGACGGCGGCGACGGGTTCGGTGGTGGTCGGGGCGGCTTCTCCGGAGGTCCTCCGGCTAAGGTGAAACCACAGGGAGGCGCAACGCGAGACGGCGGATCCGATGGCGGTGGCGGCTTCGCTCGAGAGCGGCGGTGGAGCGCGGGGTGATGCGGCGGATCTCCGGTGGAACTCGCAACTCCGGCGACTTCGTGCGAGAGCTGCGGTGGGTTTCGGGGCTTGTGGTTTGAGGGAAAGAGAGGCCCGGGGCGAGGACTTATAAAGGAGGGCTTCGTGGAGGAGGGGCAAGGTGAGGGAAAAGAGTTTGAGTCGGTCATGGCGGCGGCCGACGATGCGTATTGGAGTTGGACTCCGGCTCGGCTTGGGGAAGAAGGACCTGACAGGTGGGTCCCACCTGTCGGCGACAGCGGCAGCGGCGGTTCGGGCGAGCGGGTGCGAGCGAGCGGGCGAGCAGGCGCAAGCGGCTGGGCTAGGCTGGCTTGGCTCGGTGGGCTGGCTGGCCGAGTTCGACTGCCTCCTTCTCTTTATTTTTTTAAAAATAAATACTTTTCCAGAAATACGAAAAATCAAAAAAATATAATAAATATATTATTAAAAATCACAAAAAAATCCACAAATAACTAGGTCCTTATTAATGACCTTGTGACATTTTTCTAGGCCTAAATGCCTAAAGTAAAAACAAACATTTTAGTACTAATAAAATTGCATAAAATAAATATATTTGCAAATAAAAGTCCAATAAATGTATTTTGACTCAAAATTCAATTTCCAATATTTCTATTCCGTTTTTGAAGAAGTCATGTTATCTTCTCTCATTATTTTATTTATTTTGAAATTATTGGAATTGAAAATTGATGCAAATCAAGTTTGATCCAAACCCCACTTTGGAAAAAAATAGAACATGGGTCTTTTGGGAAACTTCCAACTCTCTCAATTGGTCCTTGAGTTGCTTAAAGTCCCTTGGATCAACTTCCAACAAAAAAAAATAAAAAATGCACAAATTATGAATGCATATGAATGATCTAATTATTAACATCCAAATTGAAAATTGGGATGTTACAAACCTACCTCCCTTAAGATGAATCTCGTCCTCGAGATTCGAGTTAGCTAGCAATAGGTTATGGTTGGGTGCTCAAAAAATCGTCTTGGAGGCATCTGATGGGTTTAGAGTGGATGAGAAATTAGAATAGAATAAGGGCCTAATGAGAAATTACATTACCCATATGCAAACGAGGCAATAAATTCCAAATCAAACAATTCACACAAGGCACACCATACAAGAAAAACCTACAGGTAAGGTCATATCCACAAGAGTTATGATCTCATCATACTACCGTAGAATCATTTATCTGTGCCACTTTACTTGGTGGTCAAACTAGTTCTCCTCAAAACAATGCCAGCTTCATCTTTGTCAGGGTCGTCTTCAAAGGGCATGATCTATCTTGTTGAAGAGAAGAGTGCAAGACCAACGGATATATAGGAAAATCATAAAATAAGTTTTTTCGTCCTATGGCTTTTCCATTCCTAGTGGCCGCGTCCTACAGTCAGCGTGTGCTCTGATACCATCTTGTAACGACCCGATCCCAATGGATCGGAGTCTCTGTGCTTAAGTGTCATCCCTGGATCGGTATGCTGACACACACAGTACTCGAGAAATTATAACAGAGTTAAATCACACACTTTATTACATCGAGGTCCTCAAAAGAGTATTTATTACAATAATATGGCTGAAGGCCATCTAAATAAAATAACTGCGGAAGCTTCGAAGGTAAATGAGTCCATCCAACTCCATGCCAAAACTGAGTGCAGAACAACGACCTATCGCACCTTACTCTGCGTCTGAAAAATCTGCAACATGAAACGTTGTAGCCACAAAGGGTCAATACATTGAATGTATTGGCAAGTCACACCCAAAGTATGAAAACAAACCTATCATCTACATGCAAGGATATAACAAGTGGATAGCTCTAAGGTTTATTTTGCATAAAGCCAATTTTGTCCTACTTCTACTCACTAGCCAAATGTTATTCCTTTACATTTTTATTAACCTATTATTAAGTTGGACCGCCTCCAACTTAACCCACCTATGAGAGCCTCTGAGGATCATAGGTTCCCAAATTGTTATTTCCATGAGAGTCCCCGGGGATCATGGTTTAATTAAACCCACATCAGAATAATTATTTGGGATGAGAAGATCTTCCAAAGGTTTCAAGTCCAGTTGCTCAAAGTTGTCCGTAACCGGGGACATGGCTAATCATGATTAGTTTGTACACTCTGCGGAGGTTTGCGCACTTTTCCCCACAAGACTCGATCTCCTCCGTTGAATTCCTCGCACTGCCTGATGTTTGAGAACCGGATGATCGAGACGTAGTCTTTCCGAAGAGGTCCCCTTAACCGATAGATAGGCCGGTACACCTACATTTCTCACATCTGCTAGCCTATCATGGAAAGGTTTCCCACAACTTACTCAACTATGCCAGAGCCCATAATGGCTTGTGGCTGCACACAGAAGCTACTTGATATGAAACATGTCCAACCTTTTTGAACCTGGGCGGCATTCCCCACCTTTTCCTGAGTAATGCACAGCCTCCCGGAGGTTACATACTTGTCGACTGGTCCCGACAAACCTTTCCGCCCAGATGATTGATTAATTGGTATTGCAGAGCCTCCGAGGAAATACAATACATGTAATGATTAATTGGTATTGTAGAGACTCCGAGGAAATACAATACATATAAGTTGTTAATGTAGTCATTGTTTAAGTTCTCTCACAACTTTCATGAATCACACGAGGCCTGTTAAAGTTGATGAAGTACTCCGCACTCAATGTCCTAACAATTCTACGCTTGGCACTCCGGATAATCTAGTGTGAGCAAGCAATAGCATACATAAGCACTAATGCACAAGATTCAAAGAAAAGATCTCAGAAAACTTCGAAAACAAGCAAATAGTTCTTTCGAACAGAGAACAATTTTCAACAGTACTAAAATTATGTGGATTGATCTTAACATAAAGTTTAGGTCAAGAGCTTTGATTTGCAAAAAGAATCAACTCAAACGGAGTTACGAAACTCAAGATACGATCAGAAGAAGTTCAAATTCAAATCTGTTTGCATTCAAATTTTAAAACTTTCAAAAATAAAGTTTAATTGGTTTTCTGGATAAGTGAGATCACACTGAAGATTTTGGCGTTGGTTTCATCAAATTTGGACAAACGAGTAAAAAATTGTAAGGGTTTGAAAACCAGGGGCTAAACTGTAAGAAAATTATTTGCATGTGGGTCCCTAACTAAGTGACAGAAAAACTAACGGACAGACGTCCACTACAGAAACCTATTAGATGAAAGCGTTTGCTATAGAGGCTAATCTAATGAACGTTCGCTAAATAAAGGATAACGGTTCAAAAATAAAAAATGAATCGATCTAATCCTAGCCGTAGAAGGGGTATCAGACGGGTGAGGGGAGAGACAGCGGTTACCGCGGCGTGGAGGTCGCCGGCGACGAAGAAGATGGCGGCGGCGGGTTCAGTGGTGGTCGGGGCGGCTTCTATGGAGGTCCTCCGGCAAAGGCGAAACCACGGGGAGGCGCGGCGCGAGACGGCGGATCCGAAGGCTGTGGCGTCTTCGGTCGAGAGCGGCGGTGGAGCGCGGGGCGGTGCGGCGGATCTCCGGCGAAACTCGCAACTCCGGTGACTTCGTGCGAGAGCTGCGGTGGGTTCGGGGCTTGTGGTTTGAGGGAAAGAGAGGCCCGTGGTGAGAACTTATAATGGAGGGCTTCGTGGAGAGGGGCAAGGCGAGGGAAAAGAGTTCGAGTCGGTCATGGCGGCGGCCGGCGATGCGTATTGGAGTTGGACTCCGGCTCGGCTTGGGGAAGAAGGACCCGACAGGTGGGTCCCACCCGTCGGCGACAGCGGCAGTGACGGTTCGGGCGAGCGGGTGCGGGTGAGCGGGCGCAGGCCGCTGGGCTGGCCTGGCCTGGCTCGGTGGGCTGGCTGGCCCAGTTCGGCTGCCTCCTTCTCTTTATTTTTTTTAAATAAATACTTTTCCAGAAATACGGAAAATCAAAAAAATATAATAAATATATTATTAAAAATCACAGAAAAATTCACAAATAACTAGGGCCTTATTAATGACCTTGTGAACATTTTTCTGGGCCTAAATGCCTAAAATAAAAACAAACATTTTAGTACTAATAAAATTGCATAAAATAAATATCTTTGCAAATAAAAATCCAATAAATGTATTTTGACTCAAAATTCAATTTCCAATATTTCTATTCTGTTTTTGGAGAAGTCATGTTATCTTCTCTCATTATTTTATTTATTTTGAAATTACTGGAATTGAAAATTGATGCAAATAGTGTTTGATCCAAACCCCACTTTGGAAAAAAATAAAACATGGGTCTTTTGGGAAACTTCCAACTCTCTCAATTGGTCCTTGAGTTGCTTAAAGTCCCTTGGATCAACTTCCAACAAAACAAAATTGAAAAATGCACAAATTATGAACGCATATGAATGATCTAATTATTAACATCCAAATTGAAAATTGGGATGTTACAATTCTGTGCTAGGATTCGAGCAGTGTCTTTAGCATTGGGTGATCGCAAGTATTGTGGTCTAAACACTTTCACCACTGCTCTGCAGAACTTGTACAAACACTCAATGGTGGTGGACTCGGCCATGCATCCATAGTCTTCCTGTATATCACCGGAAGCTCCGTATGCAAGCATCCCCATAGCTGTCGTGCACTTTTGGAGTGAGGAGAATCCAACTGTGCCGGTGCAATCCTTCTTGCAAAAGAAATAGCTGTCGAACTCCCGGATGGCATTTACAATCTTGAGGAAGAGTTTCCGGCTCATCCGATAACGGCGCCAAAATACTTTCTCGCTGTGTAGTGGAGCGTCGAGGAAGTAGTCGGCGTAGAGTGGTGGGAAGATTTTAATCTTGAGATTTTCTACATCGTGTGAAATTCTATCGACGCTTCTAGACATATCATCAAGTTTACTCATTTTTTCTTCGATTGTAGTATTGAAAACTTTTTGAGCATTGATAAATTCTTTAATATTACTCTCAAGATCAGTGAGTTCCTATTATTATTGTAAGAAGAATTACCATAGGAACTGCCATAATTATTAGAGGAATTTCCAGGAAAAGTCCTAGGATTTACCTTTATAAGCATTGTTATTAAAATTGTTTCGCGAGACAAAATGTACATCTACAGGATCACTATTTTGCTCAATCAAAGTAGATAAAGGCACATCATTAAAATCAATAAGAGAATTTTTACTAGCAACCAATTTCATAAGAGCATCAAGTTTGTACTGAAAGTACTAATTTCTTCAACCGAATTACCTTTTTTACTAGTAGGTGCTCTTTCGGTATGCCATTGTGAATAATTTTCCATGATATTATCTAACAGTTTAGTAGATTCACCCAAAGTAATTTCCATAAAAGTACCACGCGCGACAGAATCTAAAAGATTTCTAGAAACAAAATTCAACCCCGCATAATTTTTTTGTATAATCATCCAAAGATTTAAACCATGAGTAGGACAATTTCTTAGCATCAATTTCATTCTTTCCCAAGATTGTGCAACATGTTCATGCTCAAGTTGCTTAAAATTCATGATTTGATTTCTAAGGGAAATAATTTTCGTGGGCAGAAAATACTTAGTAAGAAAAGCATCTTTGCACTTATCCCAAGAATCGATACTATTGCGAGGCAAGGAAGAAAACCAAATTTTTGCACAATCCCGCAAAGAGAAAGGAAACAATTTTAGTTTCACAATATCATTGTCCACATCTTTTTTCTTTTGCATATCACACAATTCTATGAAAGTGCTTAGATACGACACAGCATCCTCATTAGGAGTTCCGAAAAATTGCTCTTTCATAACAAGATTTAACAAAGTGTCATTAATATCATAAGACTCCGCACTAGTGACGGGAGGAGCAAACAGATTACTAACAAAATCATTATTATTGTTATTGGAAAAATCACACAACTTGTATTTTCTTGAGACATCGTGACTACGCAAACAAGATCACACACAAAAAGATTGAACGAGAAAAAGGCAAACGAAAAAGAAGGCAAAGAAGGCAAATATTTTTGTGCTTTTCGCAAAAATGTTTTAGAATTGGGGGAGATGAAAACGAGACGCAAATGTCAGATAATTTAAATTGCAAGGAGATGAGAATTGTGATTAGGAACCTGATAGATGTTGATGATGTCTCCCCGTAAACGGCGCAAATTCTTCTTGATTGCTTGTATCTGCGTTGGTATTTCCCCCAAGAGGAGAGGATGATGCAGCACAACAATGGTAAGTATTCCCCTCAGTTATGAAACCAAGGTTATCAATTGCGCAAATTCTTCCCGATTGCTTGTATCTGCGTTGGTATTTCCTCGAAGAGGAGAGGATGATGCAGCACAACAACGGTAAGTATTCCCCTCAGTTATGAAACCAAGGTTATCAATTCAGTAGGAGAACCAAGCAACACTATGTAAACAGTACTTGCACACAAATAACAAATACTTGCAACCCAACGTGTAAGAGGGGTTGTCCATCCCTCCTCGGTATTGAGATAGATTAAATTGTATGAGATTGGATAAATAGATCTAACAAAAGCACAAAATAAAACAAATAAAGAAAAAGTGCAGCAAGGTATTTTTGGGTTTTCGGAATAATAGATCTGAAAATAATATGATAGAAAATAGACCCGGGGCCCGTAGATTTCACTAGTGGTTTTGCTCGAGAAAATAGCATACGGTGGGTAAACAAATTACTGTTGGGCAATTGATAGAAGAGCAAATAATTATGACGATATTCAAGGCAATGATCATGTATATAGGCATCACGACCAAGATTAGTAGACTGACTCCTGCCTTCATCTACTACTATTACTCCAGACATCGACCGCTATCCAACATACATCTAGTGTATTGAGTTCATGGAGAAACGGAGTAATGCAATAAGAACGATGACATGATGTAGACAAGATCTATTCATGTAGGAATAGACCCATATTTTTATCCTTAATAACAACGATACATGCATGCCTCGCCACCCCTTCTGTCACTGGGTGAGGACATCGCAAGATCGAACCCATCACAAAGCACCTCTTCCCATTGCAAGAAAAATCAATCTAGTTGGCCAAACCAAACCAAAGTTTCGGAGAAGAAATACGAGGCTATAGTAATCATGGATATAAGAGATCAAAGAAGACTCAAATAATATTCATAGATAAAACTGATCATAAACTCACACTTCATCGGATCCCAACAAACACACCGCAAAAAGTCATTACATCAAATAGATCTCCAAGAACATCGAGGAGAAAATTATATTGAGAATCAGAAAGAGAGAAGAAGCCATCTAGATACTGCCTACAGACCCGTAGGTCTATGGTAAACTACTCACGCATCATCGGAGGAGCACCAATGAGGATGATGAACCCCTCCCTGACCGTGTTCCCCTCCGGCAAGGTGCCGGAAAGGGCCTCTAGATTGGATCTTGTGGTTCTGGAACTTGTGGCGGGTGGAATTGTTTTTCGTCGACTCTCTTAGGGTTTCTAGAATATTTGTGTATTTATAGAGCTGAGAGGCGATGGAAAGGATTCCCATGGGCCCCACTACCCATCAGGGCGCTAGGGGCTTTTGGCGCGCCCTGGTGTCTTGTGGGCCCTGATGATGACATGTACCTTGGGTAGGGTCGTAGGCCTAACCTAGGCACCCTACCCAAGGACACTGCCCTAGATTCAAGAAAATTCGAAACATAATAGAAGATACCACTGGTGCGCGTCGGTCCTAAACAAACGGTTTAAAACCCCTTTCCGCGACAACATTTGGAACCGTCGCCTAGTGAGTGTGGGTGATAGGGGAGTCCTTCCCACACGACCCAGAAATCGTTGGGGATAGGCCCTCGTGGGACCCAGGCTGGGGCCGTGTGCGATCGGGCGAGGCATGGAAACCCAATCATTTCCGTAGATATGTACATCCCACACGGTGAATCCCAGAAATCATTTCTATAGGTATGTATATCCCACACGGTGAATCCCAGAAATCATTTCCGTAGGTATGTACATCCCACACGGTGAATCCCAGAAATCATCTCCGTAGGTATGTACAACCCACACGGTGAATCCCAGAAATCATTTCCGTAGGTATGTACATCCCACACGGTGAATCCCAGAAAATCATTTCCGCAGGTATGTACATCCCACACAGTTCTTTGTGTGGAAACGTGTGTGCAAGGTGGCCTAATGCAAACAGTTCGCTGTCGGAAGCCGTGTGTGATTGTTAGTTGATCGAACACGCCTACTTTCTAGAAACCGTGCGGGTTGTTTGAGTTCATCGCCCACGGTGCTGTCTGAGTAACCGTTTGCAATAGAAAACCCCAATAAGCAGGGTAATTAGCCTATTATTGATAATCCATGTACTAATCAAACTGATATTTCTTATAAAACACGCTAGATATTTCATATCCGTATAAAAGCAACCAGGATTTCATAATCGAATTACATCAGATAGCTTCAGCACTGTCGGCGTTCTGAGAACGGGGGTCCCCAGACTTGCCTGCCTGCGGCCCACAGCGCGGCTCTGCGAGCGGGCCCGTACGGCCCATCTTCACCAACAAGCTTTCAAGAACCTCGCGAGGGGCCAAGCCTCGCGAGGCAGACGGCACAAGACCTCCTCGGAAGCGGCCTCATCGGGCCGGCTCGCGAGGGGCGGAGAGATCAAGGCAAGGCAAACCTCGCGAGGTTCTCGTAACGTGAGCCATGACGATCGAGACCAGGCGGGCGCCAGGCGGGTGCCAGCGCGCGTAGTGTCCTTGTTTCCTCTTTGGAGCTAAGGGGGCAAGCACAGACGAGGAGTACCGAGGCGTCAAGCAAAGGTTTCCACATCGGTGCAACGGGACCAAGACCAGCAGGACGGCAGGACGGAGATCACCGTGGAGCCCAAGACGGCGTCACCACCAAAGCCTTTGGCAGGCGAAGGCTACTTTTGTCAGGATAAGCTGTACTAGCTGTCCCCTTTCAAATTGGCCGTTGTGGGATCCCTTCCTGTTCAATATTTGGGAAGAGGACCGGGGCCTCTATAAATAGGACTAGCCACCATAGTAGGAGGTAGCTGGAACTGACCTTGAGCAATCCTCACCCACACAAAGCACAGGAACACCTCTCCTCAGGAGGCTGTTCTTCCCCTTGTACTGTTCATCCTCAGCCCAAGAGGCAATCCACCACCACACACTGGAGTAGGGTATTACACCACAACGGTGGCCCGAACTAGTATAAATCTTGTGTACTTTGTGTTGCGAGTTCGTCGAGCTAGCCTTTGAGATCGTGGCGAGGTTGAGGGCATGATCTACGAGGGAGAGATCTTCGCGCGCACCCTAGAGTTCGAACCTTAAGGGTTTTGCCGGAACCCGAGATCCGACATTTGGCGCACCAGGTAGGGGGTGCACCGTAGCTTTCCTTCCATCGATCTGCGCTCCGCCACCACCGCGCTTCACCCCCATGGCAGGCGTCTCACTCCCGGCTCCGATGACTGATGCCGACGACGGGGCCAGGGGGCTCCGAGCCTTGGCCCTTGCCCTGCAGCAGGTGCAGTGGCCGCCCAAGTTCAAGCCGGAGATGCCGCCGCGCTACGACGACGCAGACCCGTCGGCTTTCCTGCTGGCGTACGAGGAGGCCGTCCTTAAGGTCGGGGGCGACGACAAGGCCATGGCCAACTGGCTGCCCATGGCCCTCACTGGCGCACCGCGTGCCTGGCTGCTCAACCTCCCGGGATCCACGGTGGCATCTTGGGAGGAGCTGCGCGGTCTCTTCGCTGCGTGCTATGCGGCACCAGCGCACCACGCGATCGCGGCCCTCCTCGGCGGCTCGCAAGCACCTCCCTCGGATCGCCACATCAAACCGTTCCTTTGCCAGATTGGTGCCGCCTCCAAGCGCCCGGAGGCTCCTCCGGGCTGGGCTGCGCCCGACGCCGACCTCACCTTCGACTCAGAGGACCACCCCGTCACCACCGCCAGCTCGGGTATGCTCCCAATGCTTTGCACGCCCACCATCTGCAACGTGGCCGTCACCAAGACCCTCATCGACGGCGGCGCTGGCCTCAACAAGTCTTTCTCAGGAGTTGGCGGCGGCACCGCCCACTCCCTGGGACAGATCCACCTTCCTGTCACCTTCGGCACGCGCGACAACTACCGCACCGAGCTGGTCGACTTCGACATGACCCGCATCGGCCTCCCGTACAACGCCATCCTCGGGTACCCAGATCTGGCCCAGTTCATGGCAGCAACCCATCCGGCTTACAACCTCATGAAGATGCCTGGGAGCAAGGGCGTCCTCACCATCAAGGGGGACACCAAGGAGGCCCTGGCAGCGCTCAAGCTTGCCCTCAAGACCGCCGCGGTGGCACAGCCCGCCGGCGCGGGCGCCTCCGAGGCCAAGGGAGCCGCACCAACCAAGAAGAAGCAGTTGTTCACCCAAGACAAGGCAGAAACCAAGCAGGTGTCGGTCGATGAGGACGGGTCCTCAGGAGCCACCTTTACCATAGGTGCCGGCCTCGACTCAGACCAAGAGGAAGCGTTGGTGAAGTTCTTGCGCGCAAACAAGGAGATATTCGCATGGGAACCCAAGCAGCTGGTGGGGGTCCCGAGAGAGGTGATTCAGCATCACTTAAAGGTATGCCCCAATGTACGCCCTGTGAAGCAGCGGGCAAGACGACAGTCCACGGAGAAGCAGGCCTTCATCGTCCAAGAAACCCGCAAGCTAGAGGCGGCCGGTGCCATTCGCGAGGTTCGGTACCCCGAGTGGCTGGCAAACCCCGTCGTTGTGCCAAAGAAAGGCGGGAAGGAGCGCATGTGTGTCGACTTCACCAACCTCAACAAAGCCTGCCCCCAAGATCCGTTCCCGCTTCCACGCATCGACCAGATCGTCGACTCCACTGTCGAGTGCGATTTGCTGTGCTTCTTGGATGCGTTCTCGGGCTACCACCAGATCAAGATGGCGGTAGAAGATGTGGAGAAGACCGCCTTCCTGACCCCGTGTGGGGTGTACTGCTATACTTGCATGCCTTTCGGACTGCGCAACGCGGGCGCGACCTTTCAGCGGCTGATGCACATTGCCTTAGGGCGGCAGCTCGGGAAAAACGCGGAGGCCTACGTCGACGACATCGTGGTGAAGTCTCGGGAGGCAAGAACCTTGATCTAAGACCTGGAGGAGACTTTCGCGAGCCTACGCCAGGTGAACTTGCGACTCAACCCGGAGAAGTGCGTGTTTGGTGTCCCTTCCGGCAAGCTGCTGGGTTTCCTCGTATCCCACAGAGGGATCGAGGCGAACCCAGAAAAGGTTAAGGCAATCGAAGACATGAGCCCGCCGCAAACCCTCAAGGAGATGCAGAAGCTTGCTGGTCGTATGACTGCGTTGGGCCGCTTTATCTCCAAGCTGGGAGAGCGTGCCCTACCGTTCTTCAAGTTGATGAAGAAAAAGGGCCCATTCGAGTGGACTCCGGAGGCCGACCAAGCGTTTCAAGACCTCAAGAGATACCTGACCAGCCCACCAGTGATGGTGGCGCCTCGACCCCTCGAGCCCTTGGTGCTCTACCTGTCTGCCACACCCCACTCTGCCAGCGCAGCGCTGCTGGCCCTCGGAGAAGAGCGCCAGGTCAAGGGCCCGTCAAGTGGAACCACCGGGCCGGACGGAGCGGCGCGGCGCCAAGGCGAAGCTCCAGAAGCAGCGGCTGCTTCGGCAGACCACCAAGTCCCTGAAGCCGAAGACCCCGAAGAGACACCTCAACCCCCGGAAGCTGAGGGCTCCGTCCGCTCTTCCGCCCTCGTGGAGCAGCCGGTGTACTTCGTCAGCACAGTGCTGCAGGATGCGAGGGCACGGTACCCCATGCCTCAGAAGATCCTGCTCGCGCTCCTGGTGGCCTCGCGCAAGCTGCACCACTACTTCCAGGGTCACCCCATCAAGGTCGTCTCGGCTTACCCGCTGGAAAGAGTGCTCAGGAGCCCCAATGCTGCCGGGCGAGTCGCTGAATGGAACATCGAGCTGCAAGCATTTGACTTGGAGTTCAGCACAACCAGGGTCATCAAGGGGGCTGCGCTCGCAGACTTTGTGGCTGAATGGACCGACGCCCCAGAGCTCGAAGCAGGCGAGGACCAATCCCTATATCCAGGAAGCGAAGCGCCGGACGGCTGGGTCATGTACTTCGACGACGCATTCTCACGCCAGGGCGCGGGGGCTGGAGCGGTGCTCATCTCACCCACCCAGGACAAGCTCTACTACGCCGTGCAGCTCTGCTTCCAGCAGGGCGAGAAGGTCTCCAACAACATAGCAGAGTACGAAGGCCTCATAGCTGGCCTCAGGGCTGCGGTGGCCCTGGGGGTGAGGCGTCTCACCATCAAGGGCGACTCGCAGCTCCTCGTCAACTTCTCCAACAAAGTTTATGAGCCAAAGGACGAGCACATGGAGGCATACCTCACGGAGGTGCGCAAGATGGAGAAGCAGTTCTCGGGTCTGGAGTTACAGCATGTGCCCCGTGGCACCAACAAGGAAGCCGACGACATCGCCAGAAGAGCATCCAAGCGGCTACCCCAAGAACCTGGCGTCTTTGAGGAGCGGCTCTTCAAGCCATCAGCAACGCCACCGCTCTCACGAACAGCGTCGCCTCGTGAGGAGCTCCCTCAGCCACCTGTTTCAGGAGCCCCGACCTGCGGCCCAACCACGGGGGCGCGCCTGCTCTTGGCGCTCGAACCTCAGGAGGGATGCTGGATCAAGGAATTCAAGGAATACCTGACGCAAGGGACACTGCCGGAAGAGGAGGACATGGAGCGTGTGGCCCGGCAAGCCACAACATACTGCATCCGGGACGGTGAGTTATACAGGAAGCGGCCAAATGATGTTTCCCTACGTTGCATCTCCAGGGAGCAAGGAAGAGAGTTGCTGGCCGACATACATGGCGGGGACTGCGGGCACCACTCGTCGTCACGGACCCTCGTCGGCAAGGTATTTCGCAGTGGATTCTACTGGCCCACAACACTCAACGATGCGACTGAGTTGGTGAGGTCCTGCGAGGCCTGCCAGTTCCACGCCAAGCAGATTCATCAGCCGGCTCAGGGCCTCCAGACCATCCCACTCACATGGCCGTTCGCGGTCTGGGGGCTGGATATCTTGGGCCCGTTCCCTCGAGCGCCTGGGGGCTACCGCTACCTCTACGTCGCCATCGACAAGTTCACCAAGTGGGCGGAGGTAGAAGCCGTCCGCACCATCCCAGCTGGCTCCGCGGTCAAGTTCATCAAGGGTCTCGTGAGCCGTTTTGGGGTCCCCAACCGCATCATCACCGATAACGGCTCGCAGTTCACTAGTAATCTCTTCAAGACATATTGTGCTAACCTTGGAACGCAGGTCTGCTACGCTTCGGTGGCGCATCCCAGGAGCAATGGTCAGGCCGAACGCGCCAACGCAGAGGTCCTGAGGGGCCTCAAGACCAGGACCTTCAAGAAGAAGCTCGAGGCCTGCGGCAGGGGCTGGTTCGACGAGCTCCAGTCCGTGCTGTGGTCCATACGCACCACCGCCACCAAGCCAACGGGCGAGACCCCGTTCTTCCTCGTCTACGGAGCAGAAGCGGTCCTCCCTCACGAGGTCAAGCCTCGCCCCGCACGGGTCCTGGCGTTTGATGAAACGCAGCAGGATGCCACACGGGGGATGGACCTCGTGCTGGGGGAGGAACGCCGCCACGAAGCTGCACTACGGGCGGCAAGGTATCAGCAGGTGCTGCGGCGGTACCACTACCGCAACATCCACCCCAGGACGCTCGAGGTGGGTGACCTCGTCCTGAGGCGGGTCCTCTCCAGGGAAGGGCTGCACAAGCTCTCACCCATGTGGGAGGGCCCGTTCAAGGTCGCCCATGTCTCCAGGCCTGGCGTCGCGCGCCTGGAGACACAGGACGGGGTACCCATCCAGAACGCCTAGAACATCCAGCACCTCCGGAAGTTCTACCCATGAAGAAAGGCCCAGCGCCTGTGAAGAAGGCCCAGTGCGTGTGAAGGTCTCCGCTCGTGACACTCTCACGTAATAATGAGTGGGGCTGTAGATGCCCCGGAGTCTCAGGAGTGCCGCCCTCGGGCCTCGGGGGCTCCCTCCCACGTCCAAGTGGCAGCACTTAGCTCCGCGCCGGTG
Organism: Triticum aestivum; assembly: GCF_018294505.1. Classification (NCBI taxonomy): domain Eukaryota; kingdom Viridiplantae; phylum Streptophyta; class Magnoliopsida; order Poales; family Poaceae; genus Triticum; species Triticum aestivum. The sequence goes on along the minus strand of NC_057805.1, from coordinate 131,520,621 downwards.
AGAAGACATGAAGACTAGACTAGGTGCCGGACGCGGCTTTTCATTTGCTTTCCGTAGTTGGCTCGTCCCTCTTTAATCGAAGTTTGCTTCTGGAGTTCTTTGCTGGTTCGCCCCTTGATGGTTCCGCCGACTTCTGCCTTGGTTTCTGTTTGCTGTACTCTCTCTCGTATTCCTCGCGAGGGGGCTGGACAGGTGCCCTCGTGAGCATTTTTGTGCTCTCGTGAGCGTTTTCCCCTTTTTCTGCTTTTCGTGAGGCACCCTCGTTCGAGCCCACAAGCTGGTGCGCCTCTCCTAATCTGTGCCCCATGGGTATCGCGATACAAAGCGCAGGGTCAAGGCCAGCGGCGCCTGCGACCAAGGCTATGAGTTTTTTGCAGTTTCTAAGCGCCTACCAGGCCAAGGGGGCCTCGACAGGCACCAGGAAGCGAGCACCTCGTGGAGAGGAGACTACTGCAAGCATGTCAAGCTAAGTTATCCTTACATAAAACAACGGTGTTGCGACACAGCACATGCACGATGAACATAGCATAACAACTAGGAAATCATAGTTCATTGCACGCCCCTCCGGGGCCCCATACTGGTTTCTTTCTTAATACAGGAAGGAAAGGAAGAACAAGATAAAAGCGGCGCGTGCCCTCGTGGTGGACCACGAAGGCGGGCTCTTGGCGCTGAACCGAGCTCAGCTAGACCCGTCCTCACGCTTCACAGGGGCGTGACGACGAGATGACCCGCTGCCACCTTCGAAGCGGGCGCGGCGGCTGGTCGTAACCACCGCTGCTGGAGTTGTTGCCGAGGGAAGAGCCGCCGTAGCTGGACGACACGCGATCGACGCCAAGGGTAGGTTCGCCCTCATCCTCCTCACGACCATCGGCAAGGCCGAGCACCTCGTCGCCGTCGTTGACCTCGAGGCAGCATCCGACGCGGCGACCATCTTCCCCAAACACCCTCACGTAGAGGGTCGCATCGCCGTCGTACTTGAAATGAAGGGTGCACCGCCTGCCCAGGCCGCGCGCGCGGGCAAACGTCTGCCAGCCAGGGGCCAGGGCTATGTTGCCCGCGACGGAGACCTCAACCGCGACCCAGGAAGCCCTGCTGCAGCAGCCGTCCGCCTGCAGCCAGAGCCCGCCTGGACCCGCGGCCGGCAGCTCGTCGATGAAGAAGCGCGGGAGCTGAAGCCAGTTGCCGGCCGGGTCCTCCAACCAGACGACGAACTCCGTCAGCACCTCCGCCGAGTGGAAGCGCGGCCGGGGAGGCCGCGCGACCACAGCATGTCTCCCTTCATCGACAGGGCCGCCGCGACCGGGGCGACCTCCACCATGCGAAGGGGCAATACCGCGGCCGCGAGGGGCTGCGGCTGGGGTCGTCGTGTGCTTGCGGGGACGGCCGCGTCCACGCTTGGGCACCGGAGAGACGGGCCCCTCACGAGGAGCCTTCCCCTTCTCCGTGGCGGAGAACCTTTTCGACGGCGCCATTAGTGTCACTGCTAGCAATGGAGCAAGGGGGAAGAAGCGAGCGAAATGGGAAGAGATGGGCGACGGGGGCTCTGGCCCCTCCCCATTTATAGCAGGAGAAGGCCAACCAACGCCCCCACGATCACAGGTAATGATGATTTTTCCTTGCATGTCGCAGGGACTTGTCAAGTCGGGCAGTTGCCGAGGCAGCGTGGGGAAGCGGAGACGCCCACGTCCAATCAACTGCCACGCGTCAACCAAGGCCGCAGGCTGTTGGGGCCCACGGCGCTCCGCACTTGCCCTTTGGCTTCGCCTCGAAGCCAAGTCCGAGCGCGCCTTGGGCCCGGGGGCTATTGTCGGTGTTCTGGGAACGGGGGTCCCCAGACTTGCCTGCCTGCGGCCCACGGCATGGCTCTGTGAGTGGGCCCGTACGGCCCATCTTCACCAACAAGCTTTCAAGACCCTCGCGAGGGGCCAAGCCTCGCGAGGCGGATGACACAAGACCTCCTCGGGAGCGGCCTCATCGGGCCGGCTCGCGAGGGGCGGAGAGATCAAGGCAAACCTCGCGAGGTTCTCGTAACATGAGCGATGACGATTGAGACCAGGCGGGCGCCAGGCAGGCGCCAGCGCGCGCAGTGTCCTTGTTTCCTCTTTGGTGCTAAGGGGGCAAGCACAGAGGAGGAGTACCGAGGCGTCAAGCAAAGGTTTCCACATTGGTGCAACGAGACCAAGACCAGCAGGACGGCAGGACGGAGGTCACCGTGGAGCCCAAGACGGCGTCACCACCAGAGCCTTTGGCAGGCAAAGACTATTTTTTTCAGGATAAGCTGTACTAGCTATCCCCTTTCAAATTGGCCGTTGTGGGACCCCTTTCCCGCTCAATATTTGGGAAGAGGACCGGGGCCTCTATAAATAGGACTAGCCACCACAGTAGGAGGCAGCTGGAACTGACCTTGAGCAATCCTCACCCACACAAAGCACAGGTACACTTCTCCTCAGGAGGCTGTTCTTCCCCTTGTACTGTTCATCCTCAGCCCAAGAGGCAATCCACCACCACAGACTGGAGTAGGGTATTACACCACAACGGTGGCCCGAACCAGTATAAATCTTGTGTCCTTTGTGTTGCGAGTTCGTCGAGCTAGCCTTTGAGATCGTGGCGAGGTTGAGGGCGTGATCTGTGAGGGAGATCTTCGCGCGCACCCCAGAGTTCGAACCTTAAGGGTTTTGCCGGAACCCGAGATCCGACAGGCACCCAGTTACGCCATTACACAGCAACACCAAGCTTCACATGCAGCATCAAAAACCTTTGGAAAGTAGCATCATACACGGTAGATAGATAGATGAATCTCATCCGGGAAACTGCAGAAGCGGAAGGCAAATATTGAGCCTTCAGTGATGTTGAATGTCCTTGCAACTTTAGGCCAGTGGCTATGGATAATTGCCCGCCCAACCTTCGTCCTCTTCAGCAAGACTTCAATATTGTATCGTGGGTGTTGAATGAATACCTTCCTCGCCTCTTGACCATGCAGGTGGTTTAAGAGGTAATCATCGGTGAACTGCTTTGAAAAGTACTGAAAACAAAGCTATGCATAAATCGCTGTTGTAAATTTTGAAATGGCGCAAGGGTAAAAACAAGGTAAAAGAGTTGGTACCATCCTATAGTTGACTGATGTCTTCTTCATTGTGTAAACAAAGATCTTGCTATTATTCGTTGCAAGTTTCTTCATCCTAACAATCTTTCCGAGTTTCTTGACTTGACTGATATTCATGGACATCTCATTTCCCCATATGCAAATGGGTCGAACAGTGGGTCTAAGCCTCTGACAGCAGGACCTACATGTGCAAGAACAAATTGTAAGAAACCTAAATATTAAAATGATTCCTGCAACTGTACAATAATGTGCTATTAGCCAAAGGACCCTGCTTGAACAAACCTCGATGGTAAACCGCAGTGTCTCCCATTGTTTCCCTGCAACACACATAAGGAATATCTTGATCAGGTTAACTAAGAGTTGCCATACTATCAGTAGAATATGTATTGAGTATAGCCAAATTCGATTGGTGTCACATGCATAACAATACAAAATTGTACCCACAACAAATGAAAATCAAATCGCAGAACTGAACCAAACAGTTAAATGGACAGCAGACCAAATGAACCAAAATAGTTAACTGAGCATGACATTGCAGAATAGAAACATGTACTAGAAGATAAGATAGTTAACAAAACAAAGAATGCTTGAGAACAGTACTACAAAATGTAGCAATTGTTGGACCAAAGTGCTAACTGAACATTACATTTCAGAGGACCAAACTGTTAACTGAACATCAGATTGCATATTAACATTACAGAGGACAAATCACTAGAAGGCACTGGCGGTGGCCTCGAGAAAACATCACGAACTATATTTTAAAGTAGACAACCGCGCGGCGGTGTCGACGGTGGCCTCGAAGATGAGGTGCTCCTCCAAGATCTGGCGGTCGACATGCATGTCAGCCATAGCGACCTCGTTCGTGCTTGCGGCCGCATGCTACTCAGCTCCACGTTATACTTTGTGTAAAATGGCTGTGGGCGGCGCTTAATTGGAGGAGGGGGGCAGTGATTTCGATGGAAGGTGTCGCTCCGTTAGTCGGGGCATGTGGGACGGGAAAGGAGGAGGATCCTGTGGGTGAGGTGTGGATTACCTGACCATATCGATGAGGCCGCACAACAAGAAGAAGGGTCGGCGGCGAGGAGGCCGCGCAGCAAGAAGAAGGGTAGCCGGCGAGGAGGCGGCGCTGCAAGAAGAAGGGTCGCCGGCGAGGAGGCTGAGCTGCCAGTAAGCAGCAGTGAAGGTTTTAACTTGGAAAGCAAGGAGGAACAGTGGAAATGTGGCTTTTGGTAGGAGGGAGGGGGCGGGGAGATAGATATTTCAGCGGTGGCAAAAAAATTTCGCTCGGTGCAGCGAGAAACTGGCGCGCAAGTGTGGTTCAAGCGGGGGCGGTGGACTGTAGACGATGAAGCTTCCTGCGTAAGCCAGACAAGACGGTGCGCCAAGATATTTTATATCGCATCCCACATGATTCTTTCTAGTAAACTGTTTGTGGTATACCTGATTTTTTTTATTATGTTTTGAAAGGCAAAATGGTGTTACAGAGGGAAAGGATGGTGTTTGAATTGCTAGAACATTTACGTACAGTGAACATGCAACTAGTACATGAGTGTCGTGTTTAAATTTGGAATTATTCCGGGTTCGTTTGGCATTTTTATGCATTAATTGAGTTTCTGGGCATTTAATGTGCATAATTCAAATTTGAACTACAAGCACATGCTCCAATGCAACAAAGTTTGCTGAAAAATCACATGTGTGTCTTTGGGTGAATTTATAGGTCCCATGCAAGAAATGGGAATAAAATTTAAACATCTGGGTGTCGTGGCTCAGCCGGAATGATTGAGAAATTTGTTTTTTTTAATTCCTGTAAATCCAAAACACGGCTGAAAATCATGAAACTTGGCATGGTGTCATGACATGGCACCAACATGCTGCAGTACATTTTTGGCCGAATTGGGACAAGCTTTGGTGTAAGCTTCTTGCAAACCGAAGCTTCCCTCAAGAAGGCTCTTGGTTCCGAGAGGGAATGTGTCACCTCCGTGTGCGAAATGACATACGTACACAGCCTTCTCCCGCCTTATTTTTTTACACAGGCAGATTAGACCAAATAGAAGTATCGTGCTAAAATTTGGAATTATTCCATGTTCGTTTGGCCTTTTTATACATTAATTTAGTTTCTGGGCATTTAATGTGTATAATTCAAATTTGAACTACAAGCACGTGCTCTAGTGCACCATAGTTGTTTGAAAAATCACATGTGTGTACTTGGGTGAATTTCTAGGTCCCATGCAAGAGATGGGAGTGAAATTCAAACATCTGGGCGTCGTGGCTCGGCCGGAAAGATTGAGAAACTTGGTTTTTTAATTCCCGTAATTCCAAAACACGCCTGAAAATCATGAAACTTGGCATGGTCTCATGACATGGCAAGAACATGCTACGGTAATTTTTTGGCCGAATTGGGACAAGCTTTGGTGTAAGCTTCTTGCAAACTGGAGCTTCCCTCAAGAAGGCTCGTGGTTCCGAGAGGAACGTGTCACCTCCGTGTGCGAAACGACATACGTACACTGCCTTCTCCCACCTTAATTTTTTTACACAACCAGATTAGACCAAATATAAGTACTGTGCTAAATTTTGGAATTATTCCGTGCTCGTTTCGCTTTTTTATACATTAATTGAGTTTCTGGGCATTTAATGTGCATAATTCAAATTTGAACTACAAGCACATGCTCCAGTGCACCAAAGTTTTTTGAAAAATCACATGTGTGTCCTTGGATGAATTTCTAGGTCCCATGCAAGAGATGGGAGTGAAATTCAAACATCTGGGCGTCGTGGCTCGGCCGGAAAGATTGAGAAACTTGGTTTTTTAATTCCTGTAATTCCAAAACACGCTTGAAAATCATGAAACTTGGCATGGTGTCATGACATGGCACTAACATGCTGCGGTAATATTTTGGCCGTTGGGACAAACTTTGGTGTAAGCTTCTTGCAAACCGGAGCTTCCCTCAAGAAGGCTCGTGGTTTCGAGAGGGAACGTGTCACCTCCGAGTGCGAAACGACATACGTACACTGCCTTTTCCCGCCTTATTTTTTTACACAGTCAGATTAGAGCAAATAGAAGTATCGTGCTAAATTTTGAAATTATTCTGGGCTCGTTTCGCCTTTTTTATACATTAATTGAGTTTCTGGGCATTTAATGTGCATAATTCAAATTTGAACTACAAACACATGTTCCAGTGCACCAAAGTTGTTTGAAAAATCACATGTGTGTCCTTGGGTGAATTTCTAGGTCCCATGCAAGAGGTGGGAGTGAAATTCAAACATCTGGCGTCGTGGCTCGACCGAAAAGATTGAGAAACTTGGTTTTTTAATTCCTGTAATTGCAAAACACGACTGAAAATCATGAAACTTGGCATGGTGTCATGACATGGCACCAACATGTTGCGGTAATATTTTTGGCCGAATTGGGATAAGCTTTGGTGTAAGCTTCTTGCAAACCGGAGCTTCCCTTAAGAAGGCTCGTGGTTCTGAGAGGAAACGTATCACCTCCATGTGCAAAACGACATACGTACACGGTCTTCTCCCGCCTTATTTTTTTACACAGCCAGATTAGACCAAATAGAAGTACCATGCTAAATTTTGGAATTATTCCGGGCTCGTTTCGCCTTTTTTATACATTAATTGAGTTTCTAGGCATTTAATGTGCATAATTCAAATTTGAACTACAAGCACATGCTCCAGTGCACCAAAGTTGTTTGAAAAATCACATGTGTGTCGTTGGGTGAATTTCTAGGTCCCATGCAAGAGATGTGAGTGAGATTTAAACATCTGGACGTCGTGGCTCGGCCGGAAATATTGGAAAACTTGGTTTTTTAATTTCTGCAATTCCAAAACAAGACTGAAAATCATGAAACTTGCATGATGTCATGACATGGCACCAACATGCTGCGGTAATATTTTTGGCCGAATTGGGACAAGTTTTGGTGTAAGCTTCTTGCAAACCAGAGCTTGCTACCTCTTGAGCTTGCGTTGGTTTTTCGCTTGAAGAGGGAAGGGTGATACAACAAAGTAGCGTAAGTATTTTCCTCAGTTTTTGAGAACCAAGGTATCAATCCAGTAGGAGACTACACGCAAGTCGCCTCGTACCTACACAAACAAATAAGAACCTTGCAACCAACATGATAAAGGGGTTGTCAATCGCTTCACGGCCACTTGCAAAAGTGAGATCTGATAAAGATGATAAGATAAATATTTTTGGTATTTTTATGATAAAGATTGAAAGTAAAGGTTGCAAAATAAACGGCGACAGAAATAACACGTTGGCGGGAGATTAATATGATGGAAAATAGACCCATGGTCTTAGGTTTCACTAGTGGCTTCTCTCAAGATAGTATAAGTATTACGGTGGGTGAACAAATTACTGTCGAGCAATTGATAGAATAGTGCATAGTTACGAGAATATCTAGGCATGATCATGTATATAGGTATTGATCGATTGTAGATACAGTGGGGTTTTTACGCCCAAACTGCGGATGCCGTGTTCTCCACAGGGACTAGGCGACGGCGACGGTGCAAGTCTAAAGCTAGATCAGATTTTACTTGCTTTCTTTTTGGTATTTTCGTAATGCTTGAGAAATTAAAATGCTAACACAAAAGGGATACAGCAGGACATGATCACATAAAGCTTTTGAAGTGGCAAGATTATAGGGCAGAAAATGGATGTTTCATATAACCAGTATATATTAAGACTACTTTAGACACTAGAACATTAACACAATAGGGAAAGAACCAGACAAGAATGATTATATAGTAAACAAGATTATATGACAGGGACAGAATTATATCACAACACAAATGATTATATTGTAAACATTTATATCACAGGTACAAAACTAAAACAGGAACTACAAAGTGAACACATGTATTCAATAAGTGCAGAACAGAATCTAAATCACAGATCAACAATGTAAGACCACACAAGCCCAAGTCTGAAACTGAGCAACAGTAGGTTACTAACACTTAACGTATCTGAATGTTACACATCACATAAGCCTCAATCTTACAGAAATTTCAGAGAGAGAGAGAGAGAGAGAGAGAGAGAGAGAGAGAGAGAGAGAGAGAGAGCAGGAGGAGGTTGAGAGGAGCACCAGCAGTTTGGACGTGAGGAGGAGGAGGAGGAGGAGCAGGGAAGGGAGGTTCAGAGCAGCAGGGGCGCATCAAGAGATGGGGAGAGAGCAATAATTCGGTTCAGGGAAGAAGAAGGGTAGCAGCAAAGAGGTGGAGGAGAGAAACAGCAGCAGAAGGGGCAAGGGGAGAAGAGCAGCAGCAGAGGTAACGGAAGAAGAAGAGAATCAGCGAGCAACGGATGTGAGCAGCAGGCAGAGGGCGCAGGAGAAGAAGAAGAGCAGCAGCGTCGGGGATTGGAGAAGGTTAGGAGCAGCAACAAGATTGGGGAAGAAGGTTGGAGAGCAGCGGCAGTAGGGAGATGGCTGTAGGCGCGGCGGCGTTCGGTGGTGTGGTGGTGGAGCTGGTGGCGCTGATGGATGGATGGGTCGCGGAGTGGTGGATGGAGATGGGTGATGAGGCGGGAGGCACACCACCCACGCCGGCCTGGCCGTGGCGGCGGCCGGAGGTGGAGAAGGAGGGTGAGGAAAAGAGAGATGCCAGGCCCGAGGGGAATTGAGGCTGCGCTAGGGATTTTGATCCCCTCCTCTGATCTGCCACTTTACGATTTGGCCCTGCTACTTCTCTTCTTTCTTCCCAAGTTGGTCCTGCCATCTATAGCTTGGCCCCTTGATTACTTCAATTCTTCTCGCTCAAGTCCCTTTCTTCACTTCTTTCCTGCCTTTCTCTCTTCTCAATAACCAATTTGTCCGAATCTTGAAGTTTATAATGCCTTTGCGCACTTTTCTGCAAAATAATCAAATGACGAGTAAATGATCTTTTATATGATTTTCATTCAAATATATTATAGTTCACAACAAGAATGGATCGTCGGATCACAATAAATGGTGTGTTTGTGTGCCAAAATTATATACATGAAATGTGCTTATCAGGCATCACGCCCGCGACAAGTAGACCGAAACGATTCTGCATCTACTACTATTACTCCACACATCGACCGCTATCCAACATGCATCTAGAGTATTAATTTCATAAGAACAGAGTAACACATTAGGCAAGATGACATGATGTAGAGGGATAAACTCAAGCAATATGATATAAACCCCATCTTTTTATCCTCGATGGCAACAATACAATACGTGTCGTTTCCCCTTCTGTCACTATGATCGAGCACCGCATGATTGAACCCAAAGCTAAGCACTTCTCCTATTGCCAGAAAGATCAATCTAGTATGCCAAACCAAACTGATAATTCGAAGAGACTTGCAAAGATAACAAATCATACATAAAAGAATTCAGAGGAGATTCAAATATTGTTCATAGATAATCTTGATCATAAACCCACAATTCATCGGATCTCGACAAACACACCACAAAAAGAGTTACATCGAATAGATCTCCAAGAAGATCGAGGAGAACTTTGTATTGAGATCCAAAGAGAGAGAAGAAGCCATCTAGCTAATAACTATGGACCCGAAGGTGTGAGGTAAACTACTCACACATCATCGGAGAGGCTATGGTGTTGATGTAGAAGCCCTCCGTGATCGATTCCCCCTCCGACGGAGCACCGAAAAAGGCCCCAAGATGGGATCTCACGGGTACAGAAGGTTGCGGCGGTGGAAATAGGGTTTCGTGGTGCTCCTGGATGTTTTCGGGGTATATGGGTATATATAGGAGGAAGAAGTAGGTCGGTGGAGCTGCGAGGGGCCCATGAGGGTGGGGGCGCGCCGGGGGGGGGGGCACGCCTCCCTGCCTCGTGGCCTCCTCGCTTCTTTCTTGATGTCCACTCCAAATCCCCTGGATCACGTTTGTTCCAAAAATCACTCTCCCGAAGGTTTAATTCCGTTTGGATTCCGCTTGATATTCCTTTTCTGCGAAACACTGAAATAGGCAAAAAAAAACAGCAATTTGCACCGGGCCTTGGTTTAGTAGGTTAGTCCCAAAAATAATATAAAAGTGTATAATAAAGCCCATTAAACATCCAAAATAGATAATATAATAGCATGGAACAATCAAAATTATAGATACGTTGGAGACGTATCGAGCATCCCCATGCTTAATTCCTGCTCGTCCTCGAGTAGGTAAATGATAAAAACAGAATTTTTGATGTGGAATGCTACCTAGCATATTCTTCAATGTAATTTTCTTTATTGTGGCATGAATGTTCAGATCCAAAAGATTCAAGATAAAAGTTTAATATTGACATAAAAATAATAATACTTCAAGCATACTAACTAACCAATTATGTCTTCTCAAAATAACATGGCCAAAGAAAGTTTATCCCTACAAAATCATATAGTTTGGTCATGCTCCATTTTCATCACACAAGAATGCTCTCATCATGCACAACCCCAATGACAAGCCAAGCAATTGTTTCATACTTTAGTAATCTCAAAAAAAATTCAACTTTCACGCAATACATGAGCGTGAGCCATGGATATAGCACTATGGGTGGAATAGAGTATGATGATGGGGGTTGTGTGGAGAAGACAAAAAAGGAGAAAGTCTCACATTGACGCGGCTAATCAACGGGCTAGGGAGATGCCTATCAATTGATGTCAATGCAAGGAGTAGGATTGCCATGCAACGGATGCACTAGAGCTATAAATGTATGAAAGCTCAACAAAAGAAACTAAGTGGGTGTGCATCCAACTTGCTTGCTCACGAAGACCTAGGGCATTTGAGGAAGCCCATTGTTGGAATATACAAGCCGAGTTCTATAATAAAAAATTCCCACTAGTATATGAAAGTGACAGAACAAGAGACTTTCTATCATAAAGATCATGGTGCTACTTTGAAGCACAAGTGTGGAAAAAGGATAGTAGCATTGTCCCTTTTTATTTCTTTTTATTTCTTTTTTTGGGCCTTCCCTTTTTTTATTTGGCCTCCCTCTCTCTTTTTTTTGGGACAATGCTCTATTAATGATTATCACCACACTTCTATTTATTTACAACTCAATGATTACAACTCGATGCTAGAAAAAAAGATGACTCTATATGAATGCCTCCGGCGGTGTACCGGGATGGGCAATGAATCAAGAGTGACATGTATGAAATAATATGCATGGTGGCTTTGCCACAAATACGATGTCAACTACATGATCATGCAAGGCAATATGGCAATGATGAAGTGCGTCATGATAAACGAAACGGTGGAAAGTTGCATGGCAATATATCTCGGAATGGCTATGGAAATGCCATAATAGGTAGGTATGGTGGCTGTTTTGAGGAAGATATAAGGAGGTTTATGTGTGATAGAGCGTATCATATCACGGGGTTTGGATGTACCGGCGAAGTTTGCACCAACTCTCAAAGTGAGAAAGGGCAATGCACGGTACCGAAGAGGCTAGCAATGATGGAAGGATGAGAGTGCGTATAATCCATGGACTCAACATTAGTCATAAATAACTCACATACTTATTGAAAAAATCTACAAGTCATAAAAACCAAGCACTACGCGCATGCTCCTAGGGGGATAGATTGGTAGGAAAAGACCATCGCTCATCCCCGACCGCCACTCATAAGGATGACAATCAAAGAACACCTCATGTTTCAAATTTGTTACACAACGTTTACCATACGTGCATGCTACGAGACTTGCAAACTTCAACACAAGTATTTCTCAAATTCACAACTACTCAACTAGCACAACTTTAATATCACTATCTCCATATCTCAAAACAATCATCAAGTATCAAACTTCTCTTAGTATTCAATGCACTTATATGAAAGTTTTTATTATATCCATCTTGGATGCCTATCATATTAGGACTAATTTTATAGCCAAAGCAAATTACCATGCTGTTCTAGAGGACTCTCAAAATAATATAAGTGAAGCATGAGAGATCAATAATTTCTATAAAATAGAACCACCACCGTGCTCTAAAAGATATAAGTGAAGCACAAAGAGTATTCTAATAAATTCCGAATCATGTGTGTCTCTCCCAAAAGGTGTGTACAGAAAGGATGATTGTGGTAAACTAAAAAGCAAAGACTCAAATCACACAAGACGCTCCAAGCAAAACACATATCATGTGGTGAATAAAAATATAGCATCAAGTAAAGTTACCGATGGACGAAGACGAAAGAGGGGATGCCTTCCGGGGCATCCCCAAGCTTAGGCTTTTGGTTGTCCTTGGATTTTACCTTGGGGTGCCTTGGGCATCCCCAATCGTAGGCTCTTGCCACTGCTTGTTCCATAATCCATCAAATCTTTACCCAAAAACTTGAAAACTTCACAACACAAAACTCAACAGAAAATCTCATGAGCTCCGTTAGCGAAAGAAAACAAACAACCACTTTAAGGTACTGTAATGAACTCATTCTTTATTTATATTGGTGTTAAACCTACTGTATTCCAACTTCTCTATGGTTCATAACCTCCGATACTAGCTATAGATTCATTAAAATAAGCAAACAACAATCGAAAAACAGAATTTGTCAAAAACAGAATAGTCTGTAGTAATCTGTATCTAACGCAAACTTCTGTAACTCAGAAAAATCTACCAAAATAGTACGACCTATATAATTTGTCTATTGATCTACTGCAATTGGAATCAGTATTTTATCACGTTCTGGGATTTTTAACAAATTTTTTCGTGAGCAGAAAGTTTCTGACTTTTTTTTAGCAAGATCAAATAACTATCATCCAAGAAGATCCTATAGGTTTTACTTGGCACAAACACTAATTAAAACATAAAACCACATCTAACCAGAGGCTAGATAAAATATTTATTACTAAACAAAACCAAAAAGCAAGAAACAAAAATAAAATTGGGCTGCCTCCCAAAAAGCGCTATTGTTTAACGCCCCTAGCTAGGCATAAAGGCAAGAATAGATCTATGTGTTATCATCTTTGGTATGCAATCCATAAGTGGCTCTCATAATAGATTCATAAGGTAATTTAATTTTCTTCCTAGGAAAGTGTTCCATGCCTTTCCTTAACGGAAATTGGAATCTAATATTCCCTTCTTTCATATCAATAATTGCACCAATCGTTCTAAGGAAAGGTCTACCAAAAATAATAGGACATGAAGGATGGCAATCTATGTCAAGAACAATGAAATCTACGGGCACATAATTCCTATTGGCAACAATAAGAACATCATTAATTCTTCCCATAGGTTTCTTACTGGTGGAATCCGCAAGATGCAAGTTTAAAGAACAATCATCAAATTCACAGAAACCTAACACATCACACAAAGTTTTTGGAATCGTGGAAACACTAGCACCCAAATCACACAAAGCATAGCATTCATGATCTTCAATCTTAATTTTAATAGTAGGTTCCCACTCATCATAAAGTTTTCTAGGGATAGAAACTTCCAATTCAAGTTTTTCTTCATAGATTAAAGCACCAACGATATGTTTGGTAAAAGCTTTATTTTGACTATAAGCATAAGGAGAATTTAACACATATTGCAACAAGGAAATACAATCTATTAAAGAACAATTATCATAATTAAATTCCTCGAAATCCAAAATAGTGGGTTCACTGCTATGTAAAGTTTTGACCTCTTCAATCCCACTTTTACCAATTTTTGCATCAAGATCTAAAAACTCCGAATCATTGGGATGCCTTTTAACTAAAGTTGACTCATCTACAGTCCCATCATTATCAAGGTTCATATTGCAAAACAAAGATTTAATAGGAGACACATCAATAACTTTTAGATCTTCATCCTTATTTACTTCTAAATCTTCCGGTTTGGCGTCCATCTTATTAACTAAGGTGGCTGCTTATCCGAAATTTGGGCTATTAACTTTTCAAGATGAGCAAATTGAGATTTCAAACCATAGAATTCCTTAGACATATCATCAAGCTCTTTATTAATGCATTCCATAAAGCTTTTTTTGTTCTTTAAGCTTGTTTCTAAAGAAATTATTATGTTCAAATTGCAGAGTCATAAAACTTCTAACATTGTTTTCAATTTCTTCCAACCTTCTAAGGTAAGGATCAACGTTTTTAGGCAAGGCCATCAGGGCCAACAGGAACACAAGAAGCAAGAAAAAGAGGCAAACGGAAAAAGAGGGCGAATAAAACGGCAAGGGTGAAGTGGGGGAGAGGAAAACGAGAGGCAAATGGCAAATAATGTAATACGAGGGATAAGAGTTTGTGATGGGTACTTGGTATGTCTTGACTTGTGCGTAGATCTCCCCGGCAACGGCGCCAGAAATCCTTCTTGCTACCTCTTGAGCTTGCGTTGGTTTTTCCCTTGAAGAGGAAAGGGTGATGCAGCAAAGTAGCGTAAGTATTTCCCTCAGTTTTTGAGAACCAAGCTATCAATCCAGTAGGATACTACACGCAAGTCGCCTCGTACCTACACAAACAAATAAGAACCTTGCAACCAACGCGATAAAGGGGTTGTCAATCCCTTCACGGCCACTTGCAAAAGTGAGATCTGATAGAGATGATAAGATAAATATTTTTGGTATTTTTATGATAAAGATTGAAAGTAAAGATTGCAAAATAAACGGCGACAGAAATAGCACGTTGGCAGGAGATTAATATGATGGAAAATAGACCCGAGGGCCATAGGTTTCACTAGTGGCTTCTCTCAAGATATCATAAGTATTACGGTGGGTGAACAAATTACTGTCGAGCAATTGATAGAATAGTGCATAGTTATGAGAATATCTAGGCATGATCATGTATATTGGCATCACGCCCGTGACAAGTAGACCGACTCCTGCCTGCATCTACTACTATTACTCCACACATCGACCGCTATCCAGCATGCATCTAGAGTATTAAGTTCATAAGAACAGAGTAACGCATTAGGCAAGATGACATGATGTAGAGGGATAAACTCAAGAAATATGATATAAACCCCATCTTTTTATCCTCGATGGCAACAATACAATACGTGTTGTTTCCCCTTCTGTCACTGGGATCGAGCACCGCATGATTGAACCCAAAGCTAAGCACTTCTCCCATTGCAAGAAAGATCAATATAGTAGGCCCAACCAAACTGATAATTCGAAGAGACTTGCAAAGATAACAAATCATACATAAAAGAATTCAGAGGAGATTCAAATATTGTTCATAGATAATCTTGATCATAAACCCACAATTCATCGGATCTCGACAAACACACCGCAAAAAGAGTTACATCGAATAGATCTCCAAGAAGATCGAGGAGAACTTTGTATTGAGATCCAAAGAGAGAGAAGAAGCCATCTAGCTAATAACTATGGACCCGAAGGTCTGAGGTAAACTACTCACACATCATCGGAGAGGCTACGGTGTTGATGTAGAAGCCCTCCGTGATCGATTCCCCCTCCGGCAGAGCGCCGGAAAAGGCCCCAAGATGGGATCTCATGGGTACAGAAGGTTGCGGTGGTGGAAATTGGGTTTCGTGGTGCTCCTGGATGTTTTTGGGGTATATGGGTATATATAGGAGGAAGAAGTAGGTCGGTGGAGCTACGAGGGGCCCACGAGGGTGGGGGTTGCGCCCAGGGGGGGGGGGGCAATCGCGCCTCCCTGCCTCGTGGCCTCCTCGCTCCTTTCTTGACGTCCACTCCAAGTCCCCTGGATCACGTTTGTTCCAAAAATCACTCTCCCGAAGGTTTCATTCCGTTTGATATTCCTTTTCTGCGAAACACTGAAATAGGTAAAAAAACAGCAATTTGCACTGGGCCTTGGGTTAGTAGGTTAGTCCCAAAAATAATATAAAAGTGTATAATAAAGCCCATTAAACATCCAAAACAGATAATATAATAGCATGGAACAATAAAAAATTATAGATACGTTGGAGACGTATCAGAGCTTCCCTCAAGAAGGCTCGTGGTTCCGAGAGGGAACGTGTCACCTCCATGTGCGAAACGACATACGTACACTGCCTTCTCCCGCCTTATTTTTTTACACAGCCATATTAGACCAAATAGAAGTACCGTGCTAAATTTTGGAATTATTCCGGGTTAGTTTGGCCTTTTTTGTACATTAATTGAGTTTCTCGGCATTCAATGTGCATAATTCAAATTTGAACTACAAGCAGATTCTCCAGGACACCAAAGTTGTTTGAAAAATCACATGTGTGTCCTTGGGTGAATTTCTAGGTCCCATGCAAGAGATGGGAGTGAAATTTAAACATCTGGGCGTCGTGGCTCGGCCGGGAAGATTGAGAAACTTGGTCTTTTAATTCCTGTAATTCCAAAACACGCTTGAAAATCATGAAACTTGGCATGGTCTCATGACATGGCACCAACATGCTGTGGTAATTTTCTGTCCGATTTGCGAAGGCCCACACATTAACAATCAACAAAGTCATTTTGGAACAAGTGCTATCACGTTACAAATTGAAAACACAAGTATTATTGAAACCATGGGCGTTCGACTTACCAATTACGTGCGGCCACGCGTCCCCTTTTTTTATTGGCTAGGAGGTGCCGTGCGGGGTAGCTATTTGAGTACGGGAGGCGTGCGATCAGACCCCTGCGCATGCTCATCGGGAGGAGAGCCCTCTGACCGCTACCCGCCGTGCACCTCCCTCCCAACATCTCCATTAATGGCGCCCGAGCACCTGTTCTACGGCGTGGCTATATGTCTCACTGGACTGAGATTTAAGAGAGAAAAATGAAAATCTGAAATGAAAGTTTTGCATGGATCTTGATGTAGATCTGATGGACCTATATAGCATCGACTGCGACTTATAGCAAGCATGATGAATATAAGGACAGTGACAGTGGATAATAATTGTCTTACATATTTAGAAACATAATTAAAAAAAGCCACATGCGGCAACGCCTGAAATACACAAGGGCAAAAGAAGAAGGAAGACAACGATCTGGCTCGCTGATCTCTACTTTCTTGATGCGTTGCTGCAGGCCGCGGGAACTAGTCTCCGCGGCGAGCGGCGACGAGCTCTTTCTTGTCCTCAAGATGCTGCTTGAGAGCATCCATGGATTTATCCACCAGCCTTCTCCGCTCGATGCGCAGCTTGTTATTCTCGTCCATAAGTTTCTCGACGATGACGCCGGTCCTCTTCAACAAGGCAGTGGTCTGCTCCTGCTGCTCCGCACTTCCGACGATCTTCGCCCTCAGCAGGTCGCGCTCGGCCCGGAGCTTCGCATTGCTCTCATTTAGTTGCCGGATGACATCGGTAGACTGTTGAAACGAGGCTTGCAGGTCATCCTGCAACCTCGCCCACCTGGATATCTGATCCATCTGCCTATGGACGAGGGCACACATGCGCCTGTAAGAGTCGTCGCCTGCCCGCGAGGCATTTTCCCAAGCCACCGTGGCAAGGGAGGACATCTCTTCTGCATTCGTGGCGCGGCCGGACCAGTCTGCTACATCGACGGTGCGGCGGGTCCTCCGGGCTGCTTCGGTGGCACGGCGGGACCTCTCTGCTGCTACGGTCGTGCGGCGGGACATGTTGGCTGCTATCGCGGCGAGGCGGGACATCTCTCGTGCTCCCGCTTCCAGGCTCGGCTCTCCCTGGTCGCAATCTCGACCCAGAACTCAAGCTGGCCATGGCGGACACAAGGGAACGATGATGAATGACTTGTTTGTTTTTGACTTTTTGTGGATGAGGAGTTGAGGAGGAATGTGCAGTCATCTTGGAGTAGTAGTATTTATAACCGCGTAGTAATACGCTCCTAAGTGGGAAACCATTTAGGTTTTGATCGGTGTGAACAGGTTTGCAATTTGGAATGTGACGGGACGCATGCTCAAAATTTACTGACGGTTATAAGTGCGGCACTATTCCCGGAAGGCGTAACATGGGCACGTACGCCTTCTCGGCCGCGTGCGTGGCGTTTGCACCATAGGGTGCACTGCAATAGGCAATGTCAACACACGTCTTTTAATTAGAATGGGTGTGCCTGTCTAGCGCACACACGTTGATCTATCTAACTGTTTCAGTTTGTTGTGGCTAATCGCAAATAGTTCATCCATGTGAAGTGTATGCCATCAATTGTAGACACTTTGATCTGGCTTACCCATTTCTGTTCTGTTGCCTAATCACAAACAATTAATCCTTCTTAAGCGTATGCCCTCAATCACACACACCTTGATCTGGCCGACTATTTCTTTTGTGTTGCCTAATCACAAATAGTTCATCTGAGTGAACCGTATGCTGTATATCGCACACACCTTCATCTGGCTGCCCGTTTCTTTTGTGTTGCCTAATCACAAACAGTTCATCCGAGTGAACCGTATGCTCTATATCGCACACGCCTTCATCAGGCTGCCCGTTTCTTTTGTTCCGGCTCATCGCAAACAGTACATTGGACTGAACTGTATGCCCTGGATCGCACACGTAACTAAAATCTGAACCGTGTTTGATGCATCCTCCATCGCAAACGTTTTCACCTTTTTTGACAGTTTTCATATAGCACCGTTTGCGATTATGGCATTGCACACAGATTCTCGAAGGGTCCCTGATCGTAGTGTCGCGTTAGCAGCATCCTGCAGTAGTGTACCAACTGAAATCACCTTGGAGTGCAATCCACTCGACCAAGATAGAGTCACTCGACCATACGAAGAATCACTCGGAGTACAGAAGATCTAAAGCCGCCCCAGGATGGCAACGGTTAGGCGTTCACTCCGTAGTCTTAAAGGTCATTTATAGTCCTTTATAGCTAGCGTTACCAGTAACGCCCTATCTTAACGTACATTGAACCCTGTGTAACTGAGGGCTGGAGGGGTCCAGCGCACTCTATATAAGCCACCCCCTCCTCTGGCACAAGGGTTTGCACCCCGTGTAACTCTCACGCATAATCCAGCCGACTAAGCCTCCGGGCACCGAGACATAGGGCTATTACTTCCTCCGAGAAGGGCATGAACTCGTAAACCTTGTGTGCACAACCTCGTCGTAGCTAGGGCCTTGCCTCCTCCTATGTGCCCCCTATTCTTACTGTCAGACTTGCTCCCACGACAATTGGCACTCGCCGTGGGGTAGGCGTCTTAGCGACTTCCGATGAGGTTGCAGTTTTTCCGATCTTAGCCAACATGGTTTCCGGTGGTGGTTTGGCTTTGGGCCGCGAGATCCGTCTCGGCGCGCTTGTTTTCATCGCCGACGACTCCGCCTGGCTCCAAGAGCCCCCCCTCGACATCGAGGCCCTTCCCATCCGCGGGGCGGTGCACTTCCGTGCGAGTGCCTGTGGCGTCCTCCTGCGGCAGCCGTCGACCCAATATCGGCCGGTTCCCGTGTCGTCCACTCTTCCAGCTGTACGCCGTCGCAAGCGATCTGGTCGATCGCGGCTCCAGCGGTGGGTGAAGCATGCGGTGGCTCGCCAGTCGGTCACCCCTCAAGTCGCGGCAATTGAGCCCAACGAATATCTCTACGGACCATTCGACTGGTTCCGCGGACACTCTTTCCGAATGCCGAAGCAGCGACCCCGCGGCGGAAGTCCTCATGGTCGACTCGCCTCGCAGTCCGCCCGGGTTCCGTCGCAATGGTGGTGCCGGCGGTGATGGCCCGTCGTACATTCATGATGAGTATGAACCTCAATCCCTCATTTCGGAGCAAAGGGAAGAGTTGCATCGCTGCAACATGGAGGCGCTCCAAACCCCCATCGTGGCAGAGACCTCTGAGGCTCGGGCCTTGGAGGCTGTGTGCCTGGCCACCTTGGCTGAGTGCACGCATCTGGAGAACCTTCAACATTCACTCGACGAACGCGCCCGCCGACAGATCCCCGAATCCAGTCGACGTCATCGGGTCCGCCTGAGCCTCAGGTATATCGCACCCCAGTCCAGAATCTTGCAGCCGCAACCCGTATAGCAGAGTCGATTCAGCCATCCCGTTCAGAGGCTAGTAGAGGTTTGCTGCAGATCCGAGTGGTGCTCCGGGCGGCGGGGGAACAAAACTCAGCCGTTTCCCAGTCGCACAACATGATCCACAGCAGATCTGTGGTTGCGGACACAGTCCAGTCGGCTCATAGTCCAAGATCGCCTCCGCGGCGTGAGGATCGTGTACACCGCCAGGATCAGTACCTGGATCGGGGCCATGGACAATATGATCATCGATACAGCCGTGATGACCACCGTTGAGTGCCTACGCCCCCTCCGAGGGGCGGGTCGTACTCGCCCCGGCGGTATGATGATAGGCGCCTGTATGGTGACGAGCGGAGAGCTCCAGTCGACCCAAGGGAGCCTGGGTTTGATGCAAGATCACTTCTCGTACAAGGTTTGGTCGACAGAGGCCGGGCACATAGATACGGACAAGACAGAAACCGTCCGACTGGAGGCAGAGTACATGTTTCTGGACCTGAATGTTTTAGCAGAGCCATCCGAGCTGCTGAGATCCCTCCCAACTTCAGGTTCGCGACGGGCGTGAGTAAGTTCACCAGTGAGTCGAAGCCTGACACTTGGCTGGAAGATTACCGAGTGGCAGTGCAGATTGGTGGAGGCAACGATGATGTAGCCATGAAGCACCTCCCCCTGATGCTCGAGGGTTCAGCAAGAGCTTGGTTGAATTAGTTGGCCCCTGGAAGTATTTTTAGTTTGGAAGAATTGGCCCGAGTGTTCATCAAAACATTCGAAGGCACCTGCAAGCGACCTGTTGGACTGACTGAATTGCAACACTGCGTTCAGAAGCAGAACGAGACTTTGAGAGACTTCATCGAAAGATGGTCTACTCTTAATCATGCTGTGGAAAATGTGTCAGAGCATCAGGTAGTTTGCGCCCTCAAAGAGGGCATTCGATACAGAGAGGTCAACCTAAAATTCGGTCGGTCAGGAGACATGTCTCTGGCCCGAATGATGGAAATAGCCACTCGGTACGCTAACGGCGAAGAGGAGGACCGACTCCGCAATGGAAAGAACAAACCAGTCGCCTAAGACACTGGAGGAGGAAATTCCAGTCGGAAGCAGAAACGCAAGGCTGAAGCTGCAGGTCCTGCTGAAGCCGCAGTTTTGAATCAAGGGAAGTTCAAGGGAAAACCTAAAGGGCCTTGGATCCCCAAGAAAGTGAAATATCAAGCGGGAAATGATGTTCTTGATTTGCCATGTCACATACACACCAAAAAAGATGAAGAGGGTAAGTTAATTCTGCCGAAGCATACCACTCGACAGTGTCGACTCCTGATTCAGAGCTTCTGATAGGGTCAGCCCAATGAAAAGGAGAAGGAATCTGATAAGGAAGAGGATAAAGAGGAAGATTACGGGCACCCCAATGTCAACGCCACTTTAGTGATTTTTGCTGACATCGAGAGCAAAAGTCGACTGAAAGTAATCAATAGAGAAGTGAACATGGTTGCTCCGGCAACTACGAAGTATTTGAAGTGGTAAAAAAACCCAATTACATTCGACCAGTCCAATCACCCAGCGTGCGTTGCTACCCCCGGGTGGCAAGCGTTGGTGGTCGACCCAGTCATTGGGGGCACCCGACTGACCAAGGTTCTGATGGATGGTGGCAGTGGTTTGAACATTCTGTATGCTGAGACCCTCTGAGGGATGGGCGTCCCGGTGTCCAAACTCAGCGAGAGCAACATGCGGTTCGGAGTCATCCCAGGAAAGAAAGCTGATTCACTCAGTCACATAACTCTTGATGTGGTTTTCGGTGATTCAAAGAATTACCGCAAGGAAAATTTGATGTTTGAGGTGGTGGATTTTCACAGTGCTTACCATGCTATTCTGGGCAGGCCTGCATATGCTCGTTTCATGGCTCGACCATGTTACGTATACCTCAAGTTGAAGATGCCTGGCCCCAGAGGTGTGATCATGGTCATAGATAATCGGCAAAGGGAAGAAGAGTGCCTCCAAAAGGGCTCAAAGATTGCCGATGAACAGATGGCAGCAGTAGAGATGGAAGAATACAACAAGAATGCAGATCCGAGTGATTTGTTGCGAGCCAAGAAGCCTGCCTCTGAGTCCGCATTTCAGTCGGCCGGTGAAACAAAGCATGTTCATATTCACCCGACTGATCCCAATGCTGCTCCGACCCACATCTCAACAACACTCGACAGCAAATAGGAAGAAGCGCTCATCCAGTTCCTCCGTGAGAACTGGGACATCTTCGCATGGAAACCGTTTGACATGCCGGGTGTACCCAGGGGACTGGCTGAGCACCGTTTGCGCGTCAACCCAAAATCAAAACCTGTCAAGGAACATCTCCGTCTGTCCGCCGTGGAGAAGAGGAAGGCCATTGGCGAAGAGGTAGCTCGGCTTCTGGCAGCTGAGTTCATCCGCGAGATATACCACTCCGAGTGGCTTGCCAATGTTGTCATGGTCCCCAATAAAGATGATTCACTTCGTATGTGTATCGATTTCAAGCACATCAATCGGGCCTGCCCGAAAGATCACTTCCCTCTCCCCCGCATCGACCAGATCGTTGACTCAACTGCAGGATGTGAGCATTTGTCCTTTTTGGATGTGTATTCCGGGTACCATCAGATCCGACTATTTGGACCCGATGAAATAAAAACAGCCTTCATCACCCCATTCTGGTGTTTTTTCTATGTTACCATGCCCTTTGGACTTAAGAATGCTGGCACCACATTCATGCACATGATTCAGAAGTGCCTGCTCACTCAAATCAGTCAGAACGTGGAAGCGTACATGGATGATATCGTGGTCAAGTCACGCAAAGGTTCCGACCTGCTGACTGACCTTGCCGAAACATTTGCCAACTTAAGAAGATATGATATCAAGCTCAATCCATCAAAATGCGCATTCGGAGTCCCAGGCGGAAAATTACTCGGTTTTCTCATTTCCGAACGAGGAATCGATGCAAACCCAGAAAAGATTGGAGCAATCCTCCGAATGAAACACCCTGTGCATGTGCATGATGTTCAGAAGCTTACTGGTTGTTTGGCTGCACTGAGTCGATTCATCTCTCGTCTCGGTGAAAAGGCATTGCCTCTTTACCGACTGATGAAGAAGTCTGACAAGTTTGAGTGGACTCCTGAAGCCGAAGCAAAGTTTGTAGAACTCAAAGCCCTGCTTTCCACCCAGCCGGTGCTTGCTGCTCCAGTCAGCAAAGAGCCTCTACTGCTGTATATCGCAGCCACTGGACAAGTTGTCAGCACAGTGCTCATAGTTGAACGGCAGGAAGAAGGCAAAGCGTATAAAGTTCAGCGCCCGGTGTACTATATCTCCGAAGTCTTGACTTCGTCCAAGAAAAGGTATCCGCATTACCATAAGCTTGTTTACGGGATTTATCTGACCACGAAGAAAGTTGCACATTACTTCGCAGACCACTCAATTTCAGTCGTCAACGATGCTCCGTTATCAGAAATCTTGAACAATCGAGATGCAACCGGTTGAGTGGCCAAGTGGGCGATTGAACTCCTCCCTTTGGATATCAAGTTCGAGGTAAAAAGGCGATTAAGTCTCAGGCAATAGCAGATTTCCTGGCCAAGTGGATCAAACAGCAACAACCGACTCAGATTCACTCGGAACATTGGACTATGTTCTTTGATGGGTCCAAGATGTTGAATGGTTCTGGTGCTGGGGTGGTCCTGGTATCCCCAAGAGGTGACAAGCTCAGTTATGACCTCCAGGTTCACTTTGATATGGCCATCTCACTGTATGAGGCTGAGTATGAGGCACTTCTGTATGTTGTGTATGGCCATCTCACTCGGCGTCCGACGCCTGATGGTCTACGGCGACTCAGACTTGGTGGTCAATCAAGTGATGAAGGAGTGGGATATCAGGAGCCCAGCTATGACTGGTTACTGCAATGCAGTGAGAAAACTAGAGAAGAAGTTTGAGGGGTTAGAGCTCCACCACATACCCCGAATCAAGAATCAAGCTGCCGATGATCTGGCGAAGATAGGTTCCACTCGGAAACCTATTCCCAGTAATGTGTTCTTGGAGCATCTCCACACCCCGTCAGTTCAAGTAGATCTTTTACAGAGGAGCCCCCACAACCGATAAGCTCAACTAATCCGACTGAGATTGAAGTCCCAGATGTAGTCGACTTGATCATGGAGGTCCTAGTGATCACTCCGATTGGACGGTGCCATATATTGCATATTTGCTCAGGCAGGAGCTTCTAGAGGATGAAGATGAGGCCCTCCAGATCGTCCGTAGATCCACAGACTTCACAGTGATAGGTGGGCAACTTTACAGAGAAAGTGTTACAGGAGTAGCTCAGCGTTGCATCTCTCCAGAAGAAGGTCGACTGATCCTAAATGAGATTCACTTGGGGACCTGTGGTCACCACGCGTCCTCACGGACCATCGTGGCCAAAGCATACCAAGCGGGATTTTACTGGCCGTGTGCTAATGAGATGGCTAAAGATATAGTCGACAAGTGCGAAGGCTGTCAGTTTTACTCGAACATGTCTCACAAGCCTGCATCTGCCTTGAAGACTATCCCACTCATCTGGCCATTTGCAGTTTGGGGGCTAGACATGGTTGGACCTTTCAAGACGGGCAGAAGCGGCTTCACTCATTTACTCGTAGCAGTCGACAAATTCACCAAACGGATCGAGGCCAAGCATATCAAGAATCTTGACTTAAGCACTGCCATTAGTTTCATCAGAGAGCTGATATTCAGATATGGAGTCCCTCACAGCTTTATCATAGATAACGGCTCCAACTTTGATTCTGATGAGTTCATAGCATTTTGTGCGTCCCAAGGCACTCGGGTCAATTACGCATCCGTTGCGCACCCGCAGTCGAATGGACAGGCGGAAAGAGCAAATGGCTTGATCCTTCAAGGGCTGAAACCCCGACTGATGCGCGATCTCAAGCATGCTATTGGAGCTTGGGTGACTAAGTTTCCATTTGTCCTATGGGGACTGAGAACAACTCCCAACCGGTCGACTGATCGAACCCCTTCCTTCATGGTGTATGGTGATGAAGCTGTGCTTCCGAGTGATTTGCTGCACAATGCCCCCCGAGTGGAACTCTTCTCAGAAGCTGAAGCTGAACAGGCACGCCAAGACGCAGTTGATCTCCTAGGGGAACAATGAGAGATGGCTCTGATCCGGTCGACCATTTATCAACAAGACCTGCGCTGGTTCCATGCCCGAAATGTCAGAGGCCGAGCATTTCAGGAAGGAGATCTTGTGCTCTGAGTGCACCAGAAACGGCCTCACAAGCTTGCTCCAGCCTGGGAAGGGCCCTTCATCATCACCAAGGTGCTCCACAACGGGGCGTGTCACCTCTACAACATAGCCAAGAAAGAAGACGAGCCACGCTCGTGGAATGCGGATCTGCTCCGCCGTTTTTATACCTAAACACTCGGATCAACGAGTTGTAATAAGAATCCTTCAGTTTGCTTATCAAGGACATGGTTTTTGCAGTAACTTAATGATTGTTATCACATAAGCATGTGAATTCAAATCCCCGAGTGGGTGGCTTAGCCGTGAACCTGATTTGCCTAAGTTACAAAAACACTCCGAGTGAAGAGCAAACCTCTCACTTGGGGGCTTAGCTACGACCCCGTACTCGCCTAACTTACAAAAACACTCCGAGTGAAGAGCAACCCTCTCACTCAGGGGCTTAGACACGAACCCGATTCGTCTAAGTTTCAAAAACACTCCGAGTGAAGAGCAACCCTCTCACTCGGGGGCTTAGCTGTGAACCCGACTCGCCTAAGTTACAAAAACACTCTGAGTGAAGAGCAACCCTCTCACTCGGGGGCTTAGCCGTGAACCCGATTCGCCTAAGTTACAAAAACACTCCGAGTGAAGAGCAACCCTCTCACTCAGGGGCTTAGCCGTGAACCCGACTCGCCTAAGTTTCAAAAACACTCCGAGTGAAGAGCAACCCTCTCGCTTGGGGGCTTAGCTACGACCCCGTGCTCGCCTAAGTTACAAAAACACTCCAAGTGAAGAGTAAACCTCTCACTCGGGGCTTAGCCGCGAACCCGACTCGCCTAAGTTTCAAAAACACTCCGAGTGAAGAGCAACCCTCTCGCTCGGGGGCTTAGCTGCGACCCCGTACTCGCCTAAGTTACAAAAACACTCCGAGTGAAGAGTAACCCTCTCACTCGGGGGCTTAGCCGCGAACCCGATTCGCCTAAGTTTCAAAAACACTCCGAGTGAAGAGCAACCCTCTCACTCGGGGGCTTAGCTGTGATCCCGTACTCGCCTAAGTTTGAAAAACACTCCGAGTGAAGAGCAACCCTCTCACTCGCGGGCTTAGCCGTGAACGCGATTCGTCTAAGTTTCAAAAACACTCCGAGTGAAGAGCAACCCTCTCACTCGGGGGCTTAGCTGTGATCCCGTACTCGCCTAAGTTTCAAAAACACTCAGACTGAAGAGCAACCCTCTCACTCGGGGGCTTAGCTGCGACCTCGTACTCGCCTAAGTTACAAAACCCTCCAAAAGAGCAACCTTCTCACTCAGAGGCTTGGCCGCGCACTCTGAGCCACGCCACAAGTACAACGTATGGTTGCACTCTAAGCTGCGCCACAAGTACAACGTATGGTTGCACTCTGAGCTGCGTCACAAGTACAACGTATGGTTGCACTCCGAGCTGCACCACAAGTACAACATACGGTTACACTCCAAGAAGCGCCACAAGTACAACGACAACTCTGAGTTGAGAGCAATCCTCTCACTCGGAAACTCAGCCACGATCCTAGATTCGCCTAAGTCAAAAAATCAGAAGGCTGATACGTCTCCGTCGTATCTATAATTTATGATTGTTCCATGCCAATATCCTACAACTTTCATATACTTTTGGCAACTTTTTATACTATTTTTGGGACTAACATATTGACCCAGTGCCCAGTGCCAGTTCCTGTTTGTTGCATGTTTTTTTTTTCCGCAGAAAATCCATATCAAACGAAGTCCAAACGGGATAAAAACTGACGGAGTTTTTTTTGGAATATATGTGAATTTTGGGAAGTGGAATCAACACGAGACGATGCCCGAGGGGCCCACGAGGGTGAGGGGCGCGCCTGACCTCGTGGCCACTCCGTAAGGCGGTTGGTGCCCTTCTTTCGCCGCAAGAAAACCAATATCCGGATAGAAATCGTGTTCAAATTTCAGCCCAATCGGAGTTACGGATCTCCGGGAATATAAGAAACGGTGAAAGGCCAGAATCAGGGAACGCAGAAACAGAGAGAGACAGAGAGACAGATCCAATCTCGGAGGGTCTCTCTCCCCTCCCATTCCATGGAAGCCAAGGACCAGAGGGGAAACCCTTCTCCCATGTAGGGAGAAGGTCAAGGAAGAAGAAGAAGGGGGGCCTTCTCCCCCTCTCTCCCGGCGGCTCCGGAACGCCGCCGGGGCCATCATCGCGACTGCTATCTACACCAACACCTCTTTCATCTTCACCAACACCTTCATCACCTTCCCCAATCTATCTACAACGTTCCACTCTCCCGCAACCCGTTGTACCCTCTACTTGAACATGGTGCTTTATGCTGCATATTATTATCCAATGATGTGTTGCCATCCTATGATGTCTGAGTAGGTTTTCGTTGTCCTATCGGTAATAGGTGAATTGCTATGATTGGTTTAATTTGCTTGTGGTTATGTTGCTGTCTTTTGGTGCCCATCATATCAGCGCGCGCGGATCACACCATAGGGTTAGTTGTATGTTGATAGGACTATGTATTGGAGGGCAAGAGTGACGGAAGCTCCAACCTAGCATATAAATTGATGCATACGGGATTGAAGGGGGGCCACTATATCTTAATGCTATGGTTGGGTTTTACCTTAATGAATGTTAGTAGTTGCGGATGCTTGGTAATAGTTCCAATCATAAGTGCATAGAATTCCAAGTCAGGGATGACTTGCTAGCAGTGGCCTCTCCCACATAAAACTTGCTATCGGTCTAGTAAAGTAGTCAATTGCTTAGGGACAATTTCACAACTCCTACCACCACTTTTCCACACTCGCTATACTAACTTTATTGTGTCTTTATCTAAACAGCCCCTAGATTTTATTTACGTGCTCTTTATTATCTTGCAAACCTATCCAACAACACCTACAAAGTACTTCTAGTTTCATACTTGTTCTAGGTAAAGCGAACGTTAAGCGTGCGAAGAGTTGTATCGGTGGTCGATAGAACTTGAGGGAATATTTGTTCTACCTTTAGCTCCTCGTTGGGTTCGACACTCTTACTTATCGAAAGAGACTACAATTGATCCCCTATAGTTGTGGGTTATCAAGACCTTTTTCTGGCGTCGTTGCCGGGGAGTTATAGCGTGGGGTGAATGTTCTCGTGTGTGCTTGTTTGCTTTATCACTAAGTAATTTTTATTTGCTGTTCTAAGTTGTTCTCTATCTTTAGTTATGGCTATGGAACACGAAATACCAAAAAAAAAGGTTTACTTGCTACTCATGGAGATGGGGAACCTCCTAAAACCCTCGATGCTCATTATGTGAAAGATATTATGCACTACTTTAATAATCCTGAGAAAACCCCATTCAATTATATAATAGGAGACACGTTGGATCAATGTGAATACTTTAGGGATTATCGCTTGACTCAAAAAGGAAACTATTATGGGATCAAATTTATATGTTGTATTGGTATGCTAGGCAACTATGCTTGAGTTATGATTATACTTGTTGCTCTAGGATGAAGGCTCCACACCTTCCCTTTTCATGCAAATTTAATGATAATAAAACCTTAGCTTCTTATGCTAATGGTATATATGATTACTATGATGTGGAACGAATAGAAGAATTTGTTGCTTTTAAGGGTGCTTGTGAAATTGAATCTTTGTTTAAAGAGTTTGAAGATTTTGATGATTCAGTTTATAGACCTGAAATTTTAGCTATCCTTAAATATTGCTATGAGAATTACAAATACAATTATGATATTGATGAATTTATTGAGAAAGTCTTTGCTGTCGGAGAATAGACTAATATTTTGCTGGAGTCTATGGAAGAACAAATTGATGAAACTGTGAGCTCATTGGATGAAAAAGATGATGAGGAGAGCGAAGAACAAAAGGAGGAAGATCGGATTAGCTACCCGTTCCCACCTTCTAATGAGAGTAACTCTCCAACTCATACATTATTTAATGTCCATTCGTTCTTACCGAAGGATGAATGCCATGATAATTGCTATGATCCCGTTGATTCGTTTGAAATATCCCTTTTTGATGAACTTGATGCTTGCTCTTTTGGCCAAGATGCCGATATGAATTATGCTTATGGAGATGAACTTGCTATAGTTCCTTATGTTAAACATGAAATTGTTGCTATTGCACCCACGCATGATAGTCCTATTATCTTTTTGAATTCTCCCGACTACACTATATCGGAGAAGTTTGCCCTTATTAAGGATTATATTGATGGGTTGCGTTTTACTACTACACATGATGATTTTGATAGATATAATATGCATGTGATTGCTGCTCCTACTTGCAATTATTATGAGAGAGGAACTACATCTCCGCCTCTCCATGTTTCCAATATGATAAAATTGCAAGAAATTGTTTATACTATGCATTGGCCTTTACTATGTGTGCATGAATTGTTCTTTTATGACATGCTGATGCATAGGAAGAGAGTTAGACTTCGTAATTGCTTGATATATGTTGTTTTGTGCTCACTACTAAATCACAAATCATTGTTAATTAAAATTGGCTTTGATATACCTTGGGATCCGGGTGGATCCATTACTTGAGCACTATATGCCTAGCTTAATGGCTTTAAAGAAAGCGCTGCCAGGGAGACAACCCGGAAGTTTTAGAGAGTCATTTATTTATGTTGTGTGCTTTTATAAAGTTTAAAAACAAAAATAATGTGCCAAGATTTGCCTTTAGGATGTTTACATTGCTTGTTGGTTTGTCCGGTGCAAAACTGAAACTTTGGCTGTAGTGCGTGATTTTATAATTTTTACTGGAACGTCAAACGGTTCTGAAACTTTTGCACTGTATTTCTATACAAATTGTTTATTTTTCCTAATTTTTTCAGAATTTTTGGAGTACCAGAAGTATGGTGAATGTTCAGATTACTACAGACTGTCCTGTTTAAGACAGATTCTGTTTTTGATGCATAGTTTGCTTGTTTTGATGAAACTATCGATTTCTATCAATGTATTAAGCCATGGAAAAGTTATATTACAGTAGCTACAATGCAAAAACAAAATATGAATTGGTTTGCAACAGTACTTAGAGTAGTGATTTGCTTTATTATACTAACGGATCTTACCGAGCTTTCTGTTGAGTTTTGTGTGGATGAAGTGTTCGAAGATCGAGGAGGTCTCGATGTCAGGAGAAGGAGGAGAGGCAAGAGCTCAAGCTTGGGGATGCCCAAGGCACCCCAAGTAAATATTTAAGGAGACTCAAGCGTCTAAGCTTGGGGATGCCCCAGAAGGCATCCCATCTTTCTTTAACAAGTATCGATATATTTTTGGATTCGTTTCGTTCATGCGATATGTGCAAATCTTGGAGCGTCTTTTGCATTTAGTTTTCACTTTGCTTTGATGCACCATGCTGGTATGAGATAGTCCATGGTTGATTTATAGAATGCTCTTTGCACTTGACTTATATCTTTTGAGTATGGCTTTATAGAATGCTTCATGTGCTTCACTTATATCATTTGAAGTATGGAATGCATGTTCTCTTCACACAGAAAACCGCCATTTGTAGAATGCTCTTTTGCTTCACTTATATTTGTTAGAGCGTGGGCATATCTTTTGTAGAAAGAATTAAACGCTCTTGCTTCACTTATATCTATTTAGAGAGATGACATGAATTGGTTATTCACATGGTTAGTCATAAAATCCTACATAAAACTTGTAGATCACTGAATATGATATGTTTGATTCCTTGCAATAGTTTTGCGATATAAAGATGGTGATATTAGAGTCATGCTAGTGGGTAGCTGTGGATTGTAGAAATACTTGTGTTAAAGTTTGTGATTCCCGTAGCATGCACGTATGGTGAACCGTTATGTAACGAAGTTGGAGCATGAGGTATTTATTGATTGTCTTCCTTATGAGTGGCGGTCGGGGACGAGCGATGGTCTTTTCCTACCAATCTATCCCCCTAGGAGCATGCGCGTAGTACTTTGTTTCGATGACTAATAGATTTTTTCAATAAGTATGTGAGTTCTTTATGACTAATGTTGAGTCCATGGATTATACGCACTCTCACCCTTCCATCATTGCTAGCCTCTTCGATACCGTGCATTGCCCTTTCTCACCTCGAGGGTTGGTGCAAACTTCGACGGTGCATCCAAATCCCATGATACGATACGCTCTATCACACATAAGCCTCCTTATATCTTCCTCAAAACAGCCACCATACCTACCTATCATGGCATTTCCATAGCCATTCTGAGATATATTGCCATGCAACTTCCATCATCATCATACATGACTTGAGCATTTATTGTCATATTGCTTTGCATGATCGTAAAATAGCTTGCACGATGTTTTCATGGCTTGTCCATTTTTTGATGTCATTGCTATGCTAGATCATTGCACATCCCGGTACACCGCCGGAGGCATTCATATAGAGTCATATCTTTGTTCTAGTATCGAATTGTAATATTGAGTTGTAAGTAAAGAAAAGTGTGATGATCATCATTATTAGAGCATTGTCCCATGAAAAAAATAAAGAAAAAAGAAAGGAAAATAAAAAAGAAAGGCCAAATAAAAAAAGAGAGAAAGGCCAAATAAAAAAGGAAAGGCCCAAAAAAAAGAAAAAATAAGGGATAATGTTACTATCCTTTTACCACACTTGTGCTTCAGAGTAGCACCATGTTCTTCATATAGAGAGTCTCTTGAGTTATCACTTTCATATACTAGTGGGAATTTTCATTATAGAACTTGGCTTGTATATTCCAACGATGGCCTTCCTCAAATGCCATAGGTCTTCATGAGCAAGCAAGTTGGATGCACACCCACTTAGTTTCAGTTTGAGCTTTCATACACTTATAGCTCTAGTGCATCCGTTGCATGGCAATCCCTACTCCTCACGTTGTGTGGAGAAGACAAAAAAGGCAATATATCTCTAGTGCATCCGTTGCATGGCAATATATCTCACGATGATGGAGGTTGTGTGGAGAAGACATCAATTTGTGGGCATCTCCATAGCCCGTTGATTAGCCGCGTCAATGTGAGACTTTCTCCCTTTTTTGTCTTCTCCACACAACCTCCATCATCATATTCTATTCCACCTATAGTGCTATGTCCATGGCTCACACTCATGTATTGCATGAAAGTTGAAAAGGTTTGAAAACATCAAAAGTATGAAACAATTGCTTGGCTTGTCATCGGGGTTTTGCATGATTTGAATATTTTGTGTGGTAAAGATGGAGCATAACCAGATTATATGATTTTGCAGGGATAACTTTCTTTGGTCATGTTATTTTGAAAATACATGATTGCTTTATTAGTATGCTTGAAGTATTGTTGTCTTAATGTCAAATGATAGACTATTGCTTTGAATCACTCGTGTCTTAATATTCATGCCATGATTAGATTACATGATCAAGATTATGCTAGGTAGCATTCCACATCAAAAATTATCTTTTTTTATCATTTACCTACTCGAGGACGAGCAGGAATTAAGCTTGGGGATGCTGATACGTCTCCGTCGTATCTATAATTTTTGATTGTTCCATGCCAATATTCTACAACTTTCATATACTTTTGGCAACTTTTTATACTATTTTTGGGACTAACATATTGATCCAGTGCCCAGTGCCAGTTCCTGTTTGTTGCATGTTTTTGTTTCACAGAAAATCCATATCAAACGGAGTCCAAATGGGAAAAAACTGACGGAGATTTTTTTGGAGTACATGTGAATTTTGGGAAGTGGAATCAACGCAAGACGATGCCCGAGGGGCCCACGAGGGTGAGGGGCGCGCCCTAGGGGGTCAGGCACACCCTGGGCCCTCGTGCCCACTCCGTAAGGCGGTTGGCGCCCTTCTTTCGCCGCAAGAAAGCCAATATCCGGATAGAAATCGTGTTCAGATTTCAGCCCAATCGGAGTTACAGATCTCCGGGAATATAAGAAATGGTGAAAGGCCAGAATTAGGGAACGCAGAAACAGAGAGAGACAGATCCAATCTCGGAGGGGCTCTCGCCCCTCCCATGCCATGGAAGCCAAGGACCAGAGGGGACACCCTTCTCCCATCTAGGGAGAAGGTCAAGGAAGAAGAAGAAGGGGGGCCCTCTCCCCCTCTCTCCCGGTGGCACCGGAACGCCGCCGGGTCCATCATCGCGACAGCTATCTACACCAACACCTCCGTCATCTTCACCAACACCTTCATCACCTTCCCCCATCTATCTACAGCGGTCCACTCTCCCGCACCCCGCTGTACCCTCTACTTGAACATGGTGCTTTATGCTGCATATTATTATCCAATGATGTGTTGCCATCCTATGATGTCTGAGTAGATTTTCGTTGTCCTATCGGTAATTGGTGAATTGCTATGATTGGTTTAATTTGCTTGTGGTTATGTTGCAGTCCTTTAGTTCCTATAATATGAGCGCGCGCGGATCACACCATAGGGTTAGTTGTATGTTGATAGGACTATGTATTGGAGGGCAAGAGTGACAGAAGCTTCAACCTACCATAGAAATTGATGCATACGGGATTGAAGGGGGACCAATACATCTTAATGCTATGGTTGGGGTTTACCTTAATGAACGTTAGTAGTTCCGGATGCTTGCTAATAGTTCCAATCATAAGTGCATAGAATTCCAAGTCAGGGATGACATGCTAGCAGTGGCCTCTCCCACATAAAACTTGCTATCGGTCTAGTAAAGTAGTCAATTTCTTAGGGACAATTTCGCAACTCCTACCACCACTTTTCCACACTCGCTATACTAACTTTATTGTGTCTTTATCTAAACAGCCCCTAGATTTTATTGAAGTGCTCTTTATTATCTTGCAAACCTATCCAACAACACCTACAAAGTACTTCTAGTTTCATACTTGTTCTAGGTAAAACGAACGTTAAGCGTGTGTAGAGTTGTATCGGTGGTCGATAGAACTTGAGGGAATATTTGTTCTACCTTTAGCTCCTTGTTGGGTTCGACACTCTTACTTATTGAAAGAGACTACAATTGATCCCCTATACTTGTGGGTTATCAAAGGCAATACAAATAAAGCAACCGAGCTCGGATAAGTCCATGAAGGTTCAGAACCATCAGTAGAAGTACTCGGGCGTCAAGCCCGAAAGAGTTTTAATGATGACAGGATCACTCGGCATTCCGAGGCAAATAGAGTCAAGTTATCAAGTTTTCACTCGGTAGGAGTAGGACTTGCTGGCTCGACGAAACTGTCAAGGTCGATGCCATCTGCAATACAAGTAGCAACTTCGATGAAGGTCTCCATGAAGGATTGGAATTGAAGCTTCTTGGTGTTGGCAACCTTGAGAGCCGCCAGTTTCTCTTCTTTGATTTCCTTGCAATGAACACGGACTAGAGACAGAGCCACGTCAGTGCCACAGTGAGCAGATGAGTTCTTCCACGCCTGCACTCGGCCAGGGATCTCATTGAGTCGAGTCATCAGAGACTCGAGATCATTCTGGAACGTTGCACCTGGCCAGGGCTCCATGTCGATCCGCGACACTGTCACTTTCAGTCGAGCAAGATAGTCCAAAACATTAGCGAGGCGGGATTCCAGTTGCAGCACGTTCATGGAAGATTCGTCCTTGACAGGAGAATTGATAGGGTCCAAACCTGTCTCAATCCGCCCAGTTTCTTCCTTGAAGTTTTGGCAGAATTCTGCACACACAAAAAGGTGTTGAAGTGACAGTAACGTAATGGGAAAGTTTTCTGCAGCCAGTCGGATAAAGGAAGGTACCTTCAAGCATAAGGAACATCTTCTTGGCAAGACCTCCCAGATAAGTTTCCAGTTCGTCTCTCTTCCAAGTGAGAACATCAACTTTGTCTGCCAAGGCCTGAGGGAGTCCTGGATTAGGGGGTCCTCGGACGGCCGGACTTTAGCCGGACTGTGGGACTATAAGATACAAGATTGAAGACTTTGTCCCGTGTCCGGATGGGACTCTCCTTCGCGTGGAAGGCAAGCTTGGCGATACAGATATGTAGATCTCCTCCCTTGTAAGCGACTCTGTGTAACCCTAGCCCCCTCCGGTGTTTATATAAACCGGAGAGTTTAGTCCGTAGGACAACAACAATCATACCATAGGCTAGCTTCTAGGGTTTAGCCTCTACGATCTCGTGGTAGATCAACTCTTGTAATACTCATATCATCAAGATCAATCAAGCAGGAAGTAGGGTATTACCTCCATCGAGAGGGCCTGAACCTGGGTAAACATCGTGTCTCCTGCCTCCTGTTACCATCCGCCTTAGACGCACAGTTTGGGACCCCCTACCCGAGATCCGCCGGTTTTGACACCGACATTGGTGCTTTCATTGAGAGTTCCACTGTGCCGTCACCATAAGGTTTGATGGCCCCTTCGATCATCGGCAACGATGCGATCCAGGGTGAGGTCTTCCTCCCTGGACAGATCTTCGTATTCGGGGGCTTCGTACTGCGGGCCAACTCGCTTGGCCATCTGGAGCAGATCGAGAGCTACGCCCCTGGCCATCAGGTCAGGTTTGGGAACTTGAACTATACTGCCGACATCCATGGAGACTTGATCTTCGACGGATTCGAGCCCTTGTCAGGTGCGCCGCATAATCACGACGAGCATGACTTAACTCCGCGGTCGGACAGTGTTTGGGAGATCACACCTGCAACTACTCTGGCACTCAATCTGGAACAAATTGCGCCATCTGAGGACGGGTGGATAGACCCTGCCACAGAGGCCGCACCCTCAGTGGCGATAGAGCCGAATACTGACTTCACCTCCTACGAGAGCCGTGTTGCCAAACCGTTGGATTCGTCCCCGGCCACGGGCTCCGAGCCGCTTGCGTCCGTGCCTGTCGAATCCGATTGGGCACCGATCATGGAGTTTACCTCCGCGGATATCTTTCAGCACTCGCCTTTCGGCGATGTGCTAAATTCATTAAGGTCTCTCTCCTTGTCAGGAGAACCTTGGCCGAACTATGTCCGGCTAGAATGGGATGCGGACGATGAATAAATTCGCTCCCCACCCACCACCCACTTAGTAGCCACTGTCGACGATTTAACCGACATGCTCGACTTCGACTCCGAAGACATCGATGGTATGGACGACGATGCAGGAGACGAACAGGAACTACCACCCACAGGGCGCTGGACAGCCACCTCATCACACGATATATATATGGTGGATACTCCCAAAGAAAACAATGACGAGGAATGGAAGGATGCAGTGAAGGATAGCTCCAAGCAACCAAAGCGACGGCGTAGGCGCCGCTCCAAATCCCGCCTCGGCAAAAACAGCGATAACAGCGCAGGAAAAAATAACACCCCGGTCGACTCCGGAGGAAACGACGACCACATTGACCCAGCGATAGAGCAGGATGAACCAGCAAACGGCGAACATAGTATAGAGCCGCTGTCCAATCACGTCGACGCCGAGGATAAAGCTCATCAACCTCTCTCCGAAGAGGAAAACAGTCCGGACGACGACGCACACAGGAATGTGGAACAGGAGAACCTCCGTAGAAGGCTTATTGCCACCGCAAGGAGTCTGAAGAAGCAAAAGCAAAGGCTTAAGGCTGCGCAGAATACGCTGAACAGTAGATGGAACAAAGTGCTCGACACTGAAGAAAAGTATGGTGGTAGTTTCCATAGAAAGAGCTACCCAAAGCGCAAGCTGTTGCCTGAGTTCGATGATGAGGCCGTAGAGCCTACACAGCCGAAGAATAAAATGGCCGATCAGCCGGATCGACCACCTCGTGGACGCGATAGGGCGGCTAACGAGGCCGCACATAAGTCAACACACGATTTACGTGAGGACTTGCGCCAAAAATCCGGTATGACCAGGTCCATCTATGGATCTAGGAAGCGTGCTCCGGCACAAAATCAAA
The DNA here is from genome assembly GCF_018294505.1 of Triticum aestivum. Classification (NCBI taxonomy): domain Eukaryota; kingdom Viridiplantae; phylum Streptophyta; class Magnoliopsida; order Poales; family Poaceae; genus Triticum; species Triticum aestivum. The sequence goes on along the minus strand of NC_057805.1, from coordinate 131,483,714 downwards.
ACCGAACACTACAACCGTCCGAACACCATGATACATCCAAATACAGGGGTGCTGCACACCCCCTATGCTTCACCAATGAGGTATTGGATCATGAATTTCCAGAGGGATTCAAGCCCGTGAACATAGAGGCGTACGATGGAACGACAGACCCTGGGGTCTGGATTGAGGACTTCATCCTCCATATCCATATGGCTCGCGGAGACGATCTCCACGCCATTAAATACCTGCCCCTCAAGTTGAAAGGACCAGCTCGGCACTGGCTGAAGAGCCTCCCCGAAAATTCAATTGGAAGTTGGGAGGAGCTTGAGGATGCTTTTAGGGCTAATTTTCAAGGGACTTATGTCCGACCTCCGGACGCAGACGATTTAAGTCATATAATTCAACAGCCCGGAGAGTCAGCCCGAAAGCTTTGGAACAGATTTCTCACTAAGAAGAACCAAATCGTCGACTGCCCGGACGCCGAAGCCTTAGCAGCTTTCAAACACAGCGTTCGCGACGAATGGCTCGCCAGACACCTCGGCCAAGAAAAACCAAGGACAATGGCAGCCCTAACAAGCCTCATGACCCGCTTTTGCGCGGGCGAAGATAGCTGGCTGGCCCGTAGTAGCACCAGCGACCCAGGCACATCTGAAGTCAGGGATGGTAATGGAAAACCACGACGCAGTAAAAGCAAGCGTCGAAATAACGAAGACAGCCTAGACAACACAGCGGTATAAACGCCGGATTCAGGGGCTCTCGACCCGGTCAACGGAAAAAGCCTTTCAAAGGCAACAGAGATGGACCGTCCAGCCTCAACAAGATTCTCGACAAATTATGTCAGATCCACGGGACCTCCGATAAACCTGCAAATCACACCCACAGAGAATGCTGGGTCTTCAAGCAGGCCGGCAAGCTAAACGCCGAACACAAGGGGAGGGAGACACCAAGTGAAGACGAGGATGAGCCTCGTCAGCAAAACACTGGGGACAGAAAAAATTCCCACCAGAGGTCAAAACAGTGAACATGATTCACGTAACAAAAAGAAGGAGCAAACATGCACTCCGAGACATACGCGCCGTAGAGCAAGTCACCCCTAAGTTCAACCCTTGGTCGGCCTGCCCAATCACCTTTGATCGCAGGGATCACCTGACAAGTATCCGGCACGGAGGATTGGCTGCCTTGGTGCTAGACCCAATTATCGATTAATACCATCTCACCCAAGTCCTCATGGATGGCGGCAGTAGTCTTAATCTGATATATCAAGACACAGTCCGCAAAATGGGGATAGACCCGACAAGAATTAGCCCAAGTAATACTACCTTTAAAGGAGTAATAACAGGCTCAGAGGCCCGATGTACGGGCTCTCTAGTATTAGAGGTTGTATTCGGTTCTCCCGACAACTTCCAAAGTGAAAAATTAACCTTCGACATCGCTCCATTCCGAAGCGGCTATCAAGCACTACTCGGAAGAACAGCTTTCGCTCATTTTAAGGCAATACCACATTACGCTTCTCTTAAGCTTAAGATGCCCGGTACCCGCAGCATCATGACAGTTAGCGGAAATATTGAGCGTTCCTTACGCGCGGAAGAATGTGTGGCGGCTTTAACAGCCGAACACTAAAACGGCCTCTCCAACCAGAATAAATGATCGGTCGTCAAGACCGCGGACACGGCTAGACGAGTCCGGCGCATCACTAGCTGTAACTGCTTACATAAATCTGCCATTGGCTTGATGGTTATACCCCCATAGGCGGTACCAGGGGCTTCCCGCATGTAAAAGGACTATAGTTCGGCTCGACCTTACTTATCTTGAATTTTAATGGTTTATTGAGATAACCAATTTTTCGCACGACAACTTTCACCTAAGTTTTTCTCTTTTAGAGATGATAATCGTGCTACACCCTTCCAGGATACAGCACAACGGAGACACAGGCGCAGACGTGCAGCAGGACCCCGCTCAAAGGTTTCTTTTTAGATTAAGACCCCGTGTAAACCTTTTTTACTGTCTCTTGTTGCTTCACACCCTCCGGATACTCAATATAACCGAGAGGGATGCTGACGTTAGTGGCATTTCGCCACGTCAGAATAATGCACGTACCTGGACACTCGGGGTTCATTATCAAGGGCGTTACTCAGCCCGGTATATGTTGTAAAGACCGAATACCTTAGGAAGTGTTCGGCGTCGCGAGTTTGGCCTTATATGCATCAGCTCTGAATCATGTCTTTGGTCAAATGTTGGGTTTGCCCGGCTCCCGCATTTTGCTACCTTACGTTCCGCTCTATTGGCTAAGGTGGCACCGGGAGAACTACTGCGATTGTGCCTTGGTTTATCCGGATGAGCACCTCAGTAGAGAAAGCCGAAAACTGACTGTCATGATAAAGCGCGAGACTGGTCAACCACTCGATGACTTAGCGGATCTTCGGGATTCCCCCGCATTAACGAAGGGCCGGTTTTCCCGGTCACGTACGTACGCGCCCCGTGCTTGGACGAGCGCGGAAATACCAGGGGCTATATAGTAGTCCCACTATAAAACTCCTATGTTTAAGTGAAAGTGTTAAAGCAATATAGTCCGATTGCCTCGTTCGCAGCGCTACCACCTCCTTAATGGACCAAGACGTTGGATCAAGTGTGAAGACGTGCTTTTGTGAACACCCCCGCATTATATGCGTGGGGGCTGAAGCCGACGACTGCAAACTTTCAGGATATATATATATATATATACATAAACGACCGCACAGGAGGCATAATAATACTTTCAGGCACAAGTATAAACACATCCTTTATAATTCAAATAACATTGTTCTTACAATGGGGATACATGTCACTAGAACATAATATTCTTCGAGCACTGAGCCTCTATTAAACGAGCGCCTTAGAGGACATCTTCAAAGTAGTGCTCGGCCGGTACTCGGCCTACGGCCGAACTCTGGGTTGCAATAGCAGTGGCCTCCATCTCTGCCCAGTATGCCTTGACACGGGCAAGTGCCATCCGCGCATCCTCTATGCACGCCGACCTCTTCATAGCGTCGATATGCGGCACAACACCAAGGAATCGTTGCACTAAGCCAAAATAACTATTCGGCATTGGTCCTTCCGGCCAAAGATGATCCACAACAGACCCCATGGCAAGCCCGGACAACCTATGGAGCTTGGCCCACTTGGCCATTCGCTCATTTAACAGCAGCGGATGCACCGGAACATTGAACTGTGACCAGAACAGCTTTTCCACTTCATGATCTTTTTTATCTTTGAAAAACTCGGCCGCATCAGCAGCACTCGCTGCCAAATCCACGTATGCGTCTGCAGAACTCCATAATTGATCAAGAGGGGCATACTTAGGATCTCCGAACTTCGTCCGCAACAAAAAGGGCTTCCCAGCCGTGATATCTCCAGCTTGACGTAGCTCCTCCTTCGCCGCTTTGATTTTAGAGCGGGCTTCCTTGGCTGCTACCATGGCCTTATCCAGGTCCGTCGTCTTCGTTCGGCTTTCCTTTTCAAGAAGCTCGTAACGGTCGGCGGCATCTTTCAACTCAACAGCCATCTTGGCTATTTTATCTTTGCTTTGGCAATGCGCAGCCTGTTCGGCTCTCAGCTCTTCGACCGCCTTTAGAGCGGCCGCATCACTCTTCCTGGCTTGTTCCTTGGCTCGGGCAAGTTCCGCCCGAAGGGTCTCCACGGCGGCAGCTCCATCTGCAGTCACAACATATTAAAGATACTAGCATCATGCTCCTCTTAACATGTGTTGATCACCGGAGAAAATACATACCCTGTGCCTCGTCAAGCCGCTTGTTTACAAGCACGATGTCGGCATCTGCCGCATCAAGTTGCCGCTTCAGCTCGGCAAACTCACCAGTCCGGCTAGCCATCGGACCTTCAGCCACCTGCACATGAAGGCAGCATGATTATTACCTGGGACTATGATCCTCTGTTTGCCGTCGTTTTTGACAGCAACCAGAGTCTCAGGGGCTACTATCTGCATAGGGCACACCTAGCGTGTGCGGTACCGTCAAAAATATATACTACTTTGCGTACCTCAAAGCCTCTCAGCAGGCTCATAAAAGCTTCATGCAACCCGCTTTCGGCGGATGAAAACCTCTCAACCACCGTACCCATTAGCGCACGATGCGCTTCTGAGATAGCCGCTTGCTCCAGAAGATTCATCAGCGCGTCTGGTAGCGCACCGGACAGTCCCGGCCTCTTTCTGTTGCTCTCCTTAGGAGCCGAATACTCCGGACTTCGGGTGGCCGAAGGGTTACCCTCTGGCCTTGGCGGATCAGGAGAAGTCCTCCGCGACGATACCTCAGGGTCACCCGCCTCATGAGGCGGGGAGGCATGGGGAGGTGTTTCGCTCTCCATCATCTCCGGAAGAAGATCCGCCGAAGACGAACTCTGTCGAGAAGGGCTACGATCCGAACAACAAGACATACGCTTCGGTTATTGTCCTCAGAAATAAAGCAGGATATGTTTACTATGGAGTACTTTTGTTTACTTACAGCTCGGTGGAGGGCTGATCCCCTTGCGGGCAATGTGCGGTAAGGATACCCTCCGGGGCAGGACCCTCTGGCAAAGATTTCTTCCCTCGTTTGGAAACCATTGTTTCCAAGTCTGCAGAGGCGGTCCTCTTCCTCCCCTGGGGAGAAGGAATTTCAGATTCTTCTCCCTGGTTATCCTCCTTCGCGGAGGCGCTAATTCCCCCGGTTTGGATGAATAATGAGTGAGGCCCACTTTCAGCCTCTTTATTCCCCCCTTTATCTTCCCCTGAGGGCGCTTGATAAGGCGCGAGCTCAAGCATTCTGGCCAGTACTGGATCTGCTGAGCCTTCGGGGAGGGGGGCCGAACACCTGATCATCTTCGCCTTTTTTACCCAGTCCTGGTCAAAGAGCGACTTTTCAAAATAATGTTGTGATAAATAAAGAGACAGCGTGTTCGACCGAAGAACTACTTACTTGGGTATCTGGACGATTGCAGCTCAGACCCGCATCCTCGGTGGTGTCCGGACACTTTATTTGTGATCCGAAGAACAATTTGTACATCTCTTCGAGCGTCATGCCGAGGAAGTGCTGAATAGCTCGCGGTCCTTCCGGGTTGAACTCCCACATACGGAGAGGTCGACGTTTGCAAGGCGGGACTCGACGAACTAGCATGACTTGCATTACCGTGACCAGGCTGACATCTCTCTCGAGGAGATCTCGGATGCGACTCTGCAATATCTGCACATCATTTACTGACCCCCAGTCCAACCCCTTGTTGATCCATGATGTCAGTTGTGGCGGGGGGCCCGAGCGGAAGGCAGGGGAGGCCACCCACTTAGTACCGCGGGGAGCTGTGATGTAAAACCACTCCCGTTGCCATAAGCTGGATACCTCCGGGAAGGAACCCTTTGGCCATGGAACATCGGCGCCTTTGCTTATTACGGCACCTCCGCATTCTGCGTGTCACCCATTAATCATCTTCGGCTCCACATTAAAGGTCTTGAGCCATAAGCCGAAGTGCGGGGTGACGTGGAGGAAGGCCTCACACACGACGATGAACGACGAGATGTGAAGGATGGAATCCGGGGCCAGGTCATGGAAATCCAGCCCGTAATAGAACATGAGCCCCCTAACAAAGGGATCTAGACTAAGGCCTAGCCCTCGGAGGAAGTGGGAGACGAATACGACGCTCTCGCCGGGTTCGGGAGTGGGAATGACCTGTCCTCGAGCAGGTAGCCTGTGCGAGATTTCGGCGGTCAGATACCTGGCTTCTCTTAGCTTCTTGATGTCCTCCTCTATAACAGAGGAGGGCATCCACCGACCTTGAAGGTTGGATCCGGACATGATTGAAGGTCCGAAGCGCCTAGCCTGAGCCTTGGGTGTTGGAACTCAAGGTGGGGGAAGGGTTCGATTGAGTGCGAGAAGAAAAGGACAGGCCTTGGCCTCTTTATAAAGAGGGTGAATATCAAGCGTCCTCCGCGTGGCCGTTTGGAACTTGCCTAAAATCGAGGAGTCATACCAACGGGCACGATTGGGTTACCCATACCCATATTGATGACAATCCCGTGATAAGGGACACGATCTCTGCTTCGACAAGACGTGCCAAGAAAACCGCCTAGCAATATGTGCAGTCGCTGGTTGAGAAAAATGGTTCGAATAATGACCGGGCCATGGTATGGTGTCATGCTGCTGAATGTGTCAGTAGATTAGATTTGTGGAAATATTATTCTCTCTACGGTGGTATGTGGAATTTGTTTTGTAGAGCCGGACACTATCCTTGTGTTCAAAATCTTCTATGGAGTATTCGGAGGAGGAACCCGCCTTGCAATGCCGAAGACAATCTGCGCGCCGGACTCATCGTCATTGAAGCCTGGTTCAGGGGCTACTGAGGGAGTCCTGGATTAGGGGGTCCTCGGACGGCCGGACTATATACTTTAGCCGGACTGTGGGACTATGAAGATACAAGATTGAAGAGTTTGCCCGTGTCCGGATGGGACTCTCCTTAGCGTGGAAGGCAAGCTTGGCGATACGGATATGTAGATCTCCTCCCTTGTAACTGACTCTGTGTAACCCTAGCCCCCTCCAGTGTCTATATAAACCGGAGGGTTTAGTCCGTAGGACAACAACAATCATACCATAGGCTAGCTTCTAGGGTTTAGCCTCTACGATCTCGTGGTAGATCAACTCTTGTAATACTCATATCATCAAGATCAATCAAGCAGGAAGTAGGGTATTACCTCCATCGAGAGGGCCCGAACCTGGGTAATAATCGTGTCCCCTGCCTCCAGTTACCATCCGCCTTAGACGCACAGTTCGGGACCCCCTACCCGAGATCCGCCGGTTTTGACACCGACAAGGCCACCTTCTCCTCCTTCAGCCGCATGACCTCCTTCTTCGCTTCATCAATAGTAGTTTTCAACTTGGCGTTCTCTTCTTCCAACTTGCCGACTGAAGCCAGCTTCTTGTCGGTGATTTCAGTCTTCTCCCGTGCTGTCTTCTGAGCCGCTGCAAGGTCAAGATCCTTCTGCTCCAGGGCCTGCTTCATTTTGTCTAAAGAAATAACATTCTTCAGATGAGCTTGGAGTTGACGGTTCTCACTACGCACATCTGTTCGAGTGGAATCACTCGGTTTAAAGATTGAAAGGAAAAGATAGCAAGGCGAGCAGTCAACAAATGGTTACCACCCATGGCAGTTGCTTCATCTTTGGCCTTCTGCAAGTTCTCCTTGGCGAGCTCTAGGTCGAGATTGAGCTGGATCTGCTTTCTCTCCAAATCAGCAAACTTGATTCCAAGCTCACAAGATTTATGCAGTAAACAACAAGACAAGTCAATCGACAGTAACAAAGATCTGTCACTTCCGAGTGATAAGATGCAAAGGCAGATTATTATGACAAAAAGAGTTCTAAGACTACTGCCGAATCAAACATTCAATAGCAGTTTCGGGGACTACTCCCAGTGGGTGCACTTGGCGTGCCCCCACTGGTTTGGTTTCCCACTCGACATGGTCCGCCCAGCGCGAGTGGAAGGAGCAAACAAAAACAACAACAACAACAACAACATCTGTTCTCAGACCACTGTCGACTGCCCGTAGTCGACCGCGGTCTCGGGGGACTACACCCAGTGGGTGCACTTAGCGTGCCCCACTGGTTCCGTTCCCACTTGGCACGACCTGTCTAGACCGAGCGGAAGTTCTACAAACAAACACTTCGCAAAGACCCCCGCCGAATCAAACATTCGACGACGGTCCCCGGGACTACACCCAGTGGGTGCACTCAGCGTGCCCCCACTGGTTCAAGAGTTCGCTCGACACGACCTGGTCGACTCAAGTGGAAGAGCTACAAAGCAAAGGAGAAAATACCTAGTGGGTGGATGCAAGGTGTAAACTCATGATAGATGCACATAAGGTTCCAAAATGCTCATCCACAGATATCTTACAAATAATAAAGCAACAGTTTTCAAGTACCATATCCTAATAGAGCAAAGATCAAGCTGAAAGCCAGTCGGAGACCAACTTACAATCCCACTTACTTTGACGTTGGCTTGAAGGGAAGAGCTCGCATCATAGGCAGCCTTGCTGGTTTCGTATACCACCTTCATTCGGTCCATCATTAGGCCTGCTTGGATCATGGCTTCCTTGGCAGCGCCTACCCGGTCCTCCGGGACATGATGAGTAACGAAAAGTGGAGTTGGTGGGAAAGACGAGGCAGCTGGAGGAGCTGAAGCCTGGAGTTGCATAGTCGGAGCAGGAGCTTGAGCAGTCGACGCCGAAGGTTGATCAGTCAACACCGAATCGGTAAAAGAAACAGAAGTACAAACTGGATCACCAAGTTGTTGAACGACTGGTTCTGGTGCTGATGTCAAGTGAGACACTTTGCTGGTAGGCGCCTTCTTGCTCAAAGTCCTGCCCCTTCTCCCTGTGTTCTTTTGTGGCACTTCTTCATGGTCATCGTCGTCTGGAAGTTCAATAACATTTGGTGGCACTACAAAACACTCGACCGTAAGAATTCAGTCGACCGTCAGAACAGTTGGCAAAGTAAGAGCATGGCTGTGGAGCTGTACCTGCTCAAGAAGTGGCCGCATCTGCAGTTTCCTCGTCATCTTGCTCCTTGTCAATATCCATGGACGTCCCAGAAGTAGCAGCACTGGAAGCTCCAAAACTCACTCGGTCAAGCAAGCGAATGAGTCGACAATAACATAGAAGACAAAGAGAAGAAACATAACACTTACGCAGAAGCAATAGGAACGTCCACCTAGATCTTGGGCAGAGCCTTCCGGAGCTTCGGGGGCATAACCTTGGGCTGCTTCGCAGCCTTCTCCGACGGATCTGGAGTCGAAGTCCGAGCGCGCTTTGGAACTTGCGTGCTTGGCGGAGCTACTTTGCCGCGCCCACCCGCAGGATTGTGCGACTGCTTGGAACGCCGCTCAGAGTGAGGTGGCGAGTCGACTTCTTCACTTCTGCTAGAATCCTCGCTGCCTCCCTCATTGTCATCTCCAGATTCCCAGTCGGTGCGTTCCATCTTCGCTCTCCTCTCCCTCCGGGAGCTGTACCCCGTTTGGCATCGAGTACATCTTGGTATAAATCTGCAAGGCGCAAGTCAACAAAAATCAATCAGATTCAAGAGCAATTGCAATTCAAGAGAAGAAAACACTCGGAATTTTGGGCCTGACCTCTTCCGGCTCGTGGTTGGTGTCGAATGGTTGAACCCTCCTGGACCCCCTGGGGTTATCCTTGTTTCCGGTAATGCTCCTCAGCCACTGAGCCACCGTCTCCTCGGCGACCTCCTCTGGGTGGACCCGAGCGGTGTCTCTAGGGCCCGAGTACATCCACAGTGGGTGATCACGGGCTTGGAGAGGCTGGATGCGTTGACTGAGGAACAACTCCAACAGATCCATGCCAGTGACACCCTCCCGGACTAAGTTAACAACCTGGTCGACTACAAGAGACACCTCGCCTTTCTCCTCTGGGGTCATAGTCAACGAAGAAGGTTGGCGGAGTCGCTCCATAGTGAAAGGGGGGAGACCGGTCGACTGACCAGGAGTCGGGACATCTTTGCAGTAGAACCAGGTCGACTGCCATCCTCAGACTGACTCGGGAAGGTTCATGGAAAGAAAAGTGCTTCTACCCCTATTTTGGATTCCCAAACCCCCGCACATCTGGATGAAATGCGTCTTTTCTTCAGTCGGATTTGCCTTCTTCACCGACTGAGAACGACAAGTGAATATGTGAAACAGACCCCAGTGTGGTTGACAGCCCAAGAAATTTTCTCATAGCGAGATGAACGCGGCAAGATACGTGTTTGTGTTTGGGGTAAACGGTGAATTTGAGCACCAAAAAAGTTCAAGAAACCCCTGAAGAATGGATGCGGGGGAAGAGAAAGACCTCGATCGACATGGGTGGTGAGGAGGACACGCTCACCCTCGCGCGGCTGGGGCTCAGATTCCCCCTCCGGCAACCTCCAAGATCCAACAGCAATCATGCCATCCTCGGAGAGCGTCTCCAAATCTTCCCGCTCGACGGTGGAGCAGATCCAGTCCCCCTGGATCCAACCAGGTGGCAAACCGGACCGCGACGATGTCCCCCAAGCCATCTTCTTGCCTTTCACCGTTGCCATCGCCTTCTTCGCGCGTTCCAAGGCTGCCGTCTTGTCCTTCACCATGGCCACGGAATGCGCACGAGCCGAGCGGAGGCGTCGAGAGCAGAGGAAGACGCGATGGAGAAGCAGAGGAGGAAGAGATTGAATGAGGTGCACTATACCTTGCATCGGCCTCGACGCCTTTTATGGACCTGCTTCCGAGTGGCTGACCCGTGGGCCCAAGCAATCCTATCAAATCCCGCAACAGTCGCTCACCCGATACGTGGCAAAAAAGGTGGTGCGAAAATCGAGGCGCCCCTGTCTACCCACTCTGATTACTGCGGCATGCTCCGTCCCGCGTGCTTCTCCAAAATTTCAAATCCCGTGAGATCTGGGAACCGCAGAGCAACCAATCGCGCCGAGGATTTCACACCATAACAACACTTGAAGATCATCAGCATAATTCACTCGATGACCTCTGAATTGATCAAGGCGACTGAAACGAGGTTAAAGCTTCAACATGATTTCCAGACTCCAGTGAAATGCCTCCGAAGCATGGAATCGAGTCGGAACCAACTTACACCCTTCTTTACTCGGACCTTAATCCATTCGAGGGCTAATGACGATGACATGTACCTAGGGTAGGGTCATAGGCCTGACCTAGGCACCCTACCCAAGGACACTGCCCTAGAGTCAAGAACATTCAAAACACAACAGAAGATACCGACTGAAATCACCTTGGAGTGCAATCCACTCAACCAGATATGCCACTCGGATACCCCAATTCCACTCAACCATACGAAGAATCACTCGGAGTACAGAAGATCTAAAGCCGCCCTAGGATGGCAACGATCAGGCATTCACTCCGTAGTCTTAAAGGTCATTTATAGTCCTTTATAGCTAGCGTTACCAGTAATGCCTTCTCTTAACGTACATTGAACCCTGTGTAACTGAGGGCTGGAGGGGTTCGACACACTCTATATAAGCCACCCCCCTCCTCTGGCACAAGGGTTTGCACCCCCTGTAACTCTCACGCATAATCCAGTCGACCAAGCCTCCGTACACCGAGACGTAGGGCTATTACTTCCTCAGAGAAGGGCATGAACTCGTAAACCTTGCGTGCACAACCTCGCCGTAGCTAGGGCCTTGCCTCCTCCTACGTGCCCCCTATTCTTACTGTCAGACTTGCTCCCAAGACAGGCCCCACAGGTCTCCCCTCTAGCACTTCCTTGGCTCCCAAGTTGTCTTCTAGGCAAAAAAAATCTCCAAAAAGTTTCGCTGCGTTTGGACTCCGTTTGATATATGGATATTCTGCGAAGTAAAAAACAAGCAAAAAACAACAACTGGCACTTGGCACCATGTCAATAGGTAGTCCCAAAAAATGATATAAAGTTGCTATAAACTGAATATAAAACATCCAAGATTGATAATATAACAACATGGAATAGTAAAAAAATTATAGATACATTGGAGACGTATCACACTGCCAGAGGCATTCATATATAGTCATATTGTTCTAGATATATCGAGTTGTAATATTGAGTTGTAAGTAAATAAAAGTGTGATGATCATCATTATTAGAGCATTGTCCCAGTGATGAAATAATAAAAAAGGGAGGCCAAAAAGATCCCAACAAATGAGAGAGGCCAGAAAGAGCCCTACAAAAAACATGAATAAAAGAAAAAAGAGAAAAAAGAGAGAAGGGGCAATGTTACTACCTATCCTTTTCCACACTTGTGCTTCAAAGTAGCACCGTGTTTTTCATATAGAGAGTCTCCTATGTTGTCACTTTCATATACTAGTGGGAATTGTTCATTATAGAACTTGGCTTGTATATTCCAATGATGGGCTTCCTTAAATGCCCGAGGTATTCATGAGCAAGCAAGTTGGATGCACACCCACTTAGTTTTCAATTTGAGCTTTCATACACTTATAGCTCTTAGTGCATCCGTTGCATGGCAATCCTTACTCCTTGCATTGACATCAATTGATGGGCATCTCCATAGCCCATGGATTAGTCGCGTCGAAGTGAGACTATCTTCCGTTTATTATCCATATTAACCTCCACCACCATATTCTATTCCAACCATACTGCTATATCCATGGCTTGCGCTCATGTATTGCATAGGAGTTAAAAAAGCTAAAGCACGTTAAAAAGTATGAACCAGTTGTTTGGCTGACACCGGGGTAGTACATGATAAATACTTTGTGTGAAGAAGATGGAGCATTACAAGGCTATATGATTTTGTAGGGATAGCGTTCTTTAGCGTTTTTTTTTCTGAAAGAGATGATTGTTTGTTGGGATGCCTGAGTATTGATGTCTTTATGTCAAATTATAGACTATTGCTCTGAATCACTCATGTCTTAATATTCATGCCATGATTAGATTATATGATCAAGATTATGCTAGGTAGCAATCCACATAAAAAATATCTTTTTTATGATTTACCTACTCGAGGACGAGCAGGAATTAAGCTTGGGGATGCTGATACGTCTCCGTCGTATATATAATTTTTGATTGTTTCATGCCAATATTCTACAACTTTCATATACTTTTGACAACATTTTATATTATTTTTGGGACTAACATATTGATCCAGTGCCCAGTGCTAGTTCCTGTTTATTGCATGTTTTTTGTTTCACAGAATATCTGTATCAAACGAAGTCCAAACGCGATAAAAATTTATGGAGATTTATTTTGGAATATATGTGATTTTTGTGAAGAAGAATCAATGCAAGATGGTGCTTGAGGTGGCCACAGGCCACCAGGGCACGCCCAGGGGGTGAGCGCGCTGTGGTGCCTTGTGAGCATCTCATAAGTCGGTTGACCCCCTTCTTTTTCTGCAAGAAATATATAATTGGGAAAAAATCGTGTTAAAATTTCAGCCAGATCGGAGTTATGGATCTTCGGGAATATAAGAAATGATTTTTGGTCAGAAAACAGGAACGCGAAACAGAAGAGAACAGAGAGATAGATCCAATCTCGGAGGGGCTCCTGCCCTCTGGGAGCCATGGAGACCATGGACCAGAGGGGAAACCCTCCTCCCATCTAGGGGGGAGGCCAAGGAAGAAGAAGGAGGGGGGCTCTCTCCCCCCTCTCCCGGTGGCACCGAAACACCGCCGGGGCAATCATCGTGTGACGGCAATCTACACCAACAACTCTGTCATCTTCATCAACACCTCCATCACCTTCCCTCATCTATATTCAGCGGTCCACTCCCCCGCAACCCAATGTACCCACTACTTGAACATGGTGCTTTATGCTTCATATTATTATCCAATGATGTGTAGCCATCCTATGATCACTACAAACAAAAGACACATCCGTGACATTTTGGGTCGAACAATTTTTTTTTCTGTCATGCTTATGACACTTCTATGATGATAATTGTGACAAAACCCGGTATCATCATAGATGTGGTGGGCTCCTACTTCTATGACAAAAAATCATGACAAAAAATGGGCTTTTCGTCCTGGGCGAGCCGGAGAAGCAGCTGCATGACATTCTTTGGGCCGTCCATGAAAGAAAAAACCATGGTAGAAGTGAGGGCGAGGAAAATATCGGGGAGTTCCCGGTTACGGTGGGTGGTCGGGGCCGAGCGATGCACGTTTCTCTCGTACATGTAGGCGCGTGGGTGCGAGGCGTTAGGCTCTAACTGAACCCGAGCGATTGCACTGCAGGCTACGTGTTACTAAACCCGAGCGATTGATTGATCTGGCTATTAACTGAACCCGATCGAGCGATTCCTTTGGTACTGCTGCTAATTGAAGCCGATCGAACCTGCTGCCTATTGATGAACAGTGAGTGTTGTTGGGAGGTTGGATGAACAATTCTGGGTGGGGGTTGGATGAACAGGACCCCGTGGTAGTAGAGGTCGTTGCCGCTGGATGAACAGGACCCCGTGGAGGGCTGGTTGAACTGGACCCCGTGGAGAGGGCTGGTTGAATAGTAACCGGTGGAGGGCTGGTTGAACAGTAGTCGGTGGAGGGTGGTTGAACAGGACCCCGTGGAGAGGGCTGGTTGACTAGTAGCTGGCGGAGGAGCAGTGGAGGCTGGATGAACAGGAGCCCGTGGATGAACAGTAGCTGGTGGAGGCGGGAGGGAGATGTCGTGGATGAACAGTAGCTGGTGGAGGCGGGAGGGAGATGTCGTGGATGAACAGTCGCAGGTGGAGGCTGGAGGAGGTCGACGGTGGAGATGAACAGTAGCCCGTGGAGTCCCGTTTTGCGGTACGCCACACCCTTCCCGATGAACACGGCCCCCTTTTGACCGTAGCGCTCCAACACAAGTCCGTTTCCTCCGTTTTGCGGTACGCCACACCCCTCCCGATCAACATGACCCCGTTTCAACCGTAGGAGGTCGAGAAGAAGTCGATTTCCTCCGTTTTGCGGTATGCCACACCCTCTCGGTGAACAGGATCCTGTTTCGACCGTAGGCGGTCGAACACAAGGCCGTTTCCTCCATTCTACAGTACGCCAGGCCTCGTTTCGGATGTTCCGTCCAAGCCGTTTGGCTCCTGACGAACACGATGCATTCTATTGCCTCCCGATGAACATGACCACGCAGTTTCTCCGTTCCAACCCAGCCAGTTGGCTGCCGATGAACATGACGCCGTCGCTGCCTCTCCATGTACACGAGCCCTGGTTGTACGTATGTGCGAGTAGGCGTTCGAGACCCCGCCCGTATGTACGTACGTGGCCATATTTACTTTCTTGCACCCTGGATGTGCGTACGTGTACATGCTATGTCCGCGCCTCTACTATGACAAGTGCCCTTCCTTACTCGGCCATGGTTCATCGCTGCGGCCCGCAAACAAACCGATCGTATGTACGTACATGTTCGCGACCAGAATGACAACGCTACGTACGCTTCGACTGGGTGGGTCCGGACTGTCAGGGAGGATAAGGAGGCACTTCCTTGCATGTGAAGATGTAGCTGGTGGGTCCCAGCAGTCAGGGGGAGAATCATTTTTTTCCCGTAATATGGACGCACTTCCTTCGTGCGAAGATGTAGCTGGTGGGTCCCAGCAGTCAGGGGGAACGTTTTTTCATGAAATACGATGGCCGTCTGGTGGGTCCCTGCTGTCAGGTGGAGGAATCATTATTTTGCGCGTAATAAGGTTGCACTTCCTTGCTGCGGCCATGGACCCAGCTGTCAGCCTCTCCACGTACAGTACTCATCCGATGGAAGTCGTTCCTTTACCACATTGACCACACTGCGCCGAGAGAACCAAGGAGGTGGACGACGGCGAGGTCTAGGGAGGGGACGACGCGGAGCCGAGGAAGACGCGACAGTGGATGCCCACGCGGAGAGGAGTATGAGGGTTGACTGGTTCGGCTGCGGTGTGAGGCTGCCGTCTCCGAAGAATAACAGGGGGTGTGGGTGAGTAGAGGGAAGGCATGGCCAGCGGTGGGAGTAGGGTGGGGCGGTTAGGCCTGCGTGGTAGCACAGCCGACCAGGGGAGGCATGAGCAGGCGGCACAGGCGGCGCTGGTTTGAGCGGCAGGAGCAAGAAGAGCAGACATTGAAGAAGCACGACGACCGTTGGATGGTCATCGTACGGTCACCGCAGCTAGAATCGTTTATATTGACTAAGTTGACAAAGCCCTGCGTCCGCGTCAACTTAGTAGGCCCACAAGTCAGCCTCCAAATATGGTGGGACCGACCTAGCAGCAGGGCTATTCATTATTTTTGTGCGGAATAGCTGGTGGATCCGAGCTGTCAGCAGGGGGAATGTTTTTTTCACGAAATACAGACGCCCTTCCGGTGGGTCCTAGCTGTCAGGAGGAGGAATCATTATTTTGCGCGTAATAAGGAGGCACTTCCTACATGCAAAAATGGAGCCACTTCCGTACGTGCGGCCGTGGACCCAGCTGTCATCCTCTCCACGTACAGTCCTCTTCCGATGGATGTCATTCGTTGACCACGCTATGCCGAGAGCACCAAGGCAGTGGACGACGGTAAAGCCAAGTAAGGGAACAACCCACTGTCGGTGTCAAAACCGGCGGATCTTGGGTAGGGGGCCCCGAACTGTGCGTCTAGGGTCGATGGTAACAGGAGACAGGGGACACGATGTTTACCCAGGTTCGGGCCCTCTCGATGGAGGTAATACCCTACTTCCTGCTTGATTGATCTTAATGAATATGAGGGTTACAAGAGTTGATCTACCACGAGATCGTAATGGCTAAACCCTAGAAGTCTAGCCTGTATGATTATGATTGGCTCTACGGACTAAACCCTCTGGTTTATATAGACACCGGAGGGGACTAGGGTTGTACAAAGTCGGTTACAGTGAAAGGAATCTACATATCCGAACGCCAAGCTTGCCATCCACGCAAAGGAGAGTCCTATCCGGACGGGGGAGAGTCTTCTGTCTTGTGTCTTCATGGCCCATCAGTTCGGCCCACGTCACATAGGCCAGACGCCCGAGGACCCCTTAATCCAGGACTCCCTTGTCGGATTTCGGGTTCCGGCAAAACCCTTGAGGTTCGAACACTGGGGTGCACACGAAGATCTCTCCTCCCCTATCTCTCACCCTCGCCGCGATCTCAAGGCTCAGCACGTCGAACCCACAGAACAAGAGACACAAAGTTTATACTAGTTCCGGCCACCGATGCGGTGTAATACCCTACTCCAGTGTGGCATGGTGGATTGCCTCTGGGCTGAGGATGAACAACTACGAGGGAAGAACAGCCTCCTGAGGAGAGGTGCTCTTGCACTTGGTGGACTTGTGAGTGTGAGGGTGATCTAAATGATCCCTCCCTGCTACGGTGGTGGCTAGTCCTATTTATAGAGGCCCTGGTCCTCTTCCCAAATATTGAGCGGGAAGGGATGCCACAACGGCCAAATTTGAAGGGAGACAACTAGTACAAGATATCCTGACTAAAGGTGGTCTTCGCCTGCCAAAGGCACTGTTGGTGACGCCGTCTTGGGCTCCACGATGACCTCCATCCTGTCGTCCTGCTGGTCTTGGTCTCGTTGCACCGATATGGAAACCGTTGCCTGATGCCTCGGGACTCCTCGCCTGCGCTTGCCTCTTTAGCACCAAAGAGGAAACGAGGACACTGCGCGCGCTCGCGCCCGCCTGGGGCCGGTCGTCATGGCTTACGTCACAGGATCCTCGCGAGGTGCCCCTTGCCTTGATCTCTCCGCCCCTCGCGAGGCAGCCTGGTGAGGCTGCCCCCGAGGAGGTCTTGCGTCGTCCGCCTCGCGAGGCTTGGCCCCTCGCGAGGGTCTTGAGTGTTTACTGGTGAAGATGGGCCGTACGGGGCCGCTGGTGGAGCCACCCCGTGGGCCACAGGAAGGCAAGTCTGGGGACCCCCGTTCCCAGGACGCCGACAGTAGCCCCCGGGCCCAAGGCGCGCTTGGACTTGGCTTCGAGGAGAAGCCAAGGGGCAAGTGCGGAGCGCCACAGGCCCCAATAGCCTGCGGCCTCGCTTGACCCGTGGCGATTGATTGGACGTGGGCGTCTCCGCTTACCCACGCTGCCTCGACAACTGCCTGTCTGACAAATGACTGGCGCGGGCAATGCTTGCCTTCATTGCTTTCCTTCACCTTGTTCCAAATCACCTTTCTCGCTCCTTGCTTCCGAAATCTCCAGATCTGCTTCAATTCCCTTCCGAGCCAGCGACCAATGGCGCCCCGAAAGGTCAAGGCTGCTTCACCGCCCGCCTGGTACGAGACGGCTCTGGACGCGCCCAATGTCTCAGAGAAAACCTCCCCGCCACACGTTTGCTGACGGCGGGGGAGAACCACGAGAAGGGGAAGACCGAGCTCTGGGCTGGCTGCGCCGAGCCGGAGGTCTCGAGGAGCACCTTCTACCCCTTCTTCGTGAGCAGCGTCGTTGCGAGGCTGGTTCCCCCCTTCCCCGACTTCTTCTATGCCGTCCTCAGCAATTACAAGCTACATGCCCTTCATCTCCATCCCAACTCCGTTCTTCTCCCGTCGACCTTTGCCTTCTACTGCGAGGCGTACGTCGGGGTGATGCCGTCTGTGGCTCTGCTGCGCCACTTCTTCTTCCTCCGGATCAATGACGGCCACACCTCAGGGTGCGCCAGCTTCGTCGCAGCCGGCAAGGCCAACGTGATCTCGAAGGCTGGAAAGAAGGCCGAGGGCTTCACGAGCAAATGGGTCATGATGGATGCCAAGTGCGTCCACCCACGGTTGACGCTGCCGACGGAGATGCCCCAGTCCAACGAAGGGTGGCTATGCGCGAAGCTTACTGACGACCGGGCGAAGCCAGTGCTGGAGAAGATGACCGCCGACCTGAAGCCGGGCAACGCAAAGGCGGTGAAGATGACGGGGGCCATGCTCCTCAGGGAATTCCTGATGCTGCGTGTGGCTCCACTCCAGGCGCGCTCACGCCCCTTGTGGATGCTTGGGGGCGAAGAAGATAAGCTTCGCTTGAGCCCGGAAGCCTTGTCTGAAGAAGAGCTGGCTGTGGCTCTCCGCCTCCTGGTCGGGGACGACCAGGAGTATCTGCCGAGTGCCTTTGTTCCCTTGTTCCTTCACAAGGACGGGGCGCAGGTCGCGGCCGCCATGCCCACCTTTGGTGGGCGCGGGCTAGTGCCACTGGCGCCCCCTGGGGTCCCGATGGCGATGGTGCCGGTGGTTGTGTCTTCTGGCGATTCCCGCGGGGAGGGGGAAGAGGACGAGGACGAGGAGCGCAACTCGGAGGTGACCCCCAAGGGGATGGGGGAGACCTCCCCCTTGCGCAAGGCCAACATACTCCACACCCTGCCTGATGACGATGGCGAGGCTGATGTCCCCCCGGAGAGAGAGGAGCCGCCTATGGCTAGGGGCTCCTCGAGGCCCAAGGCCAGCCCCCAGAGGAGGCCACCGGCCGAGGTTCCGACGAGGGGCAGGTCGGCGCTGATCTCCCGAGATGACGCTCCTGCTCCAACACCGCCTAGAGCTGCTTCCTACCCATCTGCTGCCCCCTCTTCCGCTCCTGGAGCCCGCGCGCTTGCGCCTCAGGCTTCGAGGCTCTCAGTCTTCAAGCTTAAGCAGTAGAGGGAATACACCGCGGTGGACCAGTAAGTGTTCTTGTCCTGCCTTGTTCTTGCTTTTTCTACTTATCCTTGACGCTTGTCCATTGTGCAATTAGGCCGACGCCCGCGATGAAGAAGGGGAAGGAGGAAGAGGTGGTACTGCTCGGGACCAGATCGCCTGCGGCGGCCGCACCCCTCTCTATGATTAAGGGCAGCGACGGCGCTCGCGCTTCTCTGGCCCGATCATCCTTGCGAGGCTTGGGGGAGCATCCTCGAGAGGAGTCAGCCCCTGTGGCCCCGCTGGCTCCGGAGGTGCCAACGCCCGGCTCAGTCGCCGAGGTCCCCAAAGCTCTGGAGCTTCTCGCCTCCCAGGCCATGGTGATGATGTCGCCTCCTCCCCTTCTGCCGCACTGCTATCTCCGAGTCCTTCTGCCTCCCCTGACGTCCTGGAGCGCGCTCTTTCCGCAATGACCCTGCTGCGAGAAGATCTTCAGGTCGCCGACCCCCGCCTAGTAGCCGGGCGCCTGGAGCTGGTCTCTGGCTGGCTTCACTCAGACGTGTCCGTTCGGGCGGTGCTGAGCCAGGCAGCAGCAACCTCCGAGAAGGACAGGCAGGCCACCGCCCATGGCGCGGCCGCTCGCGAGGTGGCGCTGAAGGACGCCGGGGCCGCCCAGGATCGCTGTCAGTCGCTGGAGGCCGAGCTGGAGACCATGCGCAGCAAGTGTGCGCCCGAGGCTCGAGACCGCAAGGCGGAGGAGGAGAAGATGAAGGCCTGAGAGGACGCCATCAGAGGTCGCGACGCCGAGCTGGAGCAGTTGGCGATGGCGCAGGCCGCGGAGCGCATCCGGCTGGAGAAGCTGGAGCAGAAGGTGGGGGCGGAGGAGGCTGAGCTGGAAGCCAAGGCGCAGGTCTTGGTTGAGGGCCGCGTGGCCTTCAAGTCCCTCGAAGAGAGGTCTCGCAAGGCACTGCGGTCACTCTACGAGAAGGGCTTGGAGGAGCCGCTGGCTACCGACAACGAGGGCCCCACCCAGCTGCTTCCTTATCTGGTCGCGACACTTGAGGAAGTCGTGAGCGGCATCGGTCCCTTGGCAGAGGGAGAAGCCCACTTCTTTCCTTAACTGCATTGACGCGCGTCTTCAGCCACCTCCATCTTCGCGATCCCACCGCCCACCTTGATGAGCTGCTGGAGCCTGTGGACGCTGAGCACTGCGCAGCTGCAGCCGAGGCCGTGAAGGGTCAGGTAGAGGCCCTGCTGAAGAGGTTCCGCGCCTTCGATCCCGCGCCCTCAACTGGTGGTGCTGCTGATCCTGCTACTCCGGCGGGTGGTGCCGGTGAGGGCAACGCCACTGTGGAAGGAGCATCCCTCGCAGGCGACGACGGCGTGCGGGGATGACAAGATGACTTACTGGCGGCTCCTTTCCTGTTTAACTTCTGCAATATGCACCATGCCTTGTGGAGGCGTTTAAACTTGCATTTGGTATTGGAAGAACAATATGTCTTGTAATATTTGCTTGAGATTTTGCGATTTCCTTCCCATTTGCTTTACATTCTACGTCGGTGTAACACCCACGATGCGGCTATATCTCCCACGTGTGGAGGCACGACTTAGAGGCATAACCGCATTGTGGTTTTGTCGCAAGAAGGGTCATCTTCACACAATCCCATGTAATGAACAAGAATGGGATAAAGAGTTGGCTTACAATCGCCACTTCACACAATACATAAATAAATCATACATCAATCAGAGTACACACATAGGTCCGACTATGGAACCAAAATAAAAGAAGACAACCCAACTGCTAGATCCCCGATCGTCCCAACTGGGCTCCACTACTGATCAACAGGAAACGAAACAACCCAACGAACAAGAGCTTCATCGAGCTCCCACTTGAGCTCGGTTGCGTCACCTGCACTGGTATCATCGACACCTGCAACTGTTTTGGAAGTATCTGTGAGTCACGAGGACTCAACAATCTCACACCCGCGAGATCAAGACTATTTAAGCTTATAGGAAAAGATGGGGTAATGAGGTGGAGCTGCAGCAAGCACTAAGCATATATGGTGGCTAACATACGCAAATAAGAGCGAGAAGAGAAGCAACGGAACGGTCGTCAACTAGCAATGATCAAGAAGTGATCCTGAACTCCTACTTACGTCAAACATAACCCAAAACCGTGTTCACTTCCCGGACTCCGCCGAAAAGAGACCATCACGGCTACACACACGGTTGATGTATTTTAATTAAGTCAAGTGACAAGTTCTCTACAACCGGACATTAACAAATTCCCATCTGCCACATAATCGCGGGCACGGCTTTCAAAAGATAATACCCTGTAGGGGTGTCCCAACTTAGCTCATTATAAGCTCTCACGGTCAACGAAGGATAAACCTTCTCCCGAGAAGACCCGATCAGTCTCGGAATCCCGGTTTACAAGACATTTCGACAATGGTAAAACAAGACCAGCAAAGCCGCCCGATGTGCCGACAAATCCCGATAGGAGCTACACATATCTCGTTCTCAGGGCACACCGGATAAGTCAAGCTACGAGTAAAACCAGACCTCGAGTTTCCCCAAGGTGGCCCCGCAGGCTGCTCGGTTCGGACCAACACTCGGAGGAGCACTGGCCCGGGGGGGGGGGGGTCTAAAATAAAGATGACCCTTGAGTCTGCAGAACCCAAGGGAAAAGGGGATAGGTGGTAGCAAATGGTAAAACCAAGGTTGGGCCTTGCTGGAGGAGTTTTATTCAAAGCGAACTGTCAGGGGGTCCTATAAATCACCCAACCGCGTAAGGAACGCAAAATCAAGGAACATAACACCGGTATGACGGAAACTAAGGCGGCAAGAGTGGAACAAAACACCAGGCATAAGGCCGAGCCTTCCACCCTTTACCAAGTATATAGATGCATTAATTAAATAAGAGATATTGTGATATCCCAACATATCCATGTTCCAACATGGAACAAACTTCATCTTCACCTGCAACTAGCAACGCTATAAGAGGGGCTGAGCAAAAGCGGTAACATAGACAAACAACGGTTTGCTAGGAAGGGTGACAAAGGTTAGAGGTGGTTTCATGGCAATTTGGGAGGCATGGTATAGCAAGTGGTAGGTAGCGCGGCATAGCAATAGAATAGACAACTAGCAAGCAAAGATAGAAGTGATTTCGAGGGTATGGTCATCTTGCCTGCAAGGTTCTCAGAGTTGTCGAAAGCTTGATCCTCGTAAGCGTACTCAACAGGTTCCTCGTAAGCAAGTCATCTCCCGGCTCTACCCAAAACAAGAACACAAGCAACAGAACCACAATCAATCACGGGAGATGCACAAACATCATGATGCAATACATGAATGATATGCGAGATGTGATATGCGATGCATATGCGTGCCCCGGAAGAAAATTATGAACAAGGCAGTAACTTGGCAAACCAAGCATGCCACTGGAAAGATGAGATGATTTCGGTTCTAATCGATATAAAGATCACCGGAAACAGATGCACGGTTTGCAAATGGCAAGCAAAACAAGAATGACATGATCTGCGATTAACAGCATGATAGCACTTAGAATGCAACAAGTAACAATGCTACAGCATCTCAACATAGAAACAAAGCATATGACAGTAATCTACAGGAGATGCTTGACAAAAGATGAACACTGAGCTACGGCTAGATCACAACATAACAGGTTCAAACAAGCATGGCAAAAGTGCAAAAGATAACAGGTTCACAGACTTGGTGAAATTACTGGACATGACTGAAACAGCATCAGGTAGCAATGTTCAGAGCACGAAATAAACATGCTACAGGAACTTAACATAGCAAAACAAGGCATGGCATGAATCTACTAAATGCATACGACAAAAGTCCCTTACTGACCAGAAGCCAAAAAGGATCAGAAGATATGATGGCAACCATGTAAACATAGCAAGTTCCGTTAACAGGTTTCAGACTTAGCAGAAAACAGAGCATGGCAGAAACAGTAATATGAAGGCATCTTGGTGAGCTTGATGCACTCACCACAAAGCAATGCATGACAAAACAAGCATACCTACAGCAAGATGGCATGTTTATGAAGCTAACCATGGAAAGAACAAATACATAGCATGAAAGGATCAACTACAACAAGCTTGGCAAAATTGAATATTATGTTAACAATCTGCCAGAAATATTTTATAGCAAAAGTAGAGCAAGATTGGGTCATGCTATGGCACTCCATAATTGCAAACAAGGGCATGAATGGATAGATCACAACTTTATCCACAAAACATCCTTACTGAACAACCTCAAAATAAGCATGGATCTCTCTGTAGACACATGGATACATGGCAACAAAATAACAGCAGTCACAGACTTGGAAAAACTACCAAGTCTCTGAAATCAGAAACATCACGAAGCCTAGTTTGCATGCTTGTGCTAGTCACCACATCGATCACAAAAATATATGGCATACACCTCTGTAAAGATGGCATGGCATACATCAAAACACATGTAGATCTCCTACTCATAAGATGCACAGATTAAATGCAACAAAATAACAAATCCTCAAGTTCTGATAAGTAACAGCAGATAACAGCAACTAGCACTCTTGCACCAGAGATTTGGGCATCAATATGGACTCAAATGAACATGGTGCAATGGAACAAAATGAAGAGCATCTCGAGACGAACATTTCGATATATTACACGCACGAAACAGAGCTATATGCAGAGAGTTATGATGCCTCAAAGTATGCAACAGAAGGTAAAAATGCTCGGGACTTGGAGATTTTCGGGGGAGGAGAGAAGAAAGTCAACCTCCGGGATTTGGATCGGGCCGAGGCTCGAGGCTGCCGGAGTTGGGAAGGGGCGCGGCGCCGGAGATGCGGGACGGCGGGGTTCCGGCGAGGGAGGACGGGGCGGAGCTCATCGGCGGCGGGGTCGTGCGGCCACCAGAGGGAGGCGCGGGCCACGGCGGCGGCAAGCAAGGGGCGCGGCGAAGGTGCGGCGGCGGCCATGGAGGCGCGGGCGAGGTGTGGCGGCAGCGAGGCGCGCCGGGGCGGCGGAGGCAGAGGACGGTGGCGGCGCGGCGGCGAAGACCGGCGGGAAGGCGCGGGTCGCCTCGGGCGCGGGCGGAGGCTAGCGCCTCGGGGCGGCGGCGGCGGCTCGGGCCCGGGCGGGCCCTATCGTGGAATTGTCACGTCAGATGTCCTCGTGCTAGGACTTATCGTGGAGCCATCGCAGCTAGGAAGCTTAAAGGGGTTAAGCGGGACAAGGAACACGAGGGTTATACTGGTTCGGCCCCTTACGGTGAAGGTAAAAGCCTACGTCCAGTTTGAGATTGTATTGCTTAGGGTTTCGACCACCAGGAGCTAAACCGCCCTGCCTTGTTATCGACTGATCTTTCTTGTTTTCAAACCGCCGCCGGGTCGTCCCTTTATATAGAGAGGTTGACGCCCAGCGGCTCTCAGAGTCCCGGCCGGCTCATAACAGTGTTCGGCTCGGACTCTTAACTATTCTTGCCTTATACTACAAGTCTTGCCATACGGCGGTTTATCACTACGGGCCTTAAGCCATCTCCGGGTCTTAAGCCCATTATTGACCCGCCGTCTTCAGGCTTGGTACTGGGCTTTGCGTGATGACCATTATGACGTAACCCGGCCCCTCCTGGGCGGGTGACTCTAATGGTTATATCCTGAGCATTAGGCCCCAGATTGATTTGAACCGGTTCATGTCAATCTTCAATTCCTTTGAGAGAAAAAATCTTCCGGCTTATGGTCGTGCGAAGGTTATAACCCGCCGTGACGTCATCTTCTGGATTCTTGGTAACCCGCCATGACATCATCTTCCATTAAGTCCATTTCTTTTATTCTGTTATGCTCCAACGGATCTTATCTTTACTGGCCATCCTGAAAATCGAGGCGCTTCTGCGGTGAGATAATCACGCCGTGGTCTCCTTGTTTCTCGCGCCCACTTACTAGCCGCACCTTATAAATAAGCCCGGCCCATGAGCCTTCCTTCACTTGTCGCCTCCATCGTCTTCCTCCTCTCGCTACTGTACTGCCGCTCGAGCTCCGCCGCCGCCGCCGCTCTCCTGGCCTTCGTCAACCTTGGCCGCTGCATCACCCTGACCTGTCCAGAGAAACGGCGGCGACCTCCGCGACTCCTCAGCACCGGTAAATCCCTGCACCTCTCCACCGTAGATCCACATTTAGGGTTCCGCTGTTCTTCCTCTGTTCTTCGCTGTTCTTCTCGAGTTCCTTGTAGTTCTTCCACTACGGTCATGTTTGATCCAAAAGTAGTATGGAGCTCCTGCGGTAGTTGCTGCGCATCCATTTTTATGCTAGTAGATCCCCTTTGTCTGCAATAAGATCTCGTTCTGAATCCATGAACTTCTTAGTATCAGCTTTCTAGGTCTAGAAATTTTTCCTTTCTAAATGATCGTCTGATCCAAAATAATTATTGCGATCCGTGAAACTTGTTTGTGCCACACTTAGTCAAAAATTGCATCTGTTAAGCTATGGCGGCTCATATCTCCGGCTTAAAAGAGGCCACGCGCTGTAAACTTTCCGGCTCATTTATGATAAAGTTTTTAGACAACTTGAATTACTCACGATGCCCTCAGCGGCTTAGATAACCCGACGCAATTAACCATATGTCATTAGGCCCCTTCATAAGCCGCCATCTTGAATATTGAACTGTAAACTTCCTCCGGCTTATAGTTGAACCGGACATTTCCTTTTGTCATAGGCTTTCATCTTTCACAATGCCACCCAAGGCTCCCAAGGCACCCATCACGTGCAACTGGATGAGATCCAATGTTACTGATGACACTTTAGCTGATTTCGTGAAGACGGGTTACCTGCCCAAGAAGGAGGTTATGTCTTATCGTGCCCCTGACCCGTCAGAGGAAAGACCTCAACCTAGAGATGGAGAGGTCGTGATATTTGCTGATCACATGAGCCGGGGCTTCGCACCTCCCGGCTCAAAATTCTTTAGAGATGTTCTGAACTTCTTCGATCTGCGGCCGCAAGACATAGGACCCAACTCCGTGTCAAATATTTGCAACTTTCAAGTATTCTGCGAAGTATATCTTGGAGAAGAGCCCAGCCTACTGCTCTTTAGGGAGCTATTTTATCTGAACCGCCAGAACGAGTGCGCCAACGGGCCGAGCTTGGAACTTGGTGGAATCTCCATTCAACGACGGAGAGATCGCCTCTTTCCTTATGCTGAGCCGCCAAGCCACCCAAAGGACTGGAACCAGACATGGTTCTACTGCCAGGATACTTCTCCGGCTGACGAGAGCCCTCTGCCCGGCTTTCGTGCCCTGCGTCTGGAGCCCAATCACCCCCTGCCAGACAAACTATCTCAAGCTGAGCGTCAACCTCTGATCCCCACCATCAACAAGATCAAGGCTCTCCTGGGAAATGGCCTCAACGGCATTGATCTGGTCCGGGTCTGGATCTCTTGGCGGGTGATCCCCTTGAGCCGCCGCCCCGGCTTAATGTGTGATTACACGGGCCGAAAGATGACCCTCTGCGGCACAGCCGCAACGATCTTCCTGAGGACGTCGTTGATGACATGACCAAGTCTCTCCTGAATGAGAGCTTGGCCGACTGTGGGAGGACAGGCTTAAACCCCTTCTGCAAAGCTAACCCGGCTCCGGCGGTAAGCCACTGACCTGAGCACCTTGCTTTCCCTTTTAATAGTTTTCATCTGAACCTTAAGAAATCTTTGTTGTATTTTTCAGGCTAATGACAAGTTCTGGAAGGTCAAATATGACCATGAGGCGGCTAAAAAAGCCAGGAAGGCTAAGAAGGCCGCCAGGAGAGCCGCTCCCCGCAAGAAGGGAAGCAAGCCTACCGCCTCAGAGCTGCTTCAGTTAAGTGATAGCTCCGAGTCAGAGGTAACCCTTGATTCTTTAGGCTCTTCTTTTGTTTCTTGTTTATTCCTATCCGCCTTATCGATACTGATTATCAGCAGGAGGACACCGGAGCGAGTAACCCGGTGACTGAAGAGGTAACTACACTTTCCTCCGACTCGGAGCCCTTGCCAAGGCTGAAAGTCCGAAGAGTAACCCGGAAAGTAAGATTTTCACATCCTTTAGCTTATCAAGATCCTCAATTTCTTTTGAAGCGACAGATTCATGAGAGCCGGCGGCACACCCGGACCAACAAGGATGCAGACCTCTCCTCCGGCTTACCTGAAGCATCAAGGAAGCGCCGGACCGAGGTTATCTCCAACTTATATCCTTTTCATCCTTTGGCGGGCGTTACTCGTCAACCGCTCAATTCTTCTGATTCAAATTATCAGGAAACTTCACCTTCCTCTGGTGATTCTATGCAATCTAACCTGCCGGCTTTCAAGACCGCACCCGGGTAATGATGATCATCTTATGTTGTGCTTATCTTTACTCATGCTTTTGTACTAACCTTTTGTCCTTTCAGTGCTCAAGCAAAGCTCAGCAAGAGGGCGAAGAAGAAACAAGCCGGTCGAAGAGCCGGCCCTGACTGAACCGGAGGCCTCTGCTCAAGAGCCGCCATCTACCTCAGCTCCTGAAGCCACCGCTCCAACTGACGATCCAGTCATAGAGGCTTCCACTAACCCGGAGGTCCCCAGCCCAGCTCAGCCGGCCGATGACCCGGACGTTGTAATCACCCGGACAGAGTTTGTCGAGCCGGGAAGACCCACTGCGCTGGCCAAATGCTCTGCCAAAGAAGAACTGTTGGAGCGCCGCAGGGCCAGGCTGGAGATCACTGACTATGTGAATTTGAGCATTGGAGACATTGTTTCAAGTTACATTGGTCAAGTGCACAACAGCCGGGACCTGGAGATTGACATGGTGAAGCAGATACAGCAGAAATCTGAGGTACAACTCTCTTGCTTACTCCATAGTCATCCTTACCATGCTAGCCCCCAAGTCTATTACTTATGATAGAATATGTTGTAGACTTAACTTCCGGCTTACCTTCATTAATCAGCAATTAGAAATAGAATCTTTCAGCATACATTAGCCCCCAAGTGCCAAGTGTCTTTGCTTGCAAAGTGCTTGGGACTTTAATGTTTCATAATAATTACTCAGACTGTAACCCGGAACTTGTACAGGCTGCCTGCAAAAAATTTGAAGCTGAAATCTCTGAGCTGAAGAACCGCCTGAAGACTCAGGAAACTGAGACCCGGAAGGCCAACGCCAAATTTGAGTTCAGTGTTGCTACGCAAGAAAAGCTGAAGAAGAAATTTGAGACAGAGAGGAAGACTTGGGCTGAAGAGAAAACCGCCTTGCTCAGCCGGGCCGAAAAAGTGGAGGCTGCTCTGACGGAGAAAACCGCCGAGCTCTCCGGCTTAAAGCGCCATGTGTCACAGATGGTCGCCGCAATCTTCGGTAAGTCATTCTGCAAGCCTTTAACCAGCTTACATTCTTTATGTCTCGTAAGTCCCACTACTGCCATCGGCTTACCTGACTTTGTTAAACAGGTCCCAGAAGCTCCAACCTTAACCAGAATATTCTGACCAAGCTGAAGGCCGTGTGCACCTTGGTGGAGCAACTCTATACCGGGTCACAGCGTGCGTTAGCCGTTGTGGCTCTGTCCAACGAGGTTCCGACTCACCTGGCGGATGTACTTAGGCGGCTGGCCGTTCTTCCTCAGCGCTTCCAAGAGCTAAGACGGGCCTCTGCAAGAGCCGGAGCTATAGCTGCTTTGAGCCGGGCCAAGGCTTTCCTTCCGGAGCTAGACCCAGCCGACATCGCTCTTGGATACCCCAGTCTGAAGGAAGACGACACCCCCTTCGACCAAAAAGACTTTGCTGCCTGTGTGAAAATCGTGCGCCCGGTGGCCACCCTGATTGGGAATGACACCGACCTTACCAAGTATCAGCCGGGCTACGACGTGGAAAATCAGAGGATCCCCACTCCATGTTATGAAGCCATCAGCTTGATCCCTCCGACGCGTAAGCACACCTTCGCCCCAGAAGTTGACCCGGCCGGGTTAATTGATGATGAGGCTCAATTTGAAGCCTTGAGCGGCATTGACTGGAAATCATCAACCTTCCAGGTCATGGAATCAGCTAGAGGAGCGGAGAGGGATGAGCCGGAAGCTTCAACTCCACAAGCACCTTGATTTCTAGGCGGCTCATGGTTGCACCTTAAAACAATGCCTCACCTTTTGGACTCGGGGAGTCTTGTAATAGAGTAGGACAAACACTTAATTTTGTCGTGCCATCGTGCACGTGTTGAATGCTTAACTCCATTGAAGCTGCTTCTTCTTATTCCTCCGGGTTATAATTGATCAGTTATTTTCCTTAAGCTCGAATAGCTGTCTTTAACCATCCTGCATAGAAAACAAGTCACAAGTCTCTAGGCGGCTTACCGCACTGAGAATCATAGACCTTATATATATATAACCCGGAATATGAACAAAAGTCACCAAAGACTGGCCCTCAATTATATCTTTGATGTAACCATAATAGCATACTTACAAGCCTTCAAGTATACTTCCGGTTTATGTAACCCGAATAATGAAATGAAGATCTCAATTCCGGTTTACCAGCATCAAGAATACTTACTATGTGTTATCAACGTTGTGAATCAAAATTAAGTCGGCAAAGTAAAAGCCGCCCTTGCACACTGTTGATGTGACCAAAAGAACTTGTTGTAAGTCAGAAGATCAAAACTTAGGGGCTTCCGGTTCGAATACGACTAGAGAACCGTCCCAAAGGGGTTAAGCTAAGATTCGAATGCGATCATATAGCCCCCAGTGGCTTTGGCGATGCCGATCAAGAGGGTACTGACAACTATGTTCTCTTTGGTTCGAATACGACCCATGTTTGAACAGGAAGCCCCCAAGTGATCTTAAGAGTTGTTTAACGACGCTGATTCGAATACGATCCACGTCGGTTCCCAAGGGGGTTGAGCTATGATTCAAATATGATCAAAGAAAACTCCCCAATGAGCTCGGCACTTTGCCAATCAAGTGGGTATCGACAGCTATGTTCTCTTTGGTTCGAATACGACCTATGTTTGAACAGGAAGCCCCCAGGTGATTATATTGTTTACGGCTAGATGCGAATACGATCATAAGCCGGATCCACCTCCAAGTGACCATGTGATGTTGTAATGGAAATAACACGTTTACCTTTGGAGGAGAAAAGGACAGAGGTCCTGCTTTATTATTTAACATAATATATACATGGCTATAGAAATATGTACATTATGAGAGCCGGTGGCTCAAGTGTAATAAGGCCGAAGCTGAGCTATGTTCCACGGCCGACGGGTCTCTTCCTCCGACTTGCGTGAATCTTTATGCTCCCGAACGTCGATAAGGTAGTATGACCCGTTGTGCAAGTTCTTGCTGACCACAAAGGGCCCTTCCCAAGGCGGGGATAACTTGTGTGCATCTGTTTGATCTTGGATGAGCCGGAGCACCAGATCACCTTCCTGGAAGACCCGGGACTTAACCCGGCGGCTGTGATAACGGCGCAGGTCTTGTTGGTAAATCGCCGAGCGAGCTGCTGCCACATCACGCTGTTCGTCCAACAAGTCAAGAGCATCTTAGCGCACCCGTTCATTATCCGCCTCAACATAAGCCGCCACTCGAGGCGAGTCATGACAGATGTCACTGGGGAGGACTGCTTCCGCTCCATAAACCATGAAGAAAGGCGTGTAACCCGTAGACCTGTTAGGAGTAGTATTGATGCTCCATAACACGGAGGGTAACTCCTCCACCCAACAACCCGGCGTCCGTTGCAAAGGGACCAAAAGCCGGGGCTTAATGCCCTTCAAGATCTCCTGATTAGCTCTCTCGGCTTGACCATTGGATTGAGGATGGGCCACTGATGAAACATCAAGCCGAATATGCTCTTGTTGACAAAACTCCTCCATGGCGCCCTTAGACAGATTGGTACCATTGTCAGTTATAATGCTGTGTGGAAAGCCGAAGCGAAATATCACCCTTTTCATGAACTAAACCGCCGTGGCCGCGTCACACTTGCTAACTGGCTCTGCCTCAACCCACTTTGTGAACTTGTCAACTGCCACCAAAAGGTGGGTCTTCTTATCCTTGGACCTTTTAAAAGGCCCAACCATATCAAGCCCCCAGACTGCAAATGGCCAAGTGATTGGAATCATCCTCAGGCAACTCTCCCCGGGTCATGTAAGCCAAGTATGGTACTGTCCAGTCTGGGGTGATGTGGAGAGCCGCCACCAACTGTGCCTCTGGGTCAGGGACAGCCAAGTCTTCCTCTGTAGGTAACTTAACAGAAGGGTTATGTAAGATGTCCAAGAAAGTATTAGGCGGCACCGGCTTTCGCTGAGAGCCTAGCCGGCTTAATGCATCAGCCGCCTCGTTCTTCCTGCGATCGATGTGCTCTACTTGGTAACCCTGAAAGTGTCCAGCAATGGCATCAACTTCACGGCGATAAGCCGCCATGAGAGGGTCCTTGGAATCCCACTTGCCTGATACTTGTTGAGCCACTAAGTCTGAGTCGCCGAAGCACCTTACCCGGCTCAAGCTCATCTCCTTAGCCATCCGAAGACCATGGAGCAAGGCCTCGTACTCAGCCGCATTGTTAGTACAAGGAAACATCAACCGTAGCACATAATGAAACTTGTCACCTTTAGGGGAAGCCAATACAACTCCAGCCCCCGAGCCCTCCAATTGCCTAGACCCATCGAAGTGAATAGTCTAATATGTATTATCCGGCTTTTCTTCAGGCACCTGTAGCTCTGTCCAATCGTTGATGAAATCCACCAAAGCTTGAGATTTAACAGCAGTGCGTGGTACGTATTTCAGACCATGAGGCCCAAGCTCTATAGCCCACTTAGCCACTCTTCCTGTGGCTTCTCTGTTTTGGATGATATCTCCAAGGGGAGCATAACTAACTACAGTGATGGGGTGACCCTGTAAATAATGCTTAAGCTTCCGGCTTGCCATGAACACACCATAAACAAGCTTCTGCCAATGTGGATACCGCTGTTTGGACTCAATGAGCACTTCACTGACGTAGTAAACCGGCCGCTGAACCGGATACTCCTTACCCTCTTCCTTGCGCTCCACCACCACAGCCACACTGACGGCTCGTGTGTTAGCAGCTACATACAGTAATAAGGGCTCCTTGTCAACCGGAGCAGCAAGGACTGGGGGCTCAGCCAGCTGTCTCTTCAAATCCTCGAAAGCAGTATTAGCAGCATCATTCTAGATAAAATCATCAGTTTTCTTCATCAACTGGTACAGTGGCATGGCCTTTTCACCCAAACGGCTTATAAACTGGCTCACAGCAGCGATGCGGCCTGCCAGACGCTGGACGTCGTTTATACACGCCGGCTTAGCCAGAGAGGTGATTGCCTTGATTTTTTCCGGGTTAGCTTCAATGCCTCTGTTAGAAACCAGGAAACCCAAGAGCTTGCTTGCGGGAACACCAAAAACACACTTGGCCGGGTTAAGCATCATCTTGTAAACCCGGAGATTATCAAAGGTTTCTCTAAGGTCATCGACCAGGGTCTCCTTCTCCCTGGACTTAACCACGATATCATCCACATTGGCGTGAACATTGCGCCCAATCTGGTCATGAAGACAATTCTGCAC
Source organism: Triticum aestivum (assembly GCF_018294505.1). Lineage (NCBI taxonomy): Eukaryota > Viridiplantae > Streptophyta > Magnoliopsida > Poales > Poaceae > Triticum > Triticum aestivum. The sequence continues at coordinate 131,451,150 of NC_057805.1, read as the reverse complement.
ACAACGCTGGTAAGTCGCGTGTGCACTCTTGAGTCCAAAATGCATAGACACATAACAGAAGGCTCCAAAGGGAGTGATGAACGCTGTCTTCTCTTGGTCCTTAACTGCCATTTTAATCTGATGGTATCCAGAATAAGCATCCAAGAAACTTAAGCGCTCACAACCCGCCGTAGCATCAATGATTTGATCAATACGGGGGAGAGCAAAAGGATCAGCCGGACACGCCTTGTTTAAGTCCGTGTAGTCCACACACATCCGCCAGGTGCCATTCTTCTTGAGCACGAGCACCGGGTTAGCTAACCATTCCGGATGAAAGACCTCGACAATAAACCCGGCCGCCAAGAGCCGGGCCACCTCCTCACCAATGGCTTTCCGCCTCTCCTCATTAAACCGCCGAAGGAATTGCCTGACCGGCTTAAATTTCGGATCGATATTAGAAGTGTGCTCAGCGAGTTCTCTAGGTACACCTGGCATGTTAGAAGGTTTCCATGCAAAAATGTCCCTGTTCTCACGGATGAACTCGATGAGCGCGCTTTCCTATTTTGGATCCAGATTGGCACTGATGCTGAACTGCTGAGATGAGTCACCTGGAACGAAATCAACAAGTTTAGTCTCATCAGCTGACTTAAATTTCATTGCCGGCTCATGCTCCGTGGTCGGCTTTTTCAGAGATGTCATATCTGTTGGGTCAACATTGTCCTTGTAAAACTTCAACTCCTCTATTGCACAAACAGATTCTGCATAAGCCGCATCACCTTCCTCACACTCCAAGGCTATCTTTCGGCTGCCATGAACCGTAATGGTCCCATTGTGACCCGGCATCTTGAGCTGTAAGTATACGTAACACGGCCGTGCCATGAATTTGGCATAAGCCAGCCGCCCAAATATGGCATGATACGGACTTCTTATCTTGACCACCTCAAAGGTCAATTTTTCCGCCCTGTAGTTGTACTCATCTCCAAAGGCCACCTCCAGCTCGATCTTACCAACTGGATAAGCCGACTTACCAGGCACCACACCATGGAAAACAGTATTGGACTGGCTGAGGTTCTTATCAATCAACCCCATACGACGGAAGGTCTCATAATAGAGGATGTTGATGCTGCTGCCTCCATCCATGAGCACCTTAGTGAACTTATATCCTCCCACCTGAGGAGCCACCACCAGGGCCAGGTGACCCGATTATCAACCCGGGGAGGGTGATCCTCCCTACTCCACACAATAGGCTGCTCAGACCATCTCAGATAGCGTGGAACCGCCGGCTCAACAGCATTCACGGCCCTCTTATGAAGCTTCTGATCTCGTTTACACAGACTGGTGGTAAACACATGATACTGTCCACCATTGAGCTGCTTTGGATTGGTCTGGTATCCCCCCTGCTGCTGTTGATGACCCTGGCCGGACTGCTGATTAAAGCCCCCTTGAACATTCTGAGGATTGAAATTTGAGCCGCCGCCCGGGCCATGAAAGCCGCCAGCGCCTGAGCCGCCGCCCGAGCCATTGTTGCCATTAAAGGCATTCGAATTCTTAAAGGCTTTCATGATTGCGCAATCTTTCCATAGATGAGTAGCTGGCTTCTCCCTAGAGCCATGCCTCGGACAAGGCTCATTCAACAGCTGCTCAAGCGTTGGGCCTGAACCGCCGGCTCGGGGAGGTGGCCTCCCTTTACGTCACTGGTTGTTACCCTGTGAGCTGGCATTGGCCACAAACTCTATGCTGCCATCAGCCTTACGCTTGCTACCTCCTTGGTTCGCCGGGTTATGCTGAGGGCCCTTGCCATTGCCGTTCTTCTTTCCCTTCCCCGTCCTTTCATCATCTAACGCGGGGTCCTTGGTACTATCAGAGTCGGCGTACTTGACGAGAGCCGCCATCAGCGTACCCATATCATTGCAATCACGCTTGAGCCACCCGAGTTTCATCTTCAGGGGCAGGAAACGAAAATTCTGCTCCAACATTAAGACTGCAGAGCCGGCATCCATCTTATCAGATGAATGTATTATCTCTTTGACCCGGCGAACCCAATGTGTTGTAGACTCACCCTCCTGCTGTTTATAGTTAGTCAAATCCACAATTGACATAGACTGCCTACAGGTATCTTTGAAGTTTTGGATGAACCGGGCTTTCAGCTCAGCCCAAGACCCGATAGAATTCGGTGGCAGCCCTTTCAACCAAGTGCGGGCAGTCCCATCTAACATCATGGTGAAGTACTTGGCCATTGCCGCTTCGCTGACCTCCAGCAATTCCATGGCCATCTCGTAACTCTCGATCCAGGCTCCGGGTTGTAAATCAGCCGTGTAATTAGGCACCTTCCTAGGCCCTTTGAAATCCTTGGGCAGACGTTCATTGCGGAGAGCCGGCACTAGACAAGGGACACATCCAGTCCTCGTAGGGATACCCACGTCGATGGAAGCCGTCGGATAAGCCGGGGGTGGCTGGTAAGCCGTCAACTGAGGCACCTGCTCCGCCTCTTGCCGTGCCCTGTCTTGGTCTGCTGCGTGAAAGGCTCTGTTATGAGCCGGGCCGTGGCCAGGAGGCAAGTCATGGCGTTGGACATTACTTGAGCCGGTCGCTGAGACCATGTGTCTGCTATAACTTGGGCTCCGGCCTGGACGAGGGGTTGAATGAATCCTGTCCCGGCTATAAGAATACGCCTCTTGCTGCGCCAGAGCCGTATGAAGGAGTTCTCTGACCCGGCGGGTTTCAACCGCCGTTGGAGAGTCACCATCAATTGGGAGAGCCGCCAGCCTTGCCGCCCCAGCGACCATGTTTTCCAACGGGTTAGCATAATGACCCGGTGGTATTGGTACGTACTGAGGCGGGGCAAGGTTCACCCGGGGAGGTCCCATCACTTGGGGCGGAATTGGCGTCCCAGCCCCGGGCACTACGATCTCTGGTGGGTTACTAGACCCTGCACCTGGCGTGTTGAAGAGGTTTCGAGGATCGTAAACCGGAGGGAGTCGAGATTGGGCCTTTTGATGCCTCCTTCTCATGACCTCATTGGACGCGTTTTGATCCATCGTGAGCCGGAAGGACTATGCCTGAATCAGCTGAGTCTGGGCGTCGAGAGCCGCCCTCTCTGCAGCCATCCTGATCCCCTCCGCCGCCAGATCCTCCTTGGCCTTTGCTAGATCCAACTTTAACTGTGCCACCTCCGCGTCATGCTGAATTTGATCCACCGGAGCAACCGTAGCGGTCAACAGGACCGTCATCTTGTCTGTGAGATCCATCAGCACCTGAGCCGGCGAAGGCACCGGGCTTCCTGACCCGGAGGCGGGGTTTTGAACAGGTTGCGCGCCGGCCATGAAGATTCCAACCCGGCTCGGTGGCTCAAAGGGGTCCGGAATGCTGTCGCCATCGGAACAACCCCTGAGCCTGCCACCTTGAAGTTGATACAACGAGTTTGACTCATCCGTAGACGACTCGCCGTCAGAGCCGGCGGCCGTCCCATCACCAGATCCAGATCCTTCAGAGAGTCCTCCGTGGATACATCCCACGAAAGCATGCTTCAAGGCAGGTAAAGCTCGGGCGGGTTGTGCGCGCTGAGCCGTCTCGATGAGATCGGCGCAGAGATCCGGCTCAGGGCCCGACTCGCCATTCTTGCCAATGAATACATGAATTCCGCCGAAGGGGACCCGGTATCCGTACTCAATTGAGCCGGCGCCGGGCCCCAGTTTGCATCGTCGATGTAGAGCCTACCGCGACGACTCTTGGTCATCCGGTCCACAGCGTATCCCTTGAGCCCTTCGAAGCTGCCCTTCAAGAACTCAAATCCACCGTGCGCCAGCCCCACGGTGGGAGCCAACTGTCGTGGAATTGTCACGTCAGATGTCCTCGTGCTAGGACTTAGTTGTGGAGGAATCGCAGCTAGGAAGCTGAAAGGGGTTAAGCGGGACAAGGAACACGAGGGTTATACTGGTTCGGCCCCTTACGGTGAAGGTAAAAGCCTACGTCCAGTTTGAGATTGTATTGCTTAGGGTTTCGACCACCAGGAGCTAAACCGCCCTGCCTTGTTATCGACTGATCTTTCTTGTTTTCAAACCGCCGTCGGGTCGTCCCTTTATATAGAGAGGTTGACGCCCAGCGGCTCTCAGAGTCCCGGTCGGCTCATAACAGTGTCCGGCTTGGACTCTTAACTATTCTTGCCTTATACTACAAGTCTTGCCATACGGCGGTTTATCACTACGGGCCTTAAGCCATCTCCGGGTCTTAAGCCCATTATTGACCCGCCGTCTTCAAGCTTGGTACTGGGCTTCGCGTGATGACCATTGTGACGTAACCCGGCCCCTCCTGGGCGGGTGACTCTAATGGTTATATCCTCAACAGGCCCCGGATGGGCTCCGCAGGCCGCGGCGGCGGGGATGGCGGAGCGGCACGTGGCGGCGGGGAATTGGGCGCGGGCGGCAAAGCGGACATGTCCGGCGGCGGCAATTTCGTCCGGTGGCACGAGGAGGAAGGAGGCTAGGGTTGCACCGCGAAATTTTGGGAGGGCACACATATATATAGGTAGAGGGAGCTAGGAGAGTCCAAATGGGGTGCGGTTTTCGCCCACGCGATCGTGATCGAACGCCCGAGATTGTGGCGGTGACTTAGAGGGGCTTTGGGCTGTTGGAGGAGGGGTTTTTGCTGCAACACACAGAAGGCATATGCGGTTACCCGGTTAACCGTTGGAGCAGCAAACGACCTCCAAATGGAATGAAACTTGACAGGTGGTCTACCGGTGGTATACCAAGGCCACTGACAAGCCTCGGTCCTTTCCGAGAACGTTCAACACCCGCTCACGAAAAGAAACAAGAGGGGTGCGCCGGAGGAGGTGGGAGTGCCGGATTGCAAAACGGACAACGGGGAAGATGCTCGGATGCATGAGACGAACACGTATGCAAATGCAATGCACATGATGACATGATATGAGATGCATGACATGAACAAAATGCAACACGGAAAAACAAAACCCGACCACGGAGGGAATATCATAACACATAGCTGAAAATGGCAAGAGTTGGAGTTGCAAATATGGAAAGTTACATCCGGGGTGTTACAGTCGGCAGGGCCGGACCCCACGCATACCTCAGCCGCTGTTGGGTCTTCCGGGTCACTAGGACGAGACCAAGGGGTGAGGGGCTACGTGGCCAGTTAGGCTCGTGAGTCGCGATGCTCAGGAGTCCCCCTTGACGCGCAAACAACTTACGGAAAGGAGATGCAGGAATAGGTCTAGTGTTCTACGTCTGCAGGGCCCGACCCCGCGCATACCTCACCCACCGTTGGGTCGTCCGGATCACCAGGACGAGACCAATGGGTGAGGGGCTACGTGGCCAGTTAGGCTCCTGAGTCGCGATGCTCAGGAGTCCCCCTTGACACTCAAACAACCTTCATACATTTTTCCTCGCCGAGGCTCGGCTCAGGAGGGGCGCGCGACGACTAGGTCCGGGGGACCTGGCAGGGCGGCGTACGCTTGGGTGTGACCCAAGCGCAACCCCCATGCCCAGCCCCCTCGCGCGACTCTCCCGAGGGGAGGTGTTGCGATGAGGCCAGACACTGAGCTCAGGGGCTCCCTGAGGTTGATACGACCATGGGGCCGCCCTCAGTTGTTGATACGTCCATTTTGCATCATGCTTTTATATTGATATTTATTGCATTATGGGTTGTTATTACACATTATGTCACAATAATTATGCCTATTCTCTCTTATTTTACAAGGTTTACATAAGGAGGGAGAATGCCGGCAGCTGGAATTCTGGGCTGGAAAAGGAGCAAATATTAGAGACCTATTCTGCACAACTCCAAAAGTCCTGAAACTCCACGAAAGTTATTTTTGGAAATAATAAAAAATTCTGGAAGAAGAATCTACGTCAGGGGGGCCTCCACCTGTCCACGAGGGTGGGGGCACGACCTACCCCCCTCGGCACGCCCCCTGCCTCGTGGGCCCCCTGTTGGCCCTCCGGTGCCCATCTTCTACTATATGAAGTATTTCGTCCGAAGAAAAAGCATAAGCAAGCTTTCGGGAAGAGACTCTGCCGCCACGAGGCGGAACCTTGGCGGAACCAATCTAGGGCTCCGGCAGAGCTGTTCTGCCGGGGACACTTCCCTCCGGGAGGGGGAAATCATCGCGATCGTCATCACCAACGCTCCTCTCATCGGGAGAGGGCAATCTCCATCAACATATTCACAAGCACCATCTCCTCTCAAACGCTAGTTCATCTCTTGTATCCAATTCTTGTCTCCAAGTCTGGGATTGGTACCTGTTGGTTGCTAGTAGTGTTGATTACTCCTTGTAGTTGATGCTAGTTGGTTTATTCGGTGGAAGATCATATGTTCAGATCCTATATGCATATTAATACCCCTCTGATTATGAACATCAATATGATTTGTGAGTAGTTACGTTTGTTCCTGAGGACATGGGAGAAGTCTTGCTATAAGTAGTCATGTGAATTTGGTATTCGTTCGATATTTTGATGAGATGTATGTTGTCTTTCCTCTAGTGGTGTTATGTGAACGTCGACTACATGACACTTCACCATTGCTTGGGCCTAGAGGAAGGCATTGGGAAGTAATAAGTAGATGATGGGTTGCTAGAGTGACAGAAGCATAAACCCTAGTTTATGCGTTGCTTCGTAAGGGGTTGATTTGGACCCATATGTTTCATGCTATGGTTAGGTTTACCTTAATACTTCTTTTGTAGTTGCGGACGCTTGCAATAGGGGTTAATCATAAGTGGGATGCTTGTCCAAGGAAGGGCAGCACCCAAGCACCGGTCCACCCACATACCAAATTATCAAAGTAACGAACGCGAATCATATGAGCGTGATGAAAACTAGCTTGACGATAATTCCCATGTGTCCTCGGGAGCGTTTTCCTTCATATAAGAGTTTGTCTAGGCTTTTCCTTTGCTACAAAAATGATTGGGCCATCTTGCTGCACCTTATTTACTTTCATTACTTGTTGCCCGTTACAAATTACCTTATCACAAAACTATCTGTTACCGATAATTTCAGTGCTTGCAGAGAATACCTTGCTGAAAACCGCTTATCATTTCCTTCTGCTCCTCGTTGGGTTCGACACTCTTACTTATCGAAAGGACTACGATAGATCCCCTATACTTGTGGGTCATCAAGACTCTTTTCTGGCGCTGTTGCCAGGGAGTGAAGCGCCTTTGGTAAGGAAAAATTTATATAGTGTGCTGAAATTTATTGTCACTTGTTACTATGGAAAGTAATCCTCTGAGGGGCTTGTTCGGGGTATCTTCACCCCGACCAGTAGAGCAAAGAGTTGCTCCTCAACCTACTGAACCTACTGATAATGAAAATTTCTACTTTGAAATTCCTTCGGGTATGTTAGAAAAACTGCTAGCTAATCCTTTTGCAGGAGACGGAACAAAGCATCCTGATGAGCACCTAATCTATGTGGATGAAGTTTGTGGATTATTTAAGCTTGCAGGTATACCCGGTGATGTTATTAAGAAGAAGGCCTTCCATTTATCTTTGAAGGGAGATGCATTGACATGGTATAGGCTATGTGATGATACGGGATCATGGAACTACAAACGATTGAAATTGGAATTTCATCAGAAATTTTATCCTATGCATCTTGTTCATCGTGATCGCAATTATATATATAATTTTTTGCCTTGCGAAGGAGAAAGCATGGCTCAAGCTTGGGGAGGCTTAAATCAATGTTATATTCATGCCCCAATCATGAGCTCCCAAGAGAAATAATTATTCAGAATTTTTATGCTCGGCTTTCTGATAACAATCGCACCATGCTCGATACTTCTTGTGCTGGCTCTTTTATGATGAAGACTATTGAATTCAAATGGGATTTATTGCAAAGAATTAAATGCAACTCTAAATATTGGGATCTCGACGAAGGTAAGGAGTCAGGTATGACACCTAAGTTTGATTGTGTTAAATCTTTTATGGATACCGATGTTTTCCGTAAATTTAGCACTAAATATGGACTTGACTCTGAGATAGTAGCCTCTTTCTATGAATCTTTTGCTGCTCATATTGATCTCCCTAAGGAGAAGTGGTTTAAATATCATCCTCCCATAGAAGTAAAAGTAGCTGCACCTATTAAAGTTGAGGAAAAGACTATCACTTATAATGATCCTATTGTTCCTACTTCTTATGTTGAGAAACCACCTTTCCCTGTTAGGATAAAGGATCATGCTAAAGCTTCAACTGTGGTCCGTAAAAAGCAATATTAGAACTTATACACCTCCGGAGCAAATTAAAGTTGAACCTAATATTGCTATTGTTAAAGATATCTTGTCTGATAATATTGATGGGCATGTTATTCATTTCCGTGATGAAACTGCTAGAATTGCCAAACCTTGTGCTAAAGATAAACAAAGACCTGTGGTAGGCATGCCTGTTATTTCTGTTAAAATAGGAGATCATTGTTATCATGGCTTATGTGATATGGGTGCTAGTGCTAGTGCAATACCTATTGACTTATACAAAGAAATTAAGCATGATATTGCACCTACTGAGTTAGAAGATATTGATGTCACAATTGAACTTGCCAATAGAGATACTATTTCACCAATGGGAATTGTTAGAGATGTTGAAGTCTTGTGTGGGAAAACTAAATATCCTGCTGATTTTCTTATTCTTGGCTCCCCACAAGATAGGTTTTGTCCCATTATATTTGGTAGACCCTTCTTGAACACAGTTAATGCTAGGATAGACTGCGAAAAGGATGTCATTACTATTGGTCTAGATGATATGTCTCATGAGTTTAATTTCTCTAAATTTCGTAGACAACACCGTGAAGATGAATTGCCTAGTAAAGATGAAATTATTGGTCTTGCTTCTATTGCTGTACCTCCTAGTGATCCTTTAGAACAATATTTGCTAGACCATGAAATGATATGTTTATGAATGAAAGAAGGGAAATAGATGAAGTATTCTTTAAACAGGAACCCATCCTGAAACACAATTTACCTGTTGAAATCCTTGGGGATCCTCCTCCACCCAAGGGTGATCCCATGTTTGAGCTTAAACCGTTGCCTGATATTCTTAAATATGCTTACCTTGATGAGAAAAAGATATATCCTGTTATTATTAGTGCTAACCTTTCAGAGCATGAAGAAGAGAGATTATTGAAAACTCTGAAGAAGCACCGTGCTGCTATTGGATATACTCTTGATGATCTTAAGGGCATTAGTCCCACTCTATGTCAACACAAAATAAATTTGGAGAAAGATGCCAAACCAGCTCGTGATCACCAACGACGGCTGAATCCTAAGATGAAAGAAGTGGTAAGAAAGGAAATACTAAAGCTTCTTGAGGCAGGTATTATTTATCCCGTTGCTGATAGTCAGTGGGTAAGTCCTGTCCATTGTGTCCCTAAGAAGGGAGGTATTACTGTCGTTCCTAATGATAAAGATGAATTGATCCCGCAAAGAATTATTACAGGTTATAGGATGGTAATTGATTTCCGCAAATTAAATAAAGCTACTAAAAAGGATCATTACCCCTTACCTTTTATCGATCAAATGCTAGAAAGATTATCTAAACATACACATTTTTGCTTTCTAGATTGTTATTCTGGTTTCTCTCAAATACCTGTGTCAGACGATGATCAATCAAAGACCACTTTTACTTGCCCCTTTGGTACTTTTGCTTATAGACGTATGCCTTTTGGTTTATGTAATGCACCTGCCACCTTTCAAAGATGCATGATGGCTATATTCTCTGACTTTTGTGAAAAGATTTGTGAGGTTTTCATGGACGATTTTTCCGTCTATGGATCCTCTTTTGATGATTGCTTGAGCAACCTTGATCGAGTTTTGCAGAGATGTGAAGAAACTAATCTTGTCTTGAATTGGGAAAAGTGCCACTTTATGGTTAATGAAGGTATTGTCTTGGGGCATAAAGTTTCTGAAAGAGGCATTGAAGTTGATAAAGCCAAGGTTGATGCTATTAAAAAGATGCCATGTCCCAAGGACATCAAAGGTATAAGAAGTTTCCTTGGTCACGCCGGATTTTATAGGAGGTTTATTAAGGACTTCTCAAAAATCTCTTGGCCTCTGACCAATTTATTCCAAAAAGATATACCATTTGTCTTTGATGATGATTGCGTAGAAGCATTTGAAATAATTAAGAAAGCATTGATTTCTACACCTGTTGTTCAGCCACCTGATTGGAATTTACCCTTTGAAATCATGTGTGATGCTAGTGATTATGTTGTAGGTGCTGTTCTAGGGCAAAGAGTTGATAAGAAATTAAATGTTATTTAATATGCTAGTAAGACTCTAGATAATGCTCAGAGAAATTATGCTACTACTGAAAAGGAATTCTTAGCAGTTGTATTTGCTTGTGATAAGTTCAGACCTTATATTGTTGATTCTAAAGTAACTATTCACACGGATCATGCTGCTATTAAATATCTTATGGAAAAGAAAGATGCTAAACCTAGACTTATTAGATGGGTTCTCCTGCTACAAGAATTTGATTTGCATATTGTTGATAGAAAAGGAGCTGAGAACCCCATTGCAGACAACTTGTCTAGGTTGGAAAATGTTCTTGATGACCCAATACCTATTGATGATAGCTTTCCTGATGAGCAATTAAATTTTATAAATACTTCTCGTAGTACTCCGTGGTATGCTGATTATGCTAATTACATTGTTGCTAAATTTATACCACCTAGTTTCACATACCAGCAAAAGAAAAAGTTTTTGTATGATTTGAGACATTACTTTTGGGATGACCCACATCTTTATAAAGAAGGCGTAGATGGTGTTATTTTGACGTTGTGTACCTGAGCATGAACATGAACAGATCCTATGCAAGTGTTACTCCGAAGCTTATGGAGGACACCACACTGGAGATAGAACTGCACATAAGGTATTGCAATCCGGTTTTTATTGGCCTACTCTCTTCAAGGATGCCCGTAAGTTTGTCCTATCTTGTGATGAATGTCAAAGAATCGGTAATATTAGTAGACGTCAAGAAATGCCTATGGATTATTCACTTGTTATTGAACCATTTGATGTTTGGGGCTTTGATTATATGGGACCTTTTCCTGCCTCTAATGGTTACACACATATTTTAGTTGCTGTTGATTACGTTACTAAGTGGGTAGAAGCTATTCCAACTAGTAGTGCTGATCATAACACTTCTATTAAGATGATTAAAGAAGTTATTTTTCCGAGGTTTGGAGTCCCTAGATATTTAATGACTGATGGTGGTTCACATTTTATTCATGGTGCTTTTCGTAAAATGCTTGCTAAATATGATGTTAATCATAGAATTGCATCTCCTTATCACCCGCAGTCTAGTGGTCAAGTAGAATTGAGTAATAGAGAGCTCAAATTGATTTTGCAAAAGACTGTTAATAGATCTAGAAAGAACTGGTCCAAGAAACTTGATGATGCATTATGGGCCTATAGAACTGCATATAAAAATCGTATGGGTATGTCTCCGTATAAAATGGTTTATGGAAAAGCATGTAATTTACCTCTCGAACTAGAACATAAGGCATATTGGGCCATTAAAGAGCTCAACTATGATTTTAAACTTGCCGGTGAGAAGAGGTTATTTGACATTAGCTCACTTGATGAATGGAGAACCCAAGCCTACGAGAATGCCAAGTTGTTTAAAGAAAAAGTTAAAAGATTGCATGACAAAAGAATACAAAAGCGTGAGTTTAATGTAGGTGATTATGTATTGCTATACAACTCTCGTTTAAGATTTTTTGCAGGAAAACTTCTCTCTAAATGGGAAGGTCCTTACGTTATCGAGGAGGTCTATCGTTCCGGTGCCATAAAAATCAACAACTTCGAAGGCACAAATCCGAAGGTGGTGAACGGTCAAAGAATCAAACATTATATCTCAGGTAATCCTATAAATGTTGAAACCAATGTTATTGAAACCGTAACCCCGGAGGAATACATAAGGGACACTTTCCAGAACGTTTCAGACTCCGAAAAGGAATAGGTATATGGTACGGTAAGTAAACCGACTCCAAAACAATTCTAATGGCAATATTTCTCTGTTTTGGAATATTTAGAAAAATAGAAAAATAAGAGGCAGTCCGGGAAGGACACGAGGCCTCAACGAGGGTGGAGGGCGCGCCCCTGCCTCGTGGGAACCTCGTGTGCTCTCCGGACTCCGTTTTCGTGCACGATACATATTTTGGTCGGTAAAAATTAATTATATAATCTCCCGAAGGTTTTGACTCCTGTATCACGCAAATATTCCCTGTTCTTGTTTCGAGTTGTTGCTGCTGCAGATTAGGACAAGATGTCTTCTCAAGAGTCAGACGGGGAGAGCCGGGTGTCTCATCCGGCATCGAGACCAAGGACAAACAGCGATGCTGACCACTTTTGGCCAGCAACGGAGGAAGAGATGGAGGCTGATTTGATGAGGATAGATGCCATGGAGGAGGATCAAGAAGTCCCTTCTCGCTTCCGAGCTGGATTCACGATGGGGGAACTACAAAGCTCGGCTATTCCAAACTCGGTTATCCCTTCCAATGTTAGATTTCTTTCTTATGAAAATATGAAGAAGAGTGTCACTTGTTCCCCCGCATCTATGCAACACCCTTGGGTGAAAGGGGCTTTAGCCGTTACAGGGAAGCTTCGTAAGGAGATAATGGATCTCAAGCAGCAACTCAATAAGCTCGAGGAAGAGAATCGTATCCTGAGGGGCATTATCGCCAAGAATATCACATCACCATCACCGAAGAAGGAGATATAATCACATGGGTATGGGCACTCCCCTTGGCAACTGCCAAGCTTGGGGGAGGTGCTCCGGTATCGTATCACCATCACACTCCTATCTTTACCGTTTTTTCTTAGTTCGATCCTTTTAGTAATTTCTTGATCTAGTAGAATAAAAGTTTTGGTATGATCTAGTTTTGAGTTTTGCTTTATGATCCCTCTTTGTAATCGAGTCCGTGAGCTATATAATAAAGATTAGTGTTGAGTCGAGGGCTTGATTATTTTGCCATGATCTTGAGTGAATAAAAGAAAAGAGAAAAAGAATAAAAAGAAATAAAGAGATCATATTGATCTTATTGAGAGTAATGACTTCACATAGAAAGAGTATGATGATTAAAAATTGTTGAGAGTTGACAAACATAGCTTTGGTCATTGTTGCAATTAATAGGAAGTAATAAAGAAAGAGAGGTTTCACATATAAATATACTATCTTGGACATCTTTTATGATTGGGAGCACTCATTAAAATATGACATGCTAAAGAGTTGATGTTGGACAAGGAAGACAACGTAATGGGTTATGTTTTCTTATATCTGAGATATAGTATATTATCATGGATCATCCAACATGTTGAGCTTGCCTTTCCCCCTCATGCTAGCCAAATTATTTGCACCAAGTAGAGATACTACTTGTGCTTCCAAAAACCCTTAAACCAGTTTTGCCATGAGAGTCCACCATATCTACCTATGGATTGAGTAAGATCCTTCAAGTAAGTTGTCATCGGTGCAAGCAATAAAAATTGCTCTCTAAATATGTGTGATTGATTGGTGCGGAGGAAATAAGCTTTATACGATCTTGTGATGTGGAAGAAATAAAAGCGACGAACCGCATAATAAAGGTTCATATCACAAGTGGCAATATAAAGTGACGTTTTTTCGCATTAAGATTTTGTGCATCCAATCCTGAGAGCGCATGGCAACCTCTGCTTCCCTCTGCGAAGGGCCTATCTTTTATTATTATCTTCTACCTTATGCAGGAGTCATGGTGATATTCACCTTTCCTTTTTATATTTTATCCTTTGGCAAGCACAGTGTGTTGGAAAGATCCTGATAGATATATCTAATTGGATGTAAGTTAGCATGAGCTATTATTGTTGACATTACCCTTGAGGTAAAAGGTTGGGAGGTGAAACTATAAGCCCCTATCTTTCTCTGTGTCTGGTTAAAACTCCGTAACCACAAGTATTGCGTGAGTGTTAGCAATTATGAAAGACTAAATGATAGTTGAGTATGTGGACTTGCTAGAAAGCTCTGACATAGACTCTTTCTGATGTTATGATAAATTGCAATTGCTTCATTGACTGAGATTATAGTTTGTTAGTTCTCAATAAAGTTTCTGATTCATACTTTGCATTGTGAATAGATTATTACTTGAGCATAAGAAATCATATGACATTATCCATATATGTTGCTGTTATAAGAATAATCATGATGCCCTCATGCCCGTATTTTATTTTATCGACACCTCTACCTGTAAACATGTGGACATATTTATCGTTATCGGCTTCCGCTTGAGGACAAGCGAGGTCTATGCTTGGGGGAGTTGATACGTCCATTTTGCATCATGCTTTTATATCGATATTTATTGCATTTTGGGCTGTTATTACACATTATGTCACAATACTTATGCCTATTCTCTCTTATTTTACAAGGTTTACATAAGGAGGGAGAATGCCAGCAGGTGGAATTCTGGGCTGGAAAAGGAGCAAATATTAGAGACCTATTCTGCACAACTCCAAAAGTCCTGAAACTCCACGAAAGTTATTTTTGGAAATAATAAAAAATTCTGGAAGAAGAATCTACGTCAGCGGGGCCTCCACCTGTCCACGAGGGTGGGGGGCGCGCCCTACCCCCCTGGGCGCGCCCCCTGCCTCGTGGTCCCCATGTTGGCCCTCCGGTGCCCATCTTCTGCTATATGAAGTCTTTCGTCCGAAGAAAAATCATAGGCAAGCTTTCGGGACGAGACTCCGCCGCCACGAGGTGGAACCTTGGCGGAACCAATCTAGGGCTCCAGCAGAGCTGTTCTGCCGGGGACACTTCCCTCTGGGAGGGGGAAATCATCGCCATCGTCATCACCAACGCTCCTCTCATCGGGAGAGGGCAATCTCCATCAACATCTTCACCAACACCATCTCCTCTCAAACCCTAGTTCATCTCTTGTATCCAATTCTTGTCTCCAAGTCTGGGATTGGTACCTATAGGTTGCTAGTAGTGTTGATTACTCCTTGTAGTTGATGCTAGTTGGTTTATTTGGTGGAAGATCATATGTTCAGATCCTTTATGCATATTAATACTCCTCTGATTATGAACATGAATATGCTTTGTGAGTAGTTACGTTTGTTCCTGAGGACATGGGAGAAGTCTTGCTATTAGTAGTCATGTGAATTTGGTATTCGTTTGATATTTTGATGAGATGTATGTTGTCTCTCCTCTAGTGGTGTTATGTGAACGTCGACTACATGACACTTCACCATTATTTGGGCCTAGAGGAAGGCATTGGGAAGTAATAAGTAGATGATGGGTTGCTAGAGTGACAGAAGCTTAAACCCTAGTTTATGCGTTGCTTCGTAAGGGGCTGATTTGGATCCATATGTCTCATGCTATGGTTAGGTTTACCTTAATACTTTTGTTGTAGTTGCGGATGCTTGCAATAGAGGTTAATCATAAGTGGGATGCTTGTCCAAGCAAGGACAACACCCAAGCACCGGTCCACCCACATATCAAATTATCAAAGTACCGAACGCGAATCATATGAACGTGATGAAAACTAGCTTGACGATAATTCACATGTGTCCTCGGGAGCGCTTTTCTCTATATAAGAGTTTGTCTAGGCTTGTCCTTTGCTACAAAAAGGGTTGGGCTACCTTGCTGCACTTTATTTACTTTTGTTACTTGTTGCTCGTTACAAATTATCCTATCACAAAACTATCTTTTACCTATTATTTCAGTGCTTGCAGAGAATACCTTGCTGAAAACCGCTTATCATTTCCTTCTGCTCCTCGTTGGGTTCGACACTCTTACTTATCGAAAGGACTACGATAGATCCCCTATACTTGTGGGTCATCGGTTGTTTATCACCAGCACGGAGCATAGCACTTCCTCACTTGCACGGGCATAACCGCTCCTCGGCTGTGTCGACTGCCAGCGCGGAGCATGGTGCTTCCACTGGTGTGTGGGTGAGGGCTCCCTCTGAGTGGAGGCCCCAGGGCGTGTAAACCCTACCCTGACACGTGGCTTGCACGGCAGGGCTAGACGAGGTGTGTCTGGGCACTCGTGAGCCAGCACGGGACTCATGAGGCCCTACCTCAAGGTGGGTTGCGCCTGGTTTTGGTTCTTGTTGACTACGGTGGTCCTGCGAGATGGTTAGGCAACCTGCACCGAATGAATCTCCTGAGGTTATCGCATGAGAAGGCCAAGCACCAACGACCCCAGGAGGTGACGTGAACGGGACCGGCCCGCCAGACAGAGCTCAGCCATTGGATTTATCGATGCTGCAGGGACGGACCCGAGCACAGACGCCATGCCTAGCCTTCTTATGCAAAGGATCCTGAAGAAAGACGATCGGCGTGCGGCTCCCGTGGTGGGTGATAATCAAGCAGGTGATAACCATAGATAGATTATGCATGAAGAGCGAACTAGCTTAGGTAAATGCAAGAACGATACATGCGACTGGGTCGGACCCGAGCGGCTTGGGGATGATGCAGCCCGAGGGGCGCCCCCAGCAGAGTAAGCTAAAGACGTAAAAGTATACACGCCGCAGGATCAGGCCCATGCGGTCTGGGAATGATGCAGCCCGGGGGGGCTCCTAGTTGAATAAACTTGGAAAATGTCACCTGGTTCCGTTGCCGAAGGGATATTGGGGTAGCTGAAGATGTGTGGCGAAGGGGTTGCTCCTCACGAGCCACCATGGCCCTGAGCCTCGGGAGGCCCTGGGGGTCCAGGCGGTTCCTCGAGGACCGTCTCCATCTCCGCCAGGACTACGTGATGCTGGCCACCTGAGCCACCAGGACGCTCCGCAAGTTGCGCTGGAAGGCGACTGCCACGCTCGACAGGCCGAATGGCATGCGAACATAGCTATGAGGTGGGCCCTCGCAACGTCCCACGCGCTATGGCCAGAGGAGCTCCTGAGATGCGGCCCTGTTGAGCCCTGGGATGTCGATGCAGACCCGTAGCCCGCCATCCTCGCCTGGATGGGGAGCCGCGCCAGGTGGGCGGCGATCGCCGCGCATGGCCCTTGCATCCTGCAACTCCCGAGTGGTCTTGGCGATGAACTCCTGAGCATCGGCCACTCCTCGCCCGGTGTCCTCCTGAGGGAAACGTGCTGCAAAGCACGCCTCCATGTGGTGCTCGAGCGCCTCCCTCGTGATGTTGGCTAGGTCTGAGGCCCTCTAGAAGAGAGCCCCCGAGCCCTGCCCGAGGAGGGCGCCGGGCGCGCCTTCCTATGCGACGGAGGGAGGCGCCCCAGGCGCGGGCACCGATCCTGTTGTGGCACCGCTAGAGGCATTGCTCCCCTGAGGCCCTGTGTGGAGTAGTTGCTTCTTCTTCTTGGGGATGGCCTCAGGAGGGTGCTGCGCACCATCGCTGTCGGGGTCTTCGATTGCTGCGGCTTGGAAGGCGCGCTCGAGGGAGCACACCGCATCTCTTTCTTCGCAGGGGACTGTGATGATCGCGCCGCTTCCTGGCATCGTGAGGACGTTATAGCCGTGGTGAGTCACTGCCATGAACTTGGCCAGGGCCGGATACCCGAGGATGGCATTGTACGGCAGCCGGATGTGAGCGACGTCAAAGTCGATGAGCTCGGTGCTGTAGTTGTTGCGCTGTCCGAAGGTGACAGGGAGGGGGACCTGCCCTATCGAGGTGGTGGAGCCGTCGGTCACTCCTGAGAAGGGCTTGGTGGGCTGAAGCTGATCGTATGGCACTTGAAGGCTGTTGAATGTCTCAACGGACAGGACGTTGAGCCCCGCACCGCCGTCGATAAGGGTCTTGGTGACTTGTACGTTGCTGATGACGGGTGAGCAGAGCATCGGGAGGGCGCCAGCAGTGGCCGCGCACTTGAGCTGGTCCGCCGAGCTGAAGGTGATGGCGCACTTGGACCACCTGAGCGGGCGCGTGGCCTCAAGCCTAGGAAGGGCTGCGTTCACCTCGCGAGCAAACTGCTTGAAGATACGCTGAGAGGCTGGGGCCTGAGCTCCACCCAAGATGCATGCGATAGCGCGCGGTTCCCGGAAGCCCCCAGCCCCCTCATCCTGATGGTGGTCGTCGTTCCTTCTTGGTGGTGGCGGCAGTAGAGGAAGACCAGTGGTCCTGCCAGCGGTCCTCGCGAGGCCGGTCGCGCCACTCCTGGCGGGGGCTGCAATCGTCCCAGCGTCCTCCGCCTCGTCCTCCTCCTCGGCTGTAGCCCCGGTCGTTGCGCTCGGGGCGTCGACCAAAGCGTCCATCTCGAATGGCCCTGAGCTCTTGACAGTCGTTGGTGTTGTGGCTGTGTATGTTGTGGAAGGCACAGAACGGTTGGCTGCTTTTGGACATCTCAGGATGGTCCCGGCCACGCTTCGTATCCGGCTCTGCCGCGTGCACGACTACTCCCTTGCGCTTCACGTCCTTGGCCTTGGCTTTCTTCTCCTCGGGTCGGTAGCTGGGAGCTCGAGGAGGGAAAGGCGCCCCTCCTCAGCTCTTGCGCACTTGGTCACCAGGTTGAACAGCTCCAAAGCCATGCATAGCTCCTCGTGGATGGCGAGCTCCTCCTTCATCTCGATGTCGCGGACGCCATGAGAAAACGCCGAAATTATGGCCTTGTTCGTCAAATTGGGGATCTTGAGGCGAACGCTATTGAAGCACTGGATGTACTTCTGCAGGGTCTCCCCTGGCTGCTGCTTGATGCAGCGTAGGTCACCCGCGGCTGGAGGGCGGTCGCGAGTGCCCTGGAAGTTGGCAATGAAGCGGTCGTGCATCTCGCCCGAGGAGGAGATCGAGCCCGGGGGCAGGTTCAGGAGCCACGAGGGAGCACCATCCTTGAGAGCCACGGGGAACCAGTTCGCCATGACTGTTTCATCACTGTTGGCCCC
Source organism: Triticum aestivum (assembly GCF_018294505.1). Lineage (NCBI taxonomy): Eukaryota > Viridiplantae > Streptophyta > Magnoliopsida > Poales > Poaceae > Triticum > Triticum aestivum. Next base: position 131,432,366 of record NC_057805.1, on the reverse strand, counting down.
CTCGATGCTCAGCTCGTAGAGCTGCAAGAACTCCGCGGGGTCGGGGGTGCCTCTTAGCGAGGAGGCAGGTCTGGCTTGAACTTGCTCGGCCAGGTGACGCTACGCAGCTCAGGAGTGAAGGCACGGCAGCCTGCCTTGGCCACCGGGGCTCTTTGCTGATGCGGAGCCTGCCCTTGATGCCTGCGCACCGCCACTGCAGGCGGCACACGGTCTTGTCGCGGTGGTGCTGGGAGCGCGGGAGCATTCTCTCGCGACCGGGAACTTCTTGGCAGCTTCCTTCTTCTTGCGCAGGCGCCCGACGCGGTGGGTCGCGCCGGGGGGCCGCGCACCTTGGCGCCAGAGCGCCGTCTTGGTGCAGAGGTGGTGGAGGCGCTCCGTGAGCCACGTCGCCCGCAGCTGGCGGAGGGCGAGGCAGCGAGAGGGATGGCGCGCGGGAGCCCCCTGCGGCGCTGACGAGCTCGGCGATGCGATCCAGCCAGTCCTCGTAGAGGTTGTCGACCGGGCGGTAGCGTAGGAGCTCGCGCGCCATGAGCAGCGCGGCCTGCGCGTCTGTGGGAGCACGACGAGTGTGGGACGACGAGCCAGCCGGAGTCAGCGATGGGGTGGCGGTGCGGCCGTCCCGCCGCACTGAGGGTTGCAGGAAGGACGCTTGCTGCTCGTTTCCCACCGGGCCGGTGGCGGCGGGCGACGGGGAACGACGGGGAGGCCTGCCGACAGAAGCTGTCTGAGCGACGTGGGCGGCGAGGGCGGCCCGACGCTCAGCGCGGGCTCGACGAGCATCCGCCATGGATGCGACAAAGCGATGGGGCATAGATCGGCGGAAGGAAAGCTTCGGCGCACCCCTAGCTGGCGCGCCAAATGTCGGATTCTGGGTTCCGGCAAAACCCTTGAGGTTCGAACACCGGGGTGCGCACGAAGATCTCTCCTCCCCTATCTCTCACCCTCGCCGCGATCTCAAGGGTCAGCGCGTCGAACCCACAGAATAAGAGACACAAGGTTTATACTGGTTCGGGCCACCAATGCGGTGTAATACCCTACTCCAGTGCGGTGTGGTGGATTGCCTCTGGGGCTGAGGATGAACAGTTACAAGGGAAGAACAGCCTCCTGAGGAGAGGTGCTCTTGCGTTTGGTGGACTTGTGAGTGTGAGGGCGATCTGAATGATCCCTCCCTACTATGGTGGTGGCTAGTCCTATTTATAGAGGCCCTGGTCCTCTTCCCAAATATTGAGCGGGAAGGGATGCCACAATGGCCAAATTCGAAGGGAGACAACTAGTACAAGATATCCTAACTAAAGGTGGTCTTCGCCTGCCAAAGGCTCTGGTGGTGACGCCGTCTTGGGCTCCACGGTGACCTCCATGCCGTCGTCCTGCTGGTCTTGGTCTCGTTGCACCGATATGGAAACCTTTGCCTGATGCCTCGGGACTCCTCGCCTGCACTTGCCTCTTTAGCACCAAAGAGGAAACGAGGACACTGCGCGCGCTGGCGCCCGCCTGGCGCCAGTCGTCATGGCTTATGTCACAGGAACCTCGTGAGGTGCCCCTTGCCTTGATCTCTCCGCCCCTCGCGAGGCAGCCTGGTGAGGCTGCCCCCGAGGAGGTCTGGCGTCGTCCACCTCGTGAGGCTTGGCCCCTCGCGAGGGTCTTGAGTGTTTGCTGGTGAAGATGGACCGTACAGGGCCACTGGTGGAGCCACGCCGTGGGCCGCAGGCAGGCAAGTCTGGGGACCCCCATTCCCAGGATGCCGACATCCCTCAGTAGCCCCGAACCAGGCTTCAATGATGAGGTGTCCGGCACGCAGGTTGTCTTCGGCACTGCAAGGCGGGTTCCTTCTCCGATATCTTCAAAGCACCTGACCTGAAAAGCTGTATTCGGCGTCGTGATTTAATGTCACATTCCTTGGCTTCTGCACCTTTATTACTACTGCATCCACGTGTCGAGAAAATACGAGAGGTCAGGGTATTCTTTGCACATAACACCCCGGCATGCAAGAAAGGCATCTATTTAAAGAGATTGGATCTTAGATCCCATTCCACATCAAGCGAAAAATCCTTAGAGCTTGCTAGGAGAAACCATTCCAACATGGCTAGCGTTCCTAGCTCTTCCTCCCGCCCCCACGGCTCCGAAAAAGGCGACTGGGAGAGATGCTCAGTATCCCACGATCAGCTGGTTAAGCTTCAAACGTTGGGATTCCTTCCCCCCGCGGATCTAGTCCCTGTTCGGGCAGGATTGACCTCCTTCTCTGGCGAAGCCCTCGCGGAAAATTTCCCCAATCCATCCAGGGGGAACGGGTGTGCTTCATTTCCTACTTGTTGAGGGGCGTCGGATTTCCAATCCATCCCTTCCTCCGAGGACTCCTGGAGTATTATGGCCTCCAGCTGCACAACCTCACACCGGCCTCAATCCTGCATATCGCGGGTTTCGTTGCTCTTTCCGAGCTATTCATGGGCTGTGAGTTCCACTTTGATTTATGGAGAAAGCTATTCTGCCTCTTCCCTCGCACCCAAGAGGGATCAGTATTCGAGGTGGGCGGCGCCGAAGTATGGCGCATAGCCGGGACCGGATACCTATCTGGCACACCGAAGAAGGCACCCAAAGAGTGGCCCTCAGAGTGGTTCTATATCGAGGACGTTGCTTTCCCCGACCCAACCGCATGGGTCTCCCCGAATTTTCCAGTGCTCCATTGAAGAAACGCCACAGCTGGCACCCTCGGAGTCTCGAGGAGGAGGATAATGCGGAAGCCCGACAACTAATGGGCAAGATAAGGACACTCGCCCAGTCCGGACTAACAATAGTCGAGGTAATGGCCACTTCCATAGCGCGAGGGGTTCAGCCGCTTCAATTTAGGGGCTCCCAATGTGGCAGTTCAATGGGGAAGCTGACGCCTCACGCTGCGGACGAAAGGGACCGGATTCCCTCACCGCCCTGGCCACAATACTGGCCGATCTGTATAAAGGGGAAAAAGAGGAGTTCTCTCGGCTTAAGCGCCAAGAGGGATTTTCTACAATCCTCCTAGTTTGGTGAGTTTTAATCCCACCACTTTACTCAATCCTCTCCCTGAGTCACTTTTAATTGACACTAACCCGTCCATTTGTAACAGGAATGGCGAAAGGTCATCGATGGGATCTATAGTCCCGCTCCACAGCCGGAGGACCATAACCGGGATCTCAACCCCGGATTCGAAGAGGATCCGGACATCTTTGTAGAGCTTCAGGAGGGAGTATTTTACCAGGTGAGCTACGACGACATAGAAGTGGCCATCATAACCGACTATCCCGGCTTCCTTCCTGCTTCACATGTAAGTAATCAGGAGACATCTCCTCCGAAAGAGCTTCCTTATTCCGCCTCACCCACCGCATTGTCTCGTGCTCCAAAGGGGAGGCGCTCGGCACGCCATGCTGCACTAGAGGCGACTCGTAAGAGAGCGACGCCCACGACGGGCAAACCTTCGAAGAGGAAGGCAAATGAAAACACGGCAGAGCCTTCATCAAAGAGGTATGGATTTTTAAATACGCCCCTTGGCAGTCACATCGAACTATGACATTGTCCACTGCATCTTCTCAGGACGAGCGTTCGCCGGACTATGTCCGGGGTTCCTGCCGGTCGCGCCTCCACTAGCCAGGTTCCAGACCCTGCCTTGAGGACAAAGGCTAACACGGGAGTGACGCCGAATTGTCCTTCCGTAGAGGATTCAGATGATGTGTTCGTCATGAATTCTGAAGTGGAGAGTGCCATGAAGCATCGACGCCGAAGGCCGCTCTCCGCGACCCCGGCTTTTCAAAAGAGGCATTCAATGCCTTCAGCTCGGCCGATGCATACATCCGAGCTGCTCGGGATGGGCTTGCAAGAGCCACGGACCAACATTTAAAAGATATGCAGGTAAGTGCAGATTTGATAATCATATACCAGTAGCCCCCGAGACTTGAAGTAGTTGATACAACTGATTTAAGGATCATTGTATAATCAGGCACTCACGGGGAAGAATAACCTGCTGTCTCAAGAGCTGGAAAAGTGTCAGACCCGGCTGGCTATGGTTACCGCCGAACTGGAGAAATCCAAGAAGGCAACGCCTGGTAATATTGCCTTCCATCCAGAAAAAATGTAATCGTACACCAGTAATGTTAATACTGTTGCGTTTCCGATGACAGGATCAGCAGATCCACTAGAAGGGGAACTGAAAGTCGCACAGGCGGGCGAACAAGAAGCCAAAATGCAACTGGCCGCGGGCGAATGTGTGCTGACACGAGTCAGAGATGATAAAAACAAGCTGCTGGATTCCAATACCCTGCTAGGCGAAGAGCTAAAAGACATACGAGCTCAGCTGGCTGACACCGTAAAGGAGAATAGGACGCTACAAGGCGGCATATTCAGTATGCTTTTGAACTCCCCTTCATATATTTCAGCGAAGCAATGGTCTAACAGATTTATGTCTGCAGGTATGCTGACTGGCCGTCCCAAAGAGGAAATGTTCGACTCTCAAGGCGACCTGCTGCAAGAGCTGTCCCAACTGCACGAACGAGCTCGGCGAGCAATGCGAAGCGTTACTAAATCTTTGTGGCCATCCGCCTCTCCTCCAGGAAGCATGGAGGAGCTTGCAAAGCTATTCCAAGGAGCTCGGCGGCGCTTCCGACTATGGAAGATATCGGCCTGCCGAGAAGGTGCGCGAGAGGCCTGGGCCATGGTAAAAACACGCTACACCAAGCTTGATCCGAATCCTATGGCCCGGGTCGGACCGTTGGGGTCAGATGGAAAAGAAATTCCGGTTAGTCTGGTATATGACCAGGTAAAGATAGCCGCCAAGTATTCCCAATAGGATTGTAAGTTAGATAGCCTGTTAGATGGCATAGAGGAAGAAGTTTTTGAGTCCAAGTGACTATGTACTTCAATTGAAAAATTTGTCCCTAGCCAGATTGTAAAACGATTGTCATCGCAGACCTTTTCGCTTCGACCTCTGGACCCGAAGGCTCGGAGTGTTTGCGAATACTATAACGGTAATATAGACCGGGGTATGCGTGGAAACTAGGTGTAGGGGTCATAGTTGCTTGAACAGACAAGTTGTATCCGGCTAGCTATGTTATATTACATTTAATTGTAAGAAACATCTTCCAGGGAGAATAGTTTTGTTAAGGGTTCCTTTCCCTAGGTGAACATGCGTTGGTATGCATGTTCGAACTGTGATCGAAAAATCGCAGTATTCGTAACATCTGTGGGTTCATAATGTAGTGAGTGTAAAACATATTTAGTTCGCCGACCGAATATTCCCATAAGAACGCTAGCTTTCGGCTTCACCCAGTCTGAGGTACACGTCCGGATGACCCGGCTGTAACAATCACAGAGGTGCTCCCTTTATGCCCTAGCCGAACAAACGGGAACATAGGGCATAAGCACAGGAGCCAGGCAACCCAGCTTGGCCAAAACTTAAGTCATAACTGTGCATATAATGGCGGAGAAAAGGTACATATGAGAAAGAAAGACACATATGTAGGGAGCTTGACGCTCGTAAAATAATAATAATAATAATAATAATAATAATAATAATAATAAGCTTCTGTAAGAGAAGCCCCCAGGTATTATGAGCGTGTACAGTTAAAGATGTGTATGTCATAGGTGCACGGTTGAGCCACACCAGAGCTTAAAGCTAGAGAAAAAGTGAAAGAGAGGAAGAATGGAGACAAAGGGAGAAGGAAACAAACAAAGAGTCCGGCTCTAGGCGTAGAATCTTCGGAGTCTGGCGGCGTTCCACGGGTTCGGCTCTAAGCGATTGTCTGATGCATCACGCAGGCGGTACGCTCCTCCAGTGAGAACTTCATCTATAATGAAGGGACCCTCCCACTTGGGCTTGAGTTTGTCCTTTTTCTTTTCTGGCAAGCGTAGAATGAGTTCACCAACATTATAAGTCTTGGCCCGCACCTCTCTACTTTGATATATGCGAGCCTGTTGTTGATAGAATGCGGAACGGGCTTTTGCAACGTCGCGCTCCTCCTCCAAGGCATCTAAACTGTACTGCCGATCCAACTCGGCTTCTCTCTCTTCGTACATGCGCACTCGAGGTGAGTCATGAATAATGTCGCAGGGAAAAATGGCCTCTGCGCCATAGACCATAAAGAATGGTGTGTATCCGGTAGTGCGATTGGGCATGGTCCGCAGCCCCCAGAGTACAGAGTCGAGCTCCTCAACCTAGTGCTTGTCTAATTCTTTCAACGACCGCACTAGTCTAGGCTTAATGCCGCTCATAATAAGACCATTAGCTCGTTCGACCTGACCGTTTGTTTGTGGATGATATACCGAGGCATAATTGAGTTTAATGCCCAATTTAGCACACTAGGTTTTCACTTCGCCGGCCGTGAAATTGGAGCCGTTATCGGTGATGATGCTGTGTGGGACACCATAACGGTGCACGACACCGGATATAAAGTCGATCACCGGTCCGGCTTCGGGCGTTTTCACTGGTTTGGCCTCTATCGACTTGGTGAATTTATCTACCATAACTAGTAGATATTTTTTCTTATGGCTTCCTCCTTTAAGGGGTCCGACCATATCAAGCCCCCAGACCGCAAAAGGCCAGGTAATGGGGATTGTTTGTATAGCAGTAGGCGGCATATGGCTTTGATTGGCGAAGAGCTGGCAGCCGACACAACGTTGGACCAGGTCCTGTGCATCTGCTCAGGCCGTAGGCCAAAAGAAACCTGTACGAAAAGCCTTACTTACAAGGGCCCGAGCTGCGGCGTGGTGACCGCCGAGGCCAGCATGGATTTCAGCCAGGAGCTGCCGACCCTCTTCTTCGGAGATACATCTTCGAAGGACTCCGGTAGCACTTTTCTGGTGGAGCTCTCTGTCATGGACCTTGTAGGTTTTCGAACGTCGAACAATGCAGCGAGCCTCATTCTGGTCCTCAGGGAGCTCTCGCCTATTAAGGTAGGCCAAGAAGGGTTCGGTCCATGGGGCAATTACTGCTATTATCAGATGGGCCGATGGTGTTGTTTCGGTGGCTGAGCCCCGATGATATCGGTATTGTGTTCGGAATCTGGGGGTATAATCGGATCCGGACTAGTGTTGCTGCTCTCATCCTGCCACACCACGGATGGCTTGAAGAGCCTTTCCAAAAAGATGTTAGGCGGGACGGGGTCACGCTTGGCGCCCATGCGAGCAAGGACATCCGCTGCTTGATTGCTTTCTCGAGCCACATGATGAAACTCGAGCCCCTCGAACCGAGCTGATATTTTGAGTACAGCATTGTGATAGGCAGCCATCTTCGGATCTTTGGCGTCGAAGTCTCCATTTATTTGAGATATGGCGAGATTTGAGTCCCCGCGCACCTCCAGGCATTGTATGCCCATGGAGGTAGCCATCCGAAGACTGTGTAATAAGGCCTCGTATTCGGCTGCATTGTTGGAGTCTATGTATAGTATTTGGAGTACGTACTGGACTGTGTCTCCAGTGGGGGACGTTAAAACGACGCCTGCTCCCAAACCAGCCAACATTTTAGAGCCATCAATGTACATGACCCAGTTGGAATATGTGCCGTAGTCTTTAGGGAGTTCGGCCTCTGTCCATTCGGCGATGAAATTGGCCAATACTTGGGATTTAATGGACCGGCTGTCGGATCTCGGGTTCCGGCAATACCCTTAAGATTCAAACACTGGGGTGCGCGTGAAGATTTCCTCCCTACCGATCTATGCCCTAGCTCGCTAAGGTCTCGCGGACGAACTCGACGAACTCACAACACAAAGACACAAGATTTATACTGGTTCGGGCCACCGTTGTGGTGTAATACCCTACTCCAGTGCGGTGGTGGTGGATTGCCTCTCGGGCTGATGATGAACAGTACAGGGGGAAGAACAGCCTCCTGAGGTTGAGGTGTTCTTGTGCTCGGTGTGTGGCTAAGGATTGGCTCAAGGTCAGATGCTTGCCCCTACTGTGGTGGCTAGTTCTACTTATATAGGCCCTGGTCCTCTCCCCAAATATTGAGCGGGAAGGGAGCCAACAACGGTAGCCAATTCGAAAGGGGAGAGCTAGTACAGCTTATCCTGACGAAAGCGGTCTTCGCCTGCAAAAGGCTCTGGTGATGACGCCGTCTTGGGCTTATGGTGACCTCCATCCTGCCATCCTGCTGGTCTTGGTCTCGTTGCACTGATATAGAAACCTTTGCTTGATGCCTTGGTACTCCGCGCCTGCGCCTGCCTCCTTAGCACCAAAGAGGAAACAAGGACACTGCGTGCGCTGGTGCCCGCCTGGTCCTGATCGTCATGGCTAACGTCACGAGAGCCTCGCGAGGTTTGCCCTGCCTTGATATCTCTGCTCCTCGCGAGGCAGCCTGGTGAGGCCACTCCTGAGGAGGTCTTGCGTCGTCCGCCCCGCGAGGCTTGGCCCCTCGCGAGGGTCTTGAGTGTCTTGTTGATGAAGATGGGTCGTACGGGCCTGCAGCACAGCCACGCCGTGGGCCGCAGGCAGGCAAGTCTGGGGACCCCCGTTCCCAGAACGCCGACAGTAGCCCCCGGGCCCAAGGCGCACTCGGGCTTGGCTTCGAGGCGAAGCCAAGGGTCAAGCGCGTAGCGCCGCGGGCCCCCAAAGCCTGCGGCCTTGGTCTATGCGTGGCGGTTGATTGGACGTGGGCGTCTCCGCTTCCCCACGCTACCTCGGCAACTGCTCGACTTGACAAAAGGCTGGTGCAGACAGCGCTCGCCTTCACTGTTCCCCTTCGCCTTGCTTCAGATCCCCTTTCTCGCTCCTCGCCATCGACACCTCCAGATCTGCTCCAATCTTGCTCCGCATCTGCGACTAATGGCGCCGCGCAAGGTCAAGTCCTCCTCGGCGCCGACTTGGTACGAGCCAGCTCTTGAAGCGCCCAACGTCACAGAGAAGAGCCTCGCGTCCACGCGCCTGCTGACGGCGGGGGAGAGCAATGAATGGGGGAAGACGGAGCTCCGGCTTGCCTCCGACATGCGGGAGCCTGAGGGAAGCACCTTCTTCCCCTTCTTCTCGAGCAGCATCACCGCCGGGTTGGTTCCCCCCTTCTCCGATTTCTTTTATGAGGTCCTTGACCACTACGGGCTGCAGGCGTTGCATCTCCATCCCAACTCTATCCTCCTCATGTCCATCTTCGCCTACTATTGTGAGGCGTATCTGGGCGTGATGCCGTCCGTGGCTCTTCTGCGCCACCTCTTCTTCCTCCGCGTCAGGGACGGCCATGCTTCTGGGAGCGCCAATTTCATCGCATCCGGCAAAGCCAACTCAATCTCGAACACCGGGAAGAGAGCCGACAACATCCGGGCCAAATGGGTCATGATGGACGCTAAGTGCGTCCACCCGCGCTTGGCATTGCCAATGGAGGTGCCCCAGTTTAACAAGGGGTGGCCCCGCGCAGAGCTCACTAACAAGCGGGCGTCGTCGGTGTTGGCGCAGATGCAGACCGACCTGAAGCCGGGCAACGCGAAGGCGGCGAAGGTCACAGGGGCCATGCTCCTGAGGGAATTCCTGACGTTGCGCGTCACCCCGCTCCAGGCGCGCGCGCCCCTTGTGGAAGCTTGGAGATGAAGAAGACAAGACCCGCCTGAGGCGGGGGGCCCTTCCTGACGATGAACTAGCTGCTGTCCTGCGCCTCCTGGTTGGGGACAACGAGGAGTACCCACCGAGCGCCTTCACTCCCTTGTTCCATTGCAAGGACTGGGAGCCGCTCGTGGCCTCCAGGCCGACCTTTGACGCACGCGGGCTGGTGCCGCCTGTGCTCTCTGGAGCCCCCGCGGCGCCGAAGCCAGTGGAGCTATCTTCTGACGAGTCCCGCGGGGGGAAAGAAGAGGAGGAGGACTCGGAGGCGACCTCCGAGGAGATGGGGAAAACTCTCCCTTGAGCAAAGCTGAGATCCTCCGCGCCCTTCCTGACGACACCGAGGTCGATGCCCGCCAGGAGGGGGGAGAACTGCCCTTCGTCCCGACAAGGAGCAGGTCGTCGCTGATTCCTCGGGATGCTGCCTCCGCCTTGACGCCGGCCAGAGCTGCGTCCAGCCCTTCTGCTGCGCCGTCTTCTGCTCCCGGGGTCCGCGTGCCCACACCTCAGGCTTCAAGGTTTTCAGGCTTCAAGCTTCCCAATCAGAGGGTGGAATACGCTGTGGTGGATCAGTAAGTGTTTCGAGCTTCGTCTTGCTTCTGCTTATACTTGCTATTTCCTGACGTTCACCCTTGGTTGACCAGGCCAGTGCCTTCAGCGAAGAAATGGAAGGAGGACGCGGCGGCCGCACCCCCCTCGTCGGAGAAAGGAGGTGGCAGCACTCGCACCTCCCCAGCCCGGTCGCCCTCACGGGGCCAAGGGGAGCAACGTCAGGAGGAGTCAGCCCCCGTGGCCCCGCTGGCTGCAGAAGTGCCAGCGCCTGGCCCGGCTGATGAGGTCCCATGGGCTCAGGAGCCCTTGATCTCCCAGGCTCTGGTGATGACGTCGATTCCTCCTTCTGCCGCGCCACTGCTCCCAGGCTCTTCTGCTTCCTCCACCGCCTGGAGCGCGTTCTTTCAGAGATGGCACAGCTGCGGGAAGATCTTCTGGGTGCGGACCCGCGCCTAATAGCCGGGCGGCTGGAACTGGCCTCCGGGTGGCTTCATTCTGACTCTGCGGTCCGAGTGACACTGAGCCAGGCCGCGGCGTCCTCCGAGAAGGAGAAGTAGAGTGCCGCCAAAGCCGCGGCTGATCACGACGCGACACTGAAGGACGCTGAGGCCGCCCCCGGCCGCTGCCGAGAGCTGGAGGACGAGCTGAAGCGTCTGCGCGACCAACACGAGGAAGAAGCACGCGGCCTCCAGGTGAAGGAAGAGGAGATGAGGTCCCGGGAGGACGCCATCAAGAACCATGACGCCGAGTTGGGGGAGCTGGAGAAGACGCAGGCTGCTGAGCGCAGCCGGCTGGAGAAGCTGGAGCGGGAGGTGAAGGCGAAGGAGGCCGATCTTGACGCCAAGGCGAAGGTCCTGGCTGAGGATCGCGCGACCTTCGCTGATCTCGAGGAGAGGTCTCGCGCGACACTGAAGACACTCTATGAGAAAGGCTTGGAGAGGCCGCTAGCCACCGATGAGGACGGCCCTGCCCAGCTGCTTCCCTTCTTGGTGGAGGCGCTCGAGGAAGTTGTGGAGGGCGTCGGTCCCATGGCAGAGGTGGAGGCTTGTTTTCTTTCTTCAGCTGCGTTGACTCGCGTCTTCAGCCACCTGCACCTTCACGACCCGAGCGCTCGTCTTGACGAGCTGCTGGAGCCTGTGGCTGATGACCACTACACAACTGCCGCTGCAGCCATGCAAGGTCAGGTGGAGGCCCTGCTGAAGAAGTTCCGCGGCTTTGCCTCCACGCCCTTGGCCGGAGGCAAGGCCGCTGCTGCAGTCCCGGCCGGTGACCAAGGCGAAGGCGACGCCACCAAGGGAGGAGTGCCACCCACGGGCATCGATGGTGTTCAGGAGTGACCTGCGGCTCCTTTCTTGTTTAATTCCTGCAGTCATGAATCAGGCCTCGTGGAGGCGTTAAACTTGTGTTTGATATTGTGAGAACAATATGTCTTGTAATATTTGCTTCGAGATTTTGCCATTTTCTTCCTATCCGCTTTGTGTTCTGCGTCGGCAGAGCCTGGCCCCGCGCATACCTCAACCGCCATTGGGCCGACCGGAGACCAGGACGGACCAAGGAGTGAGGGGCTACGTGACCAGTTAGGCTCCTAAGTCGCGATGCTCAGGAGTCCCCCTTAACGCGCAAACAGCTCATAGGAAGGATGCGCGAGGATAGGTTAATGTTCTACGTCGGCAGAGCCCGGCCCCGCGCATACCTCAACCCCCATTGGGCCGACCGGAGACCAGGACGGACCAAGGAGTGAGGGGCTACGTGACCAGTTAGGCTCCTGAGTCGCGATGCTCAAGAGTCCCCCTTGACGCGCAAACAATTTCCATACCTGCCCTCGCCGAGGCCTCGGGAGGGGCGTGCGACGACCAGGTCCAGGAGACCTGGTTGGGTGGCGTGCACTTGGGTGTGACCCGAGCGCAGCCCCTAGGTCCGGGAGACCTGGTTGGGTGGCATACGCTTGGGCGTGACCCGAGCGCAGCCCCCGTGCCCAGCCCCCTCACGCGGCTCTCCCGAGGGGAGGGGTTGCGGTGAGGCTGGACGCTGAGCTCTGGGGCTCCCTGAGGTTGGTATGGTCGTGAAGCCGCCCTCAGTTGTTTATCACCAGCGCGGAGCATAGTGCTTCCACTTGTGCACGGGCATAGCCACTCCTCGGCAGTGTCGACGGCCAGCGCGGAGCATGGTGCTTCCACTTGTGCGTGGGAGGGGGGCTCCCTCTGAGGAGAGCCCCCGGGGCGTGTACAGCCCCGCCCTGACACGTGGCTTGCACGGCAGGGCTGCGAGGTGTATCTGGGCACTTGTGAGCCGGCGCGGGGCTCACGAGGCCCTACCTCAAGGCGGGTTGCGCCTGGTCTTGGGTCTTGATAGCTGTATGTTCCTGCGAGACGGTTAGGTACAAATGCTCTACGTCCTCAGGTCCCGGCCCTCGAGCGAGCTCAGCCGCCACTGGTATGCCAGGTCGCGATGCCATGGTCAAGGCCAGGGGTGAGGGCTGGAGAGCTAGTAAGAGCTCCAGAGTCGCGATGCTCAGGAGCCCCCCTTTTAACGCGCAAGCGAATTGCAAGAGAGAGGGGTGGACCCATGGCAGGTGGCAATCGAGCAGGTGATAACCACAGGTAGATTACACATGAAAGGCAGATCAGCTTGGGTAAATGCAGAAAGATACATGCCACTGGGTCAGGCCCGAGCGGCTTGGGGATGATGCAGCCCGAGGGGCGCCCCCAACAGGGTAAACTAAAGACATAAAAAGGGACACATGCCATAGGGACGGACCCACGCGGCCTGGGAATGATGCAGCCCGAGGGGCGCTCCCAGCTGAATGAACTTGGAAAATATCACCTGGTTCTGTTGACGAAGGAGAGTTGGGGCAGCTGAAGGTACGCGGCGAAGGGATTGCTCCTCACGAGCCATCGGGGGCTCAGGTGGTTCCCTGAGGACCGTCTCCATCTCCGCCAGGATGGTGTGGTGCCTGGCCTCCTGAGATGCCAGGACACGCCGCAGGTTGCGCTGATAGGCTGACGACACGCTCGGCGGGCCGAAAGGCATGCAAACGTAGCCGTGTGGTGGACCCTCGCAACGGCCCACGCGCGAAGGCCAGGAAAGCTCCTGAGAAGCGGCCCTGTTGAGCCCTGGAACATCGATGCAGACGTGCAGCCCGGCACCCTCGCCTGGATGGGGAGCTGCGCTTCGTGAAAGGTGGTCTTCGCGCATGGCCCTTGCGTCTTGCACTTCCTGTGTGGTCTTGGTGATGAACTCCTGAGCGGTGGGCGCTCCTTGCCTTGTGTTCTCCTGAGGGAAACGTGCCGCAAAGCACGCCTCCAAGTGGTGCCCGAGCGCCTCCCTCGTGATGTTAGCAAGGTCTGAGACCCTCCAGAAGAGAGCCCCCGAGCCCTGCCCGAGGAGGGTGCTGGGCGCGCCTTCCTATGCGACGAAGGGAGGCGCTCCTGGAGCGGGCACTGATCATGACGAGGTTCCAGTTACGACGCCATCGTCCTGAGATCCTGCACGGCGCAGCTGCTTCTTCTTCTTGGGGAGGACCTCAAGAGGGCCCTCGCCCTTGCTGTCGGGGTCGTCGATTGCTGCAGCTTGAAAGGCACGCTCGAGGGAGCACACCGCGTCTCTTTCTTCGCATGGGATCGTGATGATTCCGCCGCTTCCCGGCACCTTGAGGACGTTGTAGCCGTGGTGTGTCACCGCCATGAACTTGGCCAGGGCTGGATACCCAAGGATGGAGTGGTATGGCAGAGGGATGTGCGTGACGTCGAAGTCGATGAGCTCCGTGCGGTAGTTCGTGCGTTCCCCGAAGGTGACAGGGAGGCGGACCTGCCCTATCGGTGTGGTGGAGCCATCGGTTACTCCTGAAAAAGGCTTGGTAGGCTGAAGCTGGTCATATGGCACTTGGAGGTTGTCGAACGTGTCGACGGACAGGATGGTAAGCCCTGCGCCGCCGTCGATGAGGGTCTTGGTAACTTGCACGTTGCTGATGACTAGGGAACAAAGCATCGGGAGGACGCCGGCGGTCGCCGCGCACTTGAGCTGATCTGCCGAGTTAAAGGTGATGGTGCACTGGGACCACCTGAGCGGGCACGTGGCCTCAAGCTCTGGGAGGACTGCATTCACTTCACGAGCAAACTGTTTGAACATACGTTGCGAGGCTGGGGCCTGGGCGCTACCCAAGATGGGGGCGATAGCGCGTGGCTCCTGGAAGCCCCCAGCCCCCTCATCCTGATGGTGGTCCTCATTCCTTCTTGGTGGTGGCGGCAGCGGGGGAAGACCGGCGTTTCCTAGAGGACGATCCTCACGAGGCTGGTCCCTCCAGGCGCCCTCGCGAGGATGATCCTGCCAGCGGTCCTCACGAGGCCGGTCGCGCCACTCCTGGCGCGGGCCACGGTCGTCCCAGCGTCCGCCTCCACGTCCTCCTCCTCGGCCGTAGCCCCAGTCGCTGCGCTCGGGGCGTCTACCGAAGCGTCCTTCATGAATGGCTCTGAGCTCCTGACAGTCGCTGGTGTTGTGGGTGTTCAGGTTGTGAAAGCCGCAGAACGGTCGGCTGCTCTTGGATGACTCGGGCTGGTCTCGGCCTCGCTTGGTGTCCGGCTCGGCTGCGAGCACGGCTGCTGCCTTGCGCTTCACGTCCTTGGCCTTTGCTTTCTTCTCCTTTGGGTCCGCAGCTGGCAGCTCAAGGAGGGAGAGGCGCCCTTCCTCAACTCTTGGACACTTGGTTGCCAGGTTGAACAGCTCCTGAGACGTGCACAGTTCCTCGTGGATAGCGAGCTCTTCCTTCATCTTGACGTCGCGGACGCCATCAGAGAGCGCAGAGATGATGGCCTCATCCGTCACCTTGGGGATCTTGAGACGAATGTTGTTGAAGCACTTGATGAACTTCTGGAGGGTCTCTCCTGGTTGTTGGTTGACACGGCGCAGGTCACCCTCGGCCGGCCGGCGGTCGCGAGTGCCCTGGAAGTTGGTGATGAAGCGATCGTGCATCTCGTCCCAGGAGGAGATCGAGCCCGGAGGTAGGTTCAGGAGCCACGACCGGGCGCCGTCTTTGAGTTCCATGGGGAACCAGTTCGCCATGATCTTTTCGTCGCCGTCGGCCGCCTCGATGCTCAACTCGTAGAGCTGCAGGAACTCCGCGGGGTCGGGGGTGCCGTCGTAGCGAGGAGGCAGATCTGGCTTGAACTTACCCGGCCAGGCGACGCTACGCAGCTCGGTGGTGAAGGCGCGGCAACCGGCCATGGTCGCCGGGGCCCGTCTTGGGGGTGGAGCTTGGTCTTGACGCCCACGTGCCGCCACAGCAAGCGGCGCGGGGCCCTGCGGCGGCAGACGATCCTAGCGCGGCGGTGCGAGGAGTGGCGGAGTGTTCTCTTACGGCGGAGGGACTTCTTGGCAGCTTCTTTCTTCATGCACGGGCGCGGGACGCGGCGGGTCGCGTCGTGGGGCCGCGCGCCTTGGCGCCAGGGCGCCATCTTGGGGCAGAGGTGGCAGAGGCGCTCCATGAGCTACATCGCCCGTAGCTGGCGGAGGGTGAGGCGGAGAGAGGGACAGTGCAGGGGAGCCCCCTGCGGCGCGGACGAGCTCGGCGATGCGGTCGAGCCAGTCCTCGTAGAGGTCGTCGACCGGGCGGTAGCGCAGGAGCTCATGCGCCGTGAGCAGCGGCCCGTGCGTCCATGGGAGCGCGATGAGCATGGGATGAGGAACCGGCCGGGGTCAGTGATGGAGTGGCGGTGCGGCCGTCCCGCCGCACTGAGGGGTGCAGCAAGGACGCCTGCTGCTCGTTCCCCGCTGGACCGGTGGCGGCGTTGGTGGCAGGAGACGGAGAACGACGAGGTGGCCCACTGACAGGAGCCGTCTGAGCGACGCGAGTGGCTAGGGAAGCCCGGCGCTCTGCACGAGCACGGTGAGCCTCGGCCATGGAGACGACGGAGCAACTGGACACGAGACGGCGGGAAGGAAGCTCCGGCGCCCCCCTACCTGGCGCGCCAAATGTCGGATCTCGGGTTCCGGCAAAACCCTTAAGGTTCGAACACTGGGGTGCGCGCGAAGATTTCCTCCCTACCGATCTACGCCCTAGCTCGCTAAGGTCTCGCGGACGAACTCGACGAACTCGCAACACAAAGACACAAGATTTATACTGGTTCGGGCCACCGTTGTGGTGTAATACTCTACTCCAGTGTGGTGGTGGTGGATTGCCTCTCGGGCTGATGATGAACAGTACAGGGGGAAGAACAGCCTCCTGAGGTTGAGGTGTTCTTGTGCTCGGTGTGTGGCTAAGGATTGGTTCAAGGTCAGATGCTTGCCCCCTACTGTGGTGGCTAGTTCTACTTATATAGGCCCTGGTCCTCTCCCCAAGTATTGAGCGGGAAGGAAACCAACAACGGTGGCCAATTTGAAAGGGGACAACTAGTACAGCTTATCCTGACAAAAGCGGTCTTCGCCTGCAAAAGGCTCTGGTGATGACGCCGTCTTGGGCTCTATGGTGACCTCCGTCCTGCCGTCCTGCTGGTCTTGGTCTCGTTGCACTGATATAGAAACCTTTGCTTGATGCCTTGGTACTCCGCGCCTGCGCCTGCCTCCTTAGCACCAAAGAGGAAACAAGGAAACTGCATGCACTGGCGCCCGCCTGGTCCTGATCGTCATGGCTCACGTCAAGAGAGCCTCGCGAGGTTTGCCCTGCCTTGATATCTCCGCTCCTCGAGGAAGCCTGGTGAGGCCGCTCCTAAGGAGGTCTTGCGTCGTTCGCCCCGTGAGGCTTGGCCCCTCGCGAGGGTCTTGAGTGTCTTGTTGATGAAGATGGGCCGTATGGGCCTCCAGCACAGCCACACCGTGGGCCGCAGGCAGGCAAGTCTGGGGACCCCCGTTCCCAGAACGCCGACACCGGCGTGGTTTGTATGCTATGTCGAATGGTAGGAGCTCAATGGCCCACTTAGCAATCCAGCCCGTAGCGTCGCGGTTGTTTATTATGTCATTGAGTGGCAATTCGAAAGCCACCGTGATAGAGCACTCTTGGAAGTAGTGTCGTAGCTTTTGGGATGCCATGAAGACCGCATACGCTATCTTTTGGTAATGAGGGTACCGGGATTTGCATGGTGTGAGGACGGTGGATACGTAGTATACCGGTTTCTGAAGTGGGAATTTGTGTCCGTCCTCCTCTCGCTCAATGACGAGCACCGCGCTCACCACCTGGTGAGTTGCAGATATGTATAATAACATTGGTTCACCGGCGCTTGGCGCGGCCAGGATTTGGTTGCTCGCTAAAAGAGCCTTTATTTCTTCCAGTCCAGTCGTTGCCGCATCCGTCCACTTGAAGTGGTCGGTGCATCGGAGAAGGTGATAAAGTGGCAATGTTTTTTCTCCTAATCTGGAGATAAAGCGGCTTAAAGCTGCCACACATCCGGCTAGTTTTTGGACCTGCTTAAGGTCTGTTGGTATAGCCAATTGCGACAAAGCCCGGATTTTGGCTGGATTTGCCTCAATTCCTCTATTGGAAACGATGAAGCCCAGCAGTTTTTGAGCAGGAACGCCGAAAACACACTTTTCCGGATTGAGCTTGATGTCATATGTACGAAGGTTGTCAAATGTGAGACGCAGGTCGTCTATTAGTTATTCGACGTGCCTAGTCTTGATGACTACGTCATCCACAGATGCTTCAACTGTCTTGCCGATTTGTTTCTCCAGGCATGTTTGAATCATGCGTTGGTACGTGGTGCCAGCATTTTTGAGCCCGAAGGGCATAGTGTTGAAGCAGAATGGCCCGTATGGGGCAATGAATGCCGTTGCGGCTTGATTGGACTCCTTCATTTTGATTTGATGGTATCCGGAGTATGCGTCGAGGAAACACAGTGAGTCGTGTCCTGCGGTAGCATCGATAATCTGATCGATGCGGGGGAGGGGGAATGGATCCTTAGGGCAGGCCTTGTTGAGGTCTTTGAAATCGACACAGAGGCGCCAGGATTTATCATTCTTTGGTACCATCACCAGGTTTGCTAGCCAGTCCGGATGTTTTATTTCTCTCATGAATCCGGCCTCAATTAACTTGGCTAGCTCCTCCCCCATAGCTTGTCGTTTGGGTTCGGAAAAATGCTGCAGTGTTTGCTTGACCGGCTTATACCCCTTCAGTATATTGAGGCTGTGTTCGGCCAACCTGCGTGGGATTCCTGGCATATCAGAAGGGTGCCAGACGAATATGTCCCAGTTTTCGCGTAGGAACGCTCGTAATGCGGCGTCAACCGTTGGGTCCAGGTGTGCCCCGATAGGGGCTGTATTCTTGGGGTCCGTTGGGTGGACCTGAAATTTGACAATTTCGTCTGCTGGTTTGAAAGAGGTGGATGTGGGCCGCTTATCAAGGATTACATCATCCCTGTCCACCGTGGAGCATAATGCGGTTAACTCTTCGGCCGCGAGGGCCTCGGATAGTGCCTTGGGGGCCAGGGATGCGGTTTTGTTTTCGGCGCGGAGGGCTATGTCCGGATCACTGGCGAGAGTGATAATACCGTTTGGCCCAGGCATCTTGAGCTTCATATACCCGTAGTGAGGTATGGCTTGAAAGTGTGTGAACGCGTCTCACCCCAACAGGGCATGATATCCACTGTTGCAAGGGGCCACTTGGAAGGTTATTTCTTCGGACCGGTAGTTCTCCGGTGTGCCGAATACCACGTTAAGTGTGATTTTCCCGGCGCAACACGCCCCCCGGCTGGGAATGATTCCTCGGAAGGTCGTATTACTCTGCTCGATGCGGC
Source organism: Triticum aestivum (assembly GCF_018294505.1). Lineage (NCBI taxonomy): Eukaryota > Viridiplantae > Streptophyta > Magnoliopsida > Poales > Poaceae > Triticum > Triticum aestivum. The sequence goes on along the minus strand of NC_057805.1, from coordinate 131,413,554 downwards.
TCCTGTCTATTTCTATTTTATTGAGTGTGTCCTCGTAGATGAGGTTTAGCCCGCTGCCGTCGTCCATGAGCACTTTAGTGAGCCGAAAGCCATCCACAATTGGATTGAGGACCAAGGCGGCTGGTGCCCGGACTGACCGGATTCTTGGTTCGGCACTCGCATTGAAAGTTATAGCCGTGTCGTTCCAGGGGTTTATTGCTGCGACTTGGCAGACTTTGGCGAGGTCACGGAGTGCCCTCTTGTGACGATTGTTTGAAGCGAAAGTCTCGAAGACTGTCAATACTCCGAGTTTGCCGTGCTCGGGGGTGTCTTTGGTAAGGATATCCTCGCCGCTCATGGCCACTGGCTGGAGTATCCAACATGCTCTGAGGCTGTGGGTTGATTGGTGTCCGGCGTCGTGTGTATTTGCATGGCTTATCGAGCCAGGCCTCACGGTTCAACGTCCCGTAACGGGCTAGTTTTCTTCAATATGGGGCCGGATGTCATGCGAGGGTGCACCATTTTTGCCCGCCCGAGGGGTTTGTCGGATTTCGGGTTCCGGCAAAACCCTCGAGGTTCGAACACTAGGGTGCGCACGAAGATCTCTCCCTTCCCTAGCTCACCCACTCCCCACGATCCCAAGGCTCAGCACATCGAAGTCGCAAAATAAAGGACACATGGTTTATACTGGTTCGGGCCACCGATGTGGTGTAATACCCTACTCTAGTGTCGTGTGGTGGATTGCCTCTTGGGCTAAGGATGAACAAGTACAAGGGAAGAATATCCTCCTGAGGAGAGGTGTTCTTGAGCTCGGTGAGCTTGTGTGGTTGAGCATGATCTGAATGATCCAAGATCAGTTCCCTCCTACTATGGTGGCTAGTCCTATTTATAGAGGCCCTGGTCCTCTTCCCAAATGTAGGCGGGAAGGGTGTCGATGTCAAAACCTGTGGATCTCAGGTAGGGGGTCCCGAACTGTGCGTCTAAGGTCAATGGTAACAGGAGGCAGGGGACACGATGTTTACCCAGGTTCGGGCCCCCTCTATGGAGGTAATACCCTACTTGCTGCTTGATTGATCTTGATGAATATAAGTATTACAAGGGTTGATCTACCACGAGATCGTAATGGCTAAAACCCTAGAAGTCTATCCTATATGATTATGATGGTCCCTATGGACTAAACCCTCCGGTTTATATAGACACCGGAGGGGACTAGGGTTGTACAAAATCAGTTACAGAGAAAGGAATCTTCATATCCGGATGCCAAGCTTGCCTTCCACGCTAAGGAGAGTCCCATCCGGACACGAGCGAGAGTCTTCGGTCTTGTATCTTCACAGCCCATTAGTCCGGCCCATGTCCAACAGGCCGGACGCCCGAGGACCCCTTAATCCAGGACTCCCTCAGTAGCCCCCGAACCAGGCTTTCAGTGACGATGTGTCCGGCGCGCAGATTATCTTCGGCATTGCAAGGCGAATTCCTCCTCAGATGACTTCAAAGAGCTGTATTCGGCCTTCCATTTAATGTCGTACCCATCGGCTTCTGTGCATCCATGGCTTCAGCTTCCACGTGTCGAGCGAATACGAGAGGTTAGGGTATTCTTTGCACATAACACCCCGGCCATGCGAGAAAAGCATCTATTTAAAGAGATTGGATCTCAGATCCGTTCCACATCATGCGGAAAATCCTCAGAGCTCGCTAGGAAGAACCACTCTCACATGGCTAGCGCTCCCAGTTCTTCCTCCCGTCCCCACGGCCCCGAAAAAGGCGACTGGGAGAGATGTTCCGTATCCCACGGTCAGCTAGTGAAGCTACAAACACAGGGATTTCTTCCCCCCGCGGATCTAGTCCCCGTTCGAGCAGGATTGACCTCCTTCAACGGCGGGCCTCAAGCGGAGAATTTCCCCAACCCATCCAGGGGGGAACGAGTGTGCTTCGTTCCCTACTTGCTAAGAGGCGTTGGATTTCCAAGCCACCCGTTCCTCCGAGGACTTCTGGAGAATTATGGCCTCCAACTGCACAATTTCACTCCTGCCTCCATCCTGCACATTGCGGGTTACGTTGCTCTTTGTGAGCTATTCCTGGGTTGTGAGGCCCATTTCGAATTATGGAGGAAACCATTCTGCCTCGTCCCTCGTAACCAAGAGGGATCAATATTCGAAGTGGGTGGAGCTGAGGTATGGCGCGTCGCCGGGACCGGATACCTGTCCGGCACGCCGAAGAAGGCGTCCAAAGAGTGGCCTTCTGAGTGGTTCTACATTGAGGATGTCGCCCTTCCCGACTCTGTCCGAATGGGTCTTCCCGAATTTTCAAGCGCTCCGTTGAAGAAACGCCACAGCTGGCGCCCTCGGAGCCTCGGGGAGGAAGATAGCGCGGAAGTCAATCAATTGATGGGCAAGATAAAATCGCTCGCCCAGTCCGGACTATTAGTAGTCGAGGTAATGGTGACTTCCATAGTGCGGGGGGTTCAGCCACTCCAATACAGAGGGCTTCCCATGTGGCACTATAATGGGGAAGATGACGCCTCCCGCTGCGGTCGGAATGGTCCGGATACCCCCGCCGCTTTGGCCAAAATATTGGCCAAACTGTACAAAGGCGAGAAAGAGGAGTTCACTCGTATTAAACGTCGAGATGGATTTTCCATGTACAATCCTCCTAGCTGGGTGAGTTCTAATCCCAGCACTTCTCCCTGAGTCACTTTTAATGGACATTAACCCATCCAACTGTAACAGGAATGGCGGAAGGTTACCAAGGGGATCCATAGCCCCGCCCCACAGCCAGAGGATCACAACCGGGACCTTGACCCCGGATTCGAAGAGGATCCAGACATATTTGTGGAGCTTGAGGACGGAGTGTTCTACCAGGCGAGCTATGACGGCACGGAAGTGGCCATCATCGCCGACTATCCCGGCCTCCTCCCTGCCTCGCATGTAAGTGATCAAGAGACACCTTCTTTGAAAGAGCTTCCTCATTACGCCTCACCCACCACACTATATTCGTGCTCCAAAGGGGAGGCCCCCGACGCCTCAACGTGCGCCAGAGGCATCTTCGAAGAGAGCGGCACCCACACCAAGCAAATCTTCGAAGAGGAAGGCGAATAACAACACGGCAGCGCCTTTATCAAAGAAGTATGGTTTTTAATCATGCCCCCTGGCAGTCACATCAAACTGTGATATTATCCGTTGTCTCTTATTAGGAAGAGTGTTCGCCGGACTATGTCCAGGGATCCTATCGGCCGCGCCTCCACAAGTCAGGTTCTCGATGCTGCCTTAAAGGCGAGGGCTGAAACGGGAGTGATGCCGGACTGTCCTTCGGTAGAGGAGTCGGATGATGTATCCGTCACAAACTCTGAAGTGGAAAGCACCATGAATCATCGGCGTCGGCGAGCCGCTCTTCGCGACCCTGGCTTTACAAAAGAGGCATTGAACGCCTTTAGCTCGGCTGATGCATACATCTGAGCTGCTCGAGACGGGCTTACCAGAGCCACAGACCAACATTTGAAAGATATGCGGGTATTTGTAAAAATCTGATAATTATATACCAGTAGCCCCCGAGACTTGAAGCAGTTGATATAGCTGATTTAAGGATCATTGTATAAGCAGGTGCTCACAAGAAGAACAACATGATGTCTCAAGAGCTGGAGAAGTGTCAGGCCCAGCTAGCTGCTGCTACTGCCGAACTGGAGAAATCCAAGAAGGCATCGCCTGGTAATGTTCCCCTTTGTCGAGAAAATATAATCATATACCAATAATATTAAAACTTTTTGTACTCCTCATGGCAGGATCGTCAGATCAACTGAAGGAGGCCCTGCAGGTCACGCAAGCGGGGGAACAAGAGGCCAAAAGGCAATAGGCCGTGGGCGAACGTGTGCTGACACGGGTCAGGGATGAGAAAAATAAGTTGCAGGATTCCAACACCCTGCTGGGCGAAGAACTAAAAGATGTGCGAGCCCAGCTGGCCGACTCCTTGAAGGAGAATAAAAGGCTACGAGGCGGCATATTCAGTATGCTTTTCGAACTTGTCTCCATATAATTCGGCGAGGACAGGGACTGACAGATTTGTGTCTGCAGGTATGCTGACTAGCCATCCCGAAGAGGAAGTGTCCGGATTTCAAGGCGACATGCTACAAGAGCTATCCCAAATGCACGAGCGAGCTCCGAAAGCAATGTGGAGTGTTGCCAAGGCTTTATGGCCATCCTCCTCCCCTCCAGGAAGTATGGCGGAGCTCGTGGAGCTATTCAATGGAGCTCGCCGGCGTATTCGACTATGGAAGATATTAGCCTGCCGAGAAGGTGCGCGGGGGGCCTGGGCCATGGTGAAGACACGGTACACCAAGCTTGATCCAAATCATATGGCCCGGGTTGGACCTCTAGGGTCGGACGGAAAAGAAATTCCCGTTAGTTTGTCACGACCGGTTTTTCAATAAAATATTTATTAAGAGACCAATCCCTTTTACGGACCAGTAAAGAAGAATTCCTTCTCACTGGTAGACAATATCTTGGTCACAGAAGAAAAATACCAGGGGTACTGAATATAATACAAGGTTGAGCGGAGACTGCTCAACAATTTATTACATGTACACCGATAAAACACAACGGCGAATAGGGTGGCATAACTACTAACTCACGATAACAACGGTGGTGAAAATATCACCGCGAAGCGGGTGATATGACTCCTGAAAACTACAGCTCTTCGAGCGTCGGGGTGAAGCTCGAGGAGATTTATTGCGTGTGGCGGAAGCGTATATAATACAAGTGACCAATATCCAGGATCGCACGGGGCTGACTGGGACTCCTCTAGGCGTCGGACTCACTATCAAAATCTTCATCCATGAGATCGCCTTCGTCAACATCTGGCCAAATCAACAAGCCAGGTGACTACTATGAAAGTACTCGCAAGACAGTTCGGACATAAGATATAACAAATGTAGACATGATGCCTATGAACAGGTTAACAGGTGCACTCAGACATAGAGATAATACTGCACGGGAAATAAAAGAGAAGTCGGGCGGTAGTCCTCCCGAAATCCCAAAATAATATACTGGGTGCCAAACGAGGGTCTGAATGACTCCTCGAGAGGAAAATGCAAGAATGACAATGCTGCAGTCGGGCGTCAAGGCGACACCGCATAAAGGGCTTATAATAGAAAATAAAAGGCAGTGCGTGCCACAGTCGGACGTCTGAGCGACATCACATAAAGGGCTTATATTGAAAGTAAAAGACAAACATGCCACAGTCGGATGTCTGAGCGACATCACATAAAGGGCTTATATTGAAAGTAAAGGACAAACATGCCACAGTCGGACGTCTGAGCGACATCACATAAAGGGCTTATATTGAAAGTAAAAGACAAACATGCCATAGTCGGACGTCTGAGCGACATCACATAAAGGGCTTATATTGAAAGTAAAAGAAAAACATGCCACAGTCGGACGTCTGAGCGACATCACATAAAGGGCTTACATTCATAACTTAGTAGTTCATGAATTTTTAAATCATATCAAGAGAATAATCAGGCATGAGATAAACAACAGGGTTAGTCCATCCACAGGAATAACGTTCAGCCAAGTTTACTACTCACGCTCGCTTACCGGAAAGAAAAATATACCACGAGGTTATGCCATAGACATGGATACGCTGATCACGTTACTTGATCATGGATACGATGACTCGGAAGGATTTGACTCTGCAGAGTTTGTACTTTAACCACGGCCAACGGATTTCAGTAGTCACGGGGACTAGTTCCGTTTACGGTGTTTTGGAAGAAACACATCTAACCAGTACACACCCATTCAACATTCCGAAGCCAGGAATCACCCTCGGCAACGTTCAAGAAAAACCTTGAGACGGGGAGGCTACAACCTCGCGTAGCATGGGATCAAAATTTCTATATGTGCGCTCTAAGGGGTGCCCCCCTCTCGGTCCCAACCGGAAACACCCATGCCCCCTGACCGGATGACTGGCTTTAATCCAGGGCCATGGAACCCTCATCCCGGCCCCTCTGTTTGGTGTGTACACGGAAAGAGGTTACCGACTTACTAAACCGCATTCTGGCAGAAAACATGTGGTAGCACGGAAGGGGAAGAACGATAACGTGACTCCGTCCACGTTAACGTCGGAAATAATCGGATGACGTAAGGCTAGCATGCTACAACAGTACCAACTTACTGCCCTTCATGTCACCACATGACTAGGCCATCTCTCATCAGAGATCACAGCAACTTTGGAACACACGGGTAGTTGCCTCACATGCAACGAGATACTCACCGATACTCATATGCCATGCACAACCTTTCACGCAAACATGCAAAACACCTATCATATCAAAGGTTCAAACATGCTTGCCTGGTTCGGAGAAGTCGGAGTCCAGCTCGGCGAAGTTCGCGGCTCCGTCACCTCTCCCGGAACCTACGGTATAGCGAAAAATGCATACTAACGTGAAAACCAACGCGTGCATAAAAGTTGTTCCAAATTTTTTTTCAAATAAATCCCATAAAAAACTAGACAAAATTATAAGACTGTCAGAAAAAGAATCACTCAAAAATCACTTTTTATTAAACAGTTATAAGGGTTTCTGTCCAGGGACTCATCTATAATGAAACAGAAAAGTTCCAGGGGCTAAACTGAGATAACAGAAAACGGTTCGAATAGAAATGCGCCAGCCCACAGAGAAAATGTACTCTGCCCGAAGGCGCCAACAGAAAACGCTTCGGGGGAGAAAGAAGAGAGGCTGACGTGGGGGGTCCAGATGTCAGGTTTGAAAAACCTCGCCGGCACCCGAAGGCTGCGGTGGTCGCCGGCGTCGAACCACGGCGAGTCAGGGAGATCGGAGTGTACCAAGAGTATCAGCGTGTCCTTCCGCGTTGGTGGGTGGTGGACTTGGGCGTCGGAGAGCACCACGTCGACGGCGACACTTTCTCCGGCGGACGGCGGCTCGGGTGATGGTGGGGAACTCCGGTGGTGTGCTACAAACTTCGAATTGAAGCACGGGTCAGAAGGGGGGATGCACTAGAGAGCTACTGGCAAGAGATGGGAGGCATAGGTGCACGCACGTGAGCGAATCGAGCTGGATCCCGTGGCGGGTCGCGGCGGCCGGAGTTGGGGAAGGAGACTCCCTCGGGGCTCTTCCAGTGGCTGGGCGGGGTCTTGGTGGAGTGCAGAGGTGGTGTGGGTACTAGCTGGAGCTCGGGGCCTCTATTTATAGGCGGCTCGAGGGGGTGGCCGTGAACGGAGAATCTCCGGCGAGCGATTACGGCGAGGCAGTGGCTTGGCAGAGGGTTTAGGTGGCCAGACAGCACCAGTGAGAGTTACTGGTCCCGTTCCACTGCTAAACTCGGTCGGGCATGGCGTAATGGCGTCGGTCCACGGTGGGGTGGTCGCATGGGCACGACGGCAGCAGAGAGCGCGCTCCGCGCCTAGCGGTTCACGACGAGGGTGGATGCGCGCACGGGGGAGTGGAAGACCACGCGGCGGCCTCCGGTGGCTTGGGCGGCGCTGGGTGGTGCCGTCTGCGCTGCGCCTCCCTCTGGCGGCCGCAAAGCCGCCGCTGACGTCGGTCACGGGGCGGCGCACCTCTTTCAGCTCGTCGCCGACGCCCGCAAGCATCCAGGCGCTCGTGCGGTGCAGAGGACAAGGGGGAGGGGACAGGAAACACGGCGACGCCGGGGCACTGGTGAGATCGACAACAGACACTGAAGAAACGACAGTGGTTCAGACACTGTTGACTGAATTTGACTGAACATGACATTGACAGTGCTCTGAAGGTGTTCGATGAAATGATTTGGTGTGAAGAAATTTTTTCCTAGAGCTGGGACTTGGTGAGGTGACCTCTCATTGCACCCAGAGGCTGCCTGATTTTTCTCAGAATTTTTGGAGAAGGATTTGAATGAATTTCATCAAATTTGGCAAATCTGGTCCAAACTTGCAGCAAGTATAGTTTGAAAAATTTGAACTGGAGACCAGTGGATCTTCATGGATCTTGGTTGAGGGTCCAAAGGACTAGCTAGGGAAATTGGTTGGAGACAAAACTCAAAGCAGAAAGGGTAGCTCCTTTGAAAACCTCCAAGGATCAAGATAGAAGGCATAAATTGTTTTTGATAAGATATAAATGGAAAATGAATATATGGAGAGGTTCAACTTGCTGTAGTTGAGGTACATCATGATGCAAAGGTGGGGAAAGGCTTGTGGAAGAGGATTTGCACATAGGTCATGGCAAGAGAGATTTGTTGAAAGTGGAAAAATATCATTCCAAAAGCTATAGGGCTTTTCAAAGGAATTGTCAAAAGACATTTTTCCAAGAGAAAAGCATTTTGGTATAAGTCCAAATAAAAAGAAAGAACCTCCAAGACCAAAATCAAGCCTTGGGTGAATCCAAATAAAACTCTTGCCCTAAAGAAAAATATTTGAGAGGGAGGGTTCTTTTAGAAGAAAAATTTTAATCACCTCCCTCAAGTCAAATAAATTTTTTGAAAAATCCAAATAAAATTTTGGGTGTCACAGTATATGACCAAGTAAAAGTAGCCGCAAGATATTCCCAATAGGATTGTAAGTTAGACAGCCTGTTAGACGGCATAGAGGAGGAAATTTTTGAGTCCAAGTGACTATGTACTTTCCCTGAAATATTTTGTCCCTAGACGGATTGTAAACGATTGTCAATGCAGACCTTTTCGCTTCGACCTCTGGACCCGAAGGTACGGAGTGTTTCCGAATACCTGAGCGGCAAGATAGACCGGGGTATGCGTGGTAACCAAGCGTAGGGGTCATAGTTGCTTAAACAGACAAGTTGTATCTGGCTAGTTATGTTATATTACATTGTTCTGGATTTCTATCGATCGATCGCGCGAAAATGTTACGCTTCACAAGTTCTAAAGGAAAAGGCGGCACACTTACGACTCGTACGCGTCGCAACCCCGATAGTCCGGCTCGCACGCCGCTCACCAGAGGGGACACGCGTTGTCTTGCAATTTCACTGACATGTGGGACCGTAATTGAATAAATCGTCGATAGCCAAAATCTAATCGCTCGGAGGGCGTCGGCTGAGAAGAGAGAAACGGGGGAGGGAGAAGAGATCGCCTGCCCGCCGCGCACGGACTCCAAGAAATATATGGTGAAAATGTGAGGTGGGCCATGCCGGAGTCCGGACCGCTTCCGGAGCCCGCTCTCACCGGCCTGGCCCCTCAAGACGCCAGCTGCCCGCCGCATGCATGCATATCAAGTAGTACTCCTTATGTGGAGGAGAGAGAGGCATTGACAAAGTCAAGGAGTGGACTCTGCAAGAGCCAGTCTCTACACGTGCTCCTAGGTATAAAAATAATAATTCTAAAAAAGGCATAAAAAACAATTGTGTCTTAAAAAAGAAAGGTAAAAAACATTTGAGAGGAACTAGATAGAGAGAAAGTGAGAAAAAGTTGTAACCTGGGCACATGCCAAGTTCACTGGGCTGCCGTGTTTCACACTCCTCCGTCGTAACAGTGGAGACAATAGCTTTCATCAAAAATAAACAATGAATACTCGTTGCTCGTCCTCTATATCGGAAAGAATACTTTCATTCGCCGACATGTTGGACGTCGACCATCCTGGTCCACCTGCCATGCACAAAATTATCCTGGTCTACCCCGGTCGTATCGCAGGCCCAACCTTTCCCACTGTAAGTTGTTCGGACGAAGGAACCATCATGACTTCATTGAATTCCGCTTCTTCAAGAAAACTTACTGTACCCGCAATACTGCTACCACACGTGAAGACTGGATGGCACTGTACCACGTCATATCACTGAAACCCACTAGGCCAAACTAGCCCGCCTAGGTCATCTATTTTGGAACGGAGGGAGTACGTCTCTGCACTGCTATGATTTTGTGTTGCATGTTCTCTGTACTTTTTCTATGATTTTCCTACCCTATGAACCAAATGAGGCCTGAATATATGTCGACTATTGTCTGATCAATCGCTAAGCCTACAATTTTAGGAGCTAGGGCTATTGGTCGATCGACGAGGGATGAGTATAAGCGTACCACGAGCTCATCAGCCCCAACGTTTCTCTTCGGTGAGTGTTTTGCAAGTACTATAGCTCGCATAGTAGCTAGCGTACTAACACCAAGAATCATCAAACAAGCCCTGCTGATATGATAAACAGTTCAAACTTACATCTAAGCATGCCATATATTACATCAAAAGCTGGTGAGGATACATCTGTTTCCATAACTCGGAGAGGGTTCGCATGATTCACTATCAAACAAAAGTAGCAAGATCCGCCCACACAAGACAGTGCACTAGCCCTAAGATGGTTTGATAACACGCATCATTCTGGTAATTAAACACAGGCAATACAAACTACCCTGAAGGATTAGCGCGACCAACTATTTCTTGTCATCGATCTCTCGGGCAATGACCACAGCACGGACAGCGGCATGGGAACCGATTTCTGGGGCGATGTCCACAGGACTGACCGCGACATCGGAATCGATCTCTGGGGTGATATCCACAGGATGGACAGCGGCATCGGAATCGATCTCCGGGGCGATGCCAACAGGACAGGCCACGACATCGGAATTATCAAGGACGTCCACCGGCACCTGCACAACCCTAACATATTAGCAAGCACATTGCAAATAATCAAAAACCACAACTATGGTAATAAGCCATTATTTTTTACCTTGTGCAGCTCACCGGGGGATCTCATCCCTCCGGGGGCCATCTCCTTGTCCTCGATGGGGGCCATCACCTTGCTAGGGGAATACTGCTTCTCAACGGCGACTATCTCCTCAAACTCAGTCTTGAGCCTCACATAGGTGGCAATCAGAGTTCCTGGGGTAGGCACGGTGGGGCCCTTGCTGTTCTTCCAACTTTCTTTGAGGAGTTCGTTGGCCAACGTCCTCAACTCTTTGGCCAGTGCTTGTTTCTTGGAGTTCTTCGTCTCCATGGGTTGGCCCGCCAACATGGTCAACTCGTTGGTCGGTGCTTGCTTCCTGGAGATCGCTGTCTCCAGTGGGTTGTCCGCCGGCAACTCTTTGCCTAGTGCTCCAGGATCCATCAATGAACTGACAAACAAAAAGCAATCGAAAGGAAACCACAATCGCAATGAAAACGGGAAAAGAATAGGATGTGAGAATCGGTCGGTGCTTCGCAAAAAGAATATTCTTGGAATGAAAATATAGCAGCATAACTGATTCGCCCACCTTTCCTTCATCGGTACAGAAGAAAAATGGCATAAGTGAGTAGCCTGGAGTGAGGTTTTCTTCAAGAAAGGGAAGAAAGGGCTTGAACGAGCGTTCCAGTGAAATGATGGTTGCTTCGTCTAGTCCAACTTGGAGGCCACCTTACCACTGTTGGTAAAGGTGTGGGTTTTGTGATATGACGGGTCATGACGGCCACACCGGGGTGACAGGTGAGTCTCGACTCTAGCACCTCGCTGTGATTTGGTGGATGGCACGCGGGCCGGGATGCTTTGAAATGTCTCGCATGTAGATAGAGCGGCTAGTCATATAGGAGTGCTCAATATTGTGCACCGCGACCAAGGCGGAGAGGAAAACGAGAGAACTACGTAATTAATGCATGAGTTTAATTAGGGTAGTTTTGTAAAGTACGAGATACATTCCTCCAATTGCAAAATGCCTTGGTTCATGAGATTTGAGATTTGAGCCCTATGAACCGGAAGGGAGGGAGTACTGCACACGGTGTAGTCTAGTCACTTATTGAAATCTCTAGAAAGGCAAATACTCCTTTCCAGTTTATAGGGCTATACTACTCCCTCCGTCTAGGTGTGTAAGTCATCTTACTAAAACCAAATAGTCCCAAAACACTTAGGTGCGGTGCATTAACTTCTACCTTGTTTCTTGTTTCTTGACATATCAACCAATAACAGATGAGAGGTGTGCATGCTTTTAATGACTTGCAATGGCTAGTTCATTGCATGCAATGCTATTAATTAGCAAATAAACATTGGTGACCCCAGGAGGAAACGGTGCTAAGCGCGTGGACCTATGCAGAATGAGTATCAACCAATGGATAATGGAGTTTCATTGTTAAACAATAGCAATTTTGTCTCATGCAAGAGCCTGGCTAGTACTCCAAGGAACCGCACCACGCGAGCGTTCGCAACTGCCACATTCGGGTTGCGCTTGGCTCTTCGCCTCTTCGAGAAGACGAACAATGATGTTACTCCTACTTCTACAGTATTGAATCCACTGCTGCATGTCCGTCCACCTCGTGCGGGAGGGATAGCGTGTAGCGAAAGCTTCTACTTACTGCTCCTGCCTTTCGTCTATGACAGGTGGGCCCAACAGGTGGTTGGCCCTCCTATCATGCAGCCAAAGGCAGGTGCAGTTAAGGCACCGGAGCTCAGTCCGCGAGGGAGAGGGTGTTGTAGTAATCAAATTTCTCGGTCTTGTACGAGTTGACGCGACACATCAAAGCACTGCACTCGATATAAGTCTTTTTGCACATTTAAAATGGGCTACTTTGTATGTAGGAGTAGACATATTCTGCTTCGTATGTAGTCACTTGTTGCAATCTCTAAAAAGACTTATATTTGGAAACGGAGGGAGTACAATGCATGCATGCATGCCGTGACTTTCCTTTTGATACTTGCATGTGTTGATTTGATGCACCTTGCCAAATTTTGACTATAAATTTAACTAACCAAATTTTCATGCATGTCACAAAAAATTACGGGACTATTTGGATTGTGACTATGTTTGTCTTATGTTGCCACATTATTTTTCCCACACTTGCCTAACCCGAGTTGCTCAAATTGTTAGACACACTTTGGCTTGCCCAAGGGAATCTTGCCACAATTTTTGTGCCTAAGGGAATTCTTGTCTTAGGTGTGGCTTATAAAAAAGACTTATATTTAGGAATGGAGGGAGTAGAAAATATAAATAATAATGCATGTTGGGGCAACCCACGTTTCCGCTAATTTTAGCCGTGGGCTTGTTCACAATTTTTATGAGGGGTTGGTTGTTCATTTAATGGAGGGACTTGTAGTCCCAGACTTGAACGATACAAAGTGCGACCTGGCACACCGTAACACCACTTGGAACAAGCGGGTAGCTATCTCAAAAAACAATCAACAACTAAAAAAACCCGCGACCTGGCATGTAGTAGTACACAATTTTAAACGATTGTTTTGATGGAGTGAAAAAGGAAAAGTACCCCACTACGTATATATAGGCCGGAGCCTCCGCGCTTTCTTGCTAGGGTTGCTCTATTCACACACTCTCATCCTCTCCAGATCTAAACAAGATATGGGTAGTAACATTGTCTTTCTCCCTTCAAAAAACACTGGCTTTCTATCCTCACCGCTGGTTACAGATCCGGACTTATCCCCCTCCGCCGGTGAAGGGGAGGAGGGGCAGCGTTTAGGCCATCGTCGACAGCGAGGGAGGAGACCCACTGCCGGCCGCACCATTATCTCTGGCCGAGCGCCGGCGCGGGAGGTCCTCCGATCCCTTCGTCGTTGCCTGTGGGCGGATCCGGCCTCCCGCCGCCCACCTATCCACATCCCGACGACCTTCAGGTATATCTTCGTTCGAACCCGCCTTAGCTCTACTTCCCCAGCTCACTACGTCGCTGCATGTGGATCATTTTCTACCTCTCAGCCCCTCTCGATCGGATGGTCCAACGTCACATTTTTTTCTATTGTTAGAGGTAAAGCTACTTCATGGAGTCGAATCTTGTACTCCCTCCGTCCGAAAATACTTGTCCTTGAAATGGATATATCTAGATGTATTTTAGTTCTAGACACATCCATTTTGATGACAAGTAATTCCGGACGGAGGGAGTACTTGGTTCAAACAAGAAATAAAGTGGGGGTGGGGGAATTTAGTATGTACTCCCTCCGTTCAGAATTACTTGTCTCGGAAATGGATGTATCTAGAACTAAAATACATCTAGATACATCCATTTCTGCGACAAGTAATTCCGAACGGAGGGAGTACATCAGACTTGGTACAAACAGGAAGGAAAGGGAGTGAAAGTAGTACAGACTGGTCATCCAACCGGTCTCTTGGTCGAAAAGGGAAATATAGGGGTAACGCTGTACACAGTGGTATGACCAGGACTAGATTTGCTATCCACACATAGGAGTAGGTGGCTAGAGTGAACAAAAATGGGACCAACCCAGATATGTTTCTTGGATGTTTGTTTCGCGGGGCAACAAACTATGAATCACCACTTTATGCCCCTGTTTACGTACATGGTACTGGACTGCTGGTGCACCCACTGTCCCATGCCCTTATACCAAATATTTAGGCTCCATTCGGAATAAAGGGGCAGAAAACATAGGTCTTGATGAAAATAGAGGAATAGGAAAGGAATGTAGGTATAAAACTATGGAACAGCGAACCGGAGGAAACTCTCAAGAGAATGTGTTCGGATGGACTACGAAATGTACATATTTGTTTATTTAGAGTAGCATGCTTGGCAGTATGAGATGCTATTTGTTTATTCAGCTGCACAGTGACTACTCTTTTCCTCATCTCACGTACCACACATAGGTTGATTTTTTTATTCCGGCAACACAGCACATCAACCTGTCTAACGCATGGCAGCGAGCGCCTGCGTCGGGCTTCTGCCCAAAAAATGAGCAGCGCGTGGATGTTTCTAATCCTATGGAATCAGTACTACCAGACCAGCTTTCCTATGAAACACTATTCACCTTTCCCGTGTTCCAAACGGTTGGAAGGGAAAGAATACCGTAGGAATTGTGTTCCTACAAAAATCCTGCACCAAACCTATGAACCGAACGCAGCCTTAGCTGTTCTTAATCTAATGTCCCTGGTAAAAATGAAGCCATGCCACTGTTATAAGCCATGACAAGTTTAGCCAAATGTTTTTGCCTGTAATTGTTTGAGACTCTGACTGTTTCCTCTATGCCTTTTTGTGCAAACAGGGATATCAATTCACCTGGTTGTTGTTATGACCTTTTGGTGCACTGCACAAAACTCTTCTTAAAAGAAGTGACTTTTGTGTTGTTTAACTGGAATGTCAGAATGGAACAGTTGGTTCATTTTGGTGGAACTGCACAAAGGGAGATCTGTGTTCCAATCCTCATCATCCATATTGGCGCCATAACCTTCCTTTAGGTAAGAATGATATTTAATGCATGTGTTCATCTCTATTTTACGACTGCCATGAGAAAATAATGATGTTTTTACTAGTACACTTGTACTCCCTCACTGAGAAAACCAATTCTGAATTAGAAGGCCAATCATGTACTTGGTTTCACCAACTGGTGAGGAGAAAGAGAAACAGAGCATGAAGAGGAAGAAGAAGAAGAATAAACAGTGCCAAGGCAATCTTGCTGAAGCCAGAGGCCTCAGTCGAGGCCATTCAAGGGCTCCGGCAATGACTACCTTACATGTGAGACGATCTTCCAGGGAACCCTTCTACTTCTTCTGTCTCACTTAATTAATTAGGAGTACTTAAGTACCACTAATTTATTACTGCCTAATTTTCCTGTTGGAGTTAAACAAATCTTTAGTAGGACCCTATGCTGAATCATGTACGTGTGTATGTACACTATGGAGGTGAATCATGTGGTGGAGCAGGGAGGGAATATTATTAGTATCATGACATAATAGTGCTATTGTTTTGCATGTCAATTTATTGCCATTGGTTCAATGAGGCAATGTTTTGCGTATTGTCCATCATGAATTTGATGCTACTGTTTGAGTAATATGCTAATGTCTTCCTATCCTTTCTCACTAAGCTAATGAAGGTTTCACCTTGTTCCTACTTGTGCAAACAGGGATCATGTTGTGCCAATCATACATTTTAGTGGAACTACACAAGACAATACAATGAACTGTATCCCAGCCAGTGCTTTAACTCTGCTGGAAGTTCTTGAAAATCTTTCGATATAATCTCAGCACTGGTAAACAAGAGTGATTTCAACCATACATTTGAAGTGCACAAAAATATATACTATTGTGTGATTCCAGTGAGTGCTTTATCATCTCTTATGGGACTACATGAATAAGCTTTTTTCTCAGGTTGGTACGGGCCTAAGGCCTTCATCCATATTAGTTTGCTGTCATCTCTATTTGTATCGTGCTACTGTCATGAGAAACTCCTTTATCTTTGCACATTAAAGTTTTGCAACCTATGATAAATGGCAATGCTTTGAGTGTTGAGTTGAGCTAATTGGCACTGATTAAATAAACTAATACCTCTCTTTAAGCAAGACTACTATGTTGCTAACTTTACCCATTAAGATAATGAGGGTGCTTCTATTTGTTAGTGTATGTTTCATCAACTAGTCCCACTATTACAGTAATCTCACTCTCTCAATATATGTGCCAACAGGGATGCTCGATTTTGGTGGAACTGCACAAAAACTTTGGGTGCTTCATTGCCTCGACAGCTTCCGTCCTTTCCTGTCAGTCGCTAATCTCCGCTTGCTTTCTTCCTTTGCTGTCAGTCGCTTGGCTTATCTCGGCTTCCAGTCAAAGGAAATAGTAATTGATATGCTACCTCACACAGGTTGGTACTGGTCTTTATCCTGATTATTGTGCCTGTCATATGTATTGGTAATTTGGTATTGTGCTACTATTTGCCGATTTCATAAAGGAGTAATTTGGAGCCTGAACTCGCAGGCAAATCATTACATCGGGTGATTTCAGTAGAACTGCACAAAATGATCAGATGGACAGGTACTTATGATGCTGCTATGTACTCCAAAGTTCACTCAGACAAGCATCGATGTTGACAAGAAGTGCCTATATTCATTCGAGTATCAACCGGCGTCAACCAATTGTCAAACTCCAAGTATTAGGAGAGTGAACGCCAAAATATTGCTTGGTGCATAGCCCAGAAAAACGCAGTCCAGTCTTTGGTCCCAACTTGTGCCTTTTGGTTATCGGCACATATGGTAGCGAACTATATGGCATGGGGTCTAAAGATTCCAGAAAAGTGGGTTAACGCGTATATTCATCTGGCACTTAATCAGTCTGCATGCCAAGGATGCTCCATTTCAGTGGAACTGCACAAAAAATTTGGGTGGTTAATTTTCTCAACCGCCTCCTTTCTCGTCTGCAATGTAGAATTTCGGCGAGATACAGGACCAAGATGAGCCAGTAAACTAGTTGGATGAAAGTAGTGGCCAAGTTGCTCAAACCTCCCTCGGCACGAGGCCACTATTTGAGGATAAACTTACAAGCAAAGTTCAGATTGTCGGTGCTGCCTCTTATGTACTCGAAAGTTTACTCGTACAAGAACTAATTTTAGCAAGAAGTACCTCCGATTGAACACCATTTACCAGTCTGTACCCTAGGTAATTAAAGTTCGTCCATGGATCATATTGGCTGTGATCTCAATCATTTGGATGCATAAACATACTGAACATGTGTATATCTGAATCTTTTTGTGAATTATGTATGAATATTGTCGTGTGATCTATCAATCATTTGGATGCATAGATATGCTGAGCTTGTGTATATATGAATCTTTTGAGTTGTTGATAGTGAATGTTGGCTATGAATATGAACGTGTCCTGTGAACCTGAGTTTGATATGAATGTTTACCTTTTCTGTTGTATTTGTGTGTGAACTTGTTAGTATGCCTACTGTGGGGTATAAAACGCAGGTCTCTTATAAAAGTAATGCTGTGTCCAATTTATGTTTTCCCTTCTAACCACATTATATATATTTATATTATTACTATTATCGTATATTTTATAGAGACTTATATATACATTATAAAAACATCCCACGTGTTATTAACTTATAAAAGTAAATGTTTAACGGAAGTTGGCAAGGAAAATCCTGGTTGTTTTTGACTCACAGGCAAGGAAAATCCTGGTGATTGCGTACAAAAGCTTGCGAAGATTTTAAGGACCAATTTAATAATAACGCGCTCATTTTTATTTTGAGTAATAACTCGCTAATTTCTTAATTCTATATATATATAATGTGCCTCTCCGGTTTATTCTTTGATATTAATTGCTCCTTCTAACATAACATTATATATATAACGAGCCCACCTAATACGTGTATTTCAAGGAAGTGCAAATGGGCTGGGTTTTCTTAGAAAATATAAATGGGCCTGATTGACGCGAAATTATTTGTTCACCCAGCCCAGCAAATGGATTGTACATTCTAGAAAACATGGGTTAAATATATGCCACATTTTTGCAGGCTGACATGTGGGCAGGTCGAAGCCTACGTAGGGCGTTGTCAACTTGGTCAACAAATGATTGTGTCATCCACAGCCATTGGATTTATATCCAATGGCCAGCATGCACCTTCAATCTCTCGTCTTCTTCCTCCAGCGTCGCCGGGACTGCCTGGTCCGGCCTCCGGCGGCTAGCGGCTCTGCTTAGCACGCATCGCTGCGAAGCGCTACCCCACCGCCGGCCAGGCTATCCCTCCACCCCTCGACACCTCCTGTTATTCTCCACATACTACAGCCCCACGGCGCAACAGAACCAGTTATAACCCTTCTCCTCCTCTCAATCTGCGACTCCACTGCCGCGTTTTCCCATCTCCGAGTCGTTCCCGTCCGGGGCCTCGCCGTCGTCCACCGCCTCGCTGCGTTCGGTGTGGCGTGGTCAACAAATGAGAGTCATCGGAAGAGGATTGTACATGGAGAGCCTGACGGCTGGGACCCACGAGGTCCATGGTCGCACGCAAGGAAAGTTCCTCCTTATTAAGCTGAAAAAAATGTTTCCTCCACCTGACAGCTGGGACCCACCGGCTGTATCTTCGCACGAAAGGAAGTGCCTCCTTGTTTTGCAAAAAAATTATTCATCCCGTTGACAGCTGGGACCCGTCAGATTTGGTGACTGACTTGTGGGCCTACTAAGCGGACGTGTAGGCACGGCTTTGTCAACTTAATCAACAAATGATTCTAGCAGCTGGACCGTTGGATGTTAATCCAATAGCCGTGCTCCTTCTTCAACCTCTGTTCTTGCTCCTGTCTCCCGTGGGCGGCACTGCGGCTGCGCTGCCACGCACCCGAAAAAGTGAAGTTTCCCACTCCTCTCCATCTGTGACTCCACTGCCCCGTCTTCCCCATCTCCGGGTCGTTCCAGTCTGGGTGCGCTCGGCACGGTGTGGTCAACGTGGTCAACAACCGAGAGTCATCGGAAGATGACTGTACGTGAGAGGCTGACAGTGGGGACGCACCACGCCCATGGACGCATGCATGCAACAGAACGCGGCGAGGTCAACATGGTCAAGGAACGACTTCCATCGGAAGTATACTGTACGTGGAGAGTCTCAGCTGGGTCCATGGCCGCAGCAAGTAAGTGCCTCCTTATTACGCGGAAAATAATGATTCCTCCAACTGACCGCAGGGACCCACTGGACGGGCCACCATATTTTTTGAAAAAACGTTTGCCCCCTGAGTGCTGGGAACCACCTGACGGGCCACCGTATTTCGCGAAAAAAAAGTTCCCCCCGCTGTCAGCTCGGACCCACCGGAAGTGCCTCCTTATTACGCACAAAAAAATGAATACTCCCCCGGCTAGGTGGGACCCACCTTGGTGGGAGGCTGACTTGTGGGCCTACTAAGTTGACGGGGACGAAGGGCTTTGTCAACTTAGTCAATATGAACGATTCTAGCTCCAGTGACCGTACGATGTCCATCCAACGGCCATAGTGCTTCTTCAACCTCTGGTCTTCTTGCTCCAGCCGCCCAAAGCAGCGCCGGTCGTGCCGCATGCTCCTGCCTCCCGTGGCCGGCTGTGCTGCCACGGAGGCCTCACCGCCCCCTACTATTCCCACCGCTGGCCAGGCCCTGCGGCGACGGCAGCCTCACACCGCAGCCGAACCAGTGAACCCTCGTACTCCTCTCCGCGCGGGCTTCCACTGCCGCGTCTTCCCCGGCTTCGCGTCGTCCCCTTCCTAGGCCTCGCCGTCGTCCACCACCGTGGTGCTCTCCGCACGGCGTGGTCAACGTGGTCAAGGAATGACTTCCATTGGAAGAGTACTGTACGTGGAGAGGCTGACAGCTGGGTCCATGGTCACAGCCCAATTTTTTTGTGATTTGCCAAGTAAGTCGCTTTGTCAGGCCTGTTGGGCTGCAAATCTTTCAAGACGAGGAGAGCTTTCATTCGGCTGGCCGAGAAAATGGCCCATCAGTAATGAGAAATGGGCTGTACATTTTTAAAACACATCAAACCGGCAATTAGTTTCAAATATCTTTTTTTTCATTTCGAGATTTTAAATTACATTAATGTTTATGCGTGGAGAATTTGTTGGATTTTATATTGATATACATTTATTTTTAAAATCAGTTTGAATGTGAGTCGAAATTTCGGGATTAAAAACAGTTCGGACCGCACCGAAATATGCAAAATTTCGTATAATTTTTTAACCGTGGCCACAATATGGGCTGTAATGCTAACAAAAAGAATATGGGCTCCAAAAAACCTTAATAATTAGCAAATGGGCTGTAAATTATTAGAAATAATGGCAGATGGGCTGTATGTTGTTTTCCACAGATTTGAGGCTTTCCTAAAAAAAGGTTGACGCACAAGCAGTGACTGTTGGATGGCCATCCAACGGCCGTCGTGCTTCTTCAATCTCTGCTCTTCCTGCTCCAGCCGCTCAAACAAGCACCGGCGGGACTGCCTGCTCCCTCCTCCCCGCGGCCGGCTCTGCTGCCGCGCAGGCCTCACCGCCCCATCGTACTCCCATCGCTGGCCTACCCATCCCTCTACTCACCCACACCTGTTGTTATTCTCCGACGACGGCAGACGAACCAGTAAACCCTCGTACAGTCGTACTCCCCTCCGCGTGGGAAACAACTGCCGAGTCTTCCCTGCCTCCGTGTCGTTCCCGTCCTAGGCCTCGCCGTCGTCCACCGCCCTGGTGCTCTCGGTGCGGCCTGGTCAACGGGGTCAACGACCGACATGCATCTAAAGTGGACTATACATGGAGAGGCCGACAGCTGGGTCCACGGCCGCATACAAGGAAATGCCTCCTTATTACGCGCAAAATAATTATTCCTCCACCTGACATCAGGGACCCACCGAAAGGGCCTCTGTATTTCCTGAAAAAAACGTTACCGCCGCTGACAGCTCGGACCCACCAGCTATATCTTCGCACGCAAGGAAGTGCCTCCTTATTACGCACAAAAAAAAGAATACTCCCCCTGCTAGCTGGGACCCACCATGGTGGGAGGCTGACTTGTGGGCCTACTAAGTTGACTGGGACAGGGGCCTTTGTCAACTTTAGTCAATATGAACGATTCTAGCTCCAGTGACCGTACAATGTCCATCCAACGGCCGTAGTGCTTCTTCAACCTCTGGTCTTCTTGCTCCAGCCGCCCAAAGCAGCGCCGGTAATGCCGCATGCTCCTGCCTCCCGTGGCCAGCTGTGCTGCCGCGGAGGCCTCACCGCGCCCTACTATTCCCAAGGCTGGCCAGGCCCTGCGGTGACGGCAGCCACACACCGCAGCCGAACCAGTGAACCCTCGTACTCCTCTCCGTGCGGGCTTCCACTGTCGCGTCTTCCCCGGCTCCCTGTCGTCCCCTTCCTAGGCCTCGCCGTCGTCCACCGCCCTGGTGCTTTCAGCGCGGCATGGTCAACCTGGTCAAGGAACGACTTCCATCGGACGTGGACTGTACGTGGAGAGGCTGACAGCTGGGTCCACGGCCGCAGCAAGGAAGTGCCTCCTTATTACGCGGAAAATAATGATTCCTCCACCTGACAGCTGGGACCCACCGGACGGGCCACTGTATTTCGTAAAAAAAACGTTTCCCCCTGACTGCTGGGACCCACCAGCTACATTTCGCACGCAAGGAAGTGCGTCCGGAAAAAAAACGATTCGCCCCCTGACTGTTGGGACCCACCAGCTACATCTTCGCAGGCAAGGAAGTGCCTGACAGTCGGGACCCACCTGGTCGAAGCGTACGTAGCATTGTCATTCTGGTCGCGAACGTGTACGTACATACTGGTCGATGTAGAGGCGCGCATGTGTCGTAGTAGAGGGGCGCACATAGCATGTACATGTACGTACAGCGGCCAGTGTGCAAGAAAGAAAATACGGCCACATACGTACATACGGGCAGGGTCTCGAACGCCTACTCGCGCATACGTACGGCCAGGGCTCGTGTACATGGCTGGGTCGGAACAGAGAAGCAGCGTCGTCGTCGTGTTCATGGGGAGCCAACCGGCTAGGTCGGAACGGAATGCGTCGTCGTGTTCATTGGGAGGGCTTGGACGGAACAACCGATGGAAACGAGGCCTTGCGTACCGCAGAACGAAGGAAACGGCCTTGTGTTCGACCGGCCACGTTTGAAACGGGATCCTGTTCATCGGGAGGGGTCTGGCGTACCGCAGAATGGAGGAAACGGGCCTCCTACGGTCGAAACGGGGGTCCTATTGATCGGGAGGGGTGTGGCGTACCGCAAAACGGAGGAAACGAACTTGTGTTGGAGCGCTACGGTCGAAATGGGGGTCTTGTTCATCGGGAGGGGTGTGGCGTACCGCAAAACGGGACTCCATGGGACACTATTCATCTCCACCGTCGACCCCCTCCCGCCTCCACGGGCTACTGTTCATCCACCGTCGACCTCCTCCAGCCTCCACCTGCGACTGTTCATCCACGGGCTCCTGTTCATCCAGCCTCCACCACGCGCTACTCCACCGGCTACTGTTCAACCAGCCCTCTCCACGGGCTCCTGTTCAACCACCCCTCCACGGGCTACTGTTCATCCAGCCCTCCACCGTCTACTGTTCATTCTGCCCTCCACGGGGTGGTCCTGTTCATCCTGCCCTCCACGGGGTCCTGTTCATCCAGCCCCAACCGGCTCGATCGATTGGGGTCCTGTTCATTCAGAGGCAACACCACAGGGTCCTGTTCATCCACCCCCACCGGGAACTGTTCATCCAAACCCCCCAGCAATGCTCACTGTTCATCCAGAGGCAGCATCGATCGGCTTCAGTTAGCAGCAGTAGCGAAGGAATCGCTCGATCGGGTTCAGTTAACAGCCATCGATCGATCGCTCGGGTTCAGTAACGCGTAGCCTGCAGTGCAATCACTTGGGTTCAGTTAGAGCCCAATGCCTCGCTCGAGTTCAGTTAGAGCCAACGCCTCGCACACACGCGCGTACGTGTACGAGAGAAACGCGCATCACTCGGCCCCCGACCTCCCACAGTAACCGGGAACTCCACGAAATTTTCCTCGCCCTCGCTTCTACCATGGTTTTTTCCGTCATGGACGGCCCAAAGAATGTCATGCAGCTGCGTCTCCGGCCCGCCCAGGACGAAAAGCCCATTTTCTATCATGATTTTTTGTCATGGAAGTAGGAGCCCACCACATCTATGATGATACTGGGTTTTGTCACAATTATCGTCATAGAAGTGTCATATGTATGACAGAAAAAAAATTCGTTCGGCCCAAAATGTCATGGATGTGTCTTTTTTGTAGTGTTGGTGAACTTGTCGACGGCGACGTAGAGGTAGAGGTAGCCCCCAGGCGCTCGAGGGAACGGGCCTAAGATATCCAGCCCCAGACTGCGAATGGCCACGAGAGCGGGATGGTCTGGATGCCCTGAGCTGGCTGATGGATCTGCTTGGCGTGGAATTGGCAGGCCTCGCAGGACTTCACCAGCTCGAGGCGTCTTTGAGCGCCGTAGGCCAGTAGAACCCCCTGCGGAACGCCTTGCCAGCGAGGGTTCGTGACGACGAGTGGTGCCCGCAGGCTCCGCCATGTATGTCAGCTAGCAACTCGTTCCCCTGTTCCCTGAAGATGCTTCGCAAGGAAACGTCATTTGGCCGCTTCCTGTATAACTCGCCGTCTTGGATGCAGTCTGTCGTAGCTTGTCGGGCCACGCGCTCCGCGTCCTCCTCTTTCTCCAGCAGCATCCCTTGCGTCAGGTATTCCTTCAACTCCTTGGTCCAGCACCCCTCATGAGGCTCGAGCGCTAGGAGTAGGCACGCTCCCGAGGTCGGGCCGCAGGCCGGGGCTCCCGAGGCAGGTGGTTGGGGGAGTTCCTCCCGAGGTGGCACCGGCCCCGAAAGCGGAGGTGCTGCCGAAGTCTTGAAGAGCCGCTCCTCAAAGACGCCAGGATCTTGGGGTTGTCTCTTGGATGCCCTTTTGGTGATGTCGTCGGCCTCCTTGTTGGTGCCACGGGGCACGTGCTGCAACTCTAGGCCCAGGAACTACTTTTCCATTTTGCGTACCTCCGCGAGGTATGCCTCCATGTGCTCGTCCCTCGGCTCGTATACCTTGTTGGAGAAGTTGACGAGGAGCTGCGAGTCGCCCCTGATGGTGAGGCGCTTCACCCCTAGGGCCACCGCAGCCTTAAGGGCAGCAATGAGGCCTTTGTACTCCGCGATGTTGTTGGAGACCTTCTCACCTTGCTGGAACCAGAGCTGCACGGCGTAGTAGAGCTTGTCCTGAGTGGGCGAGATGAGCACTGCTCCAGCTCCCGCGCCTTGGTGTGCGAACGCGCCATTGAAATACATGACCCAGCCATCTGGTGCTTCACTTCCTGGCGAGAGGGATCGATCCTCGCCTGCTTCAAACCCCAGGGCGTCAGTCCATTCTGCCACGAAGTCGGCGAGCGCGGCTCCCTTGATGACCCTGGTTGTGCTGAACTCCAGCTGGAATGCTTGCAGCTCGATGTTCCATTTGGCGACTCTTCCAGCAGCGTTGGGGCTCCTGAGTACCCTCTCCAGCGGGTAGGCCGAGACGACCTTGATTGGGTGACCTTGGAAGTAGTGCCGCAGTTTACGCGAGGCCACCAAGAGCGGGAGCAAGAGCTTTTGAGGCATGGGGTACCGTGCCCTTGCACCCCGCAGTATCGTGCTGACGAAGTACACTGGGTGCTCGACGAGGGCGGGAGCATCGACGGAGCCTGCGCCTACCGGAGGTTGGGGCGTCTCCTGAAGTAACGGGACCCCAAGAGCTTGGTCACCCACTGGGGCCTCTGCAGGCCCGCGAACGCCGCCTTGCTGGGCCTGGTCACTCGTTGGCGTTGTTGCAGCCTTTGCGGTGCCCTTTGGGTCCCGTATCGCCCCGGCTGGGGGTGCGGCATGGCGTGGCAGGCCCTTGGCCTGGCGCTCTTCCCAAACCGCCACTAGAGTTGCGCTAGCGGAGTAGGGAGTGGCGGCAAGGTAAAGAACCAGGGGCTTGAGAGGGTGAGGCGCCACCATCACCGGAGGGCTGGTCAGGTATCTCTTGAGATCTTGAAACGCTTGGTCAGCCTCCGGGGTCCACTCGAACAGGCCCTTCTTCTTCATCAGCTTGAACAATGGCAGGGCGCGCTCTCCCAGCTTGGAGATGAAGCGCCCCAGCGAGGTCACGCAGCCCGCAAGCTCTGCATCTCCTTGAGAGTTTGTGGTGGGCTCATGTCTTCTATCGCCATGACCTTCTTCGGGTTAGCCTCGATCCCTCTGTGGGACACGAGGAAGACCAGCAGCTTGCCAGAGGGGACACCGAACACACACTTCTCTGGGTTGAGCCGCAAGTCTACCTGGCGCAGGCTTGCGAAAGTCTCCTCCAGGTCTTGAATCAAACTTCTTGCCTCCCGAGACTTTACCACAATGTCGTCGACGTAGGCTTCAGTGTTTCTCCCAAGCTGCTGACCCAGGGCGATGTGGATCAGCCATTGGAAGGTCGCGCCTGCGTTGCACAGCCCGAACGTCATGCAAGTGTAGCAGTACACCCCACACGGGGTCAGGAAGGCCATCTTCTCCACATCCTCCACTGCCACCTTGATCTGGTGATAGCCTGAAAACGCGTCCAGGAAGCACAGCAGGTCGCATTTAGAGGTGGAGTCGACAATCTGGTTGATGCGCGGGAGCGGGAACGGGTCTTGGGGACAGGCCTTGTTGATCTTGGTGAAGTCGACACACATGCGCTCCTTCCCGCCTTTCTTCGGTACGACGACGGGGTTCGCCAGCCACTCGGGGTACCGAACCTCGTGAATGACACCTGCTACCTCCAGTTTGCGGGTTTCCTGGACGATGAAGGACTGCTTCTCCATAGACTATCGCCGTGCCTTCTACTTCACAGGGCGCACATTGGGCCACACCCTCAAGTGATGCTCGATCACCCTCCTCGGGACCCCTACTAGCTGTTTGGATTCTCAGGCGAATACATCCTTGTTCGCGCGCAGGAACCTCACCAATGCCTCCTCTTGATCTGAGTCGAGGTTGGAGCCTATGGTGAAGCTGGCTCCTGAGGACACATCTTCCTCGACCGGCACCTGCTTAGTTTCGGCCCGATCTTGAGTGAACAACTGCTTCTTCTTTGCTGGCGCGGCCTCCTTAGCTCCAGGGTGGTCTCGTCGGCCGGTCGCGCCACCGCGGCGGTTTTGAGGGCAAGTTTGAGTGCCGCCAGAGCATCCTTGGTGTCTCTAACTACTGTAAGGACGTCCTTGCTCCCGGGCATCTTCATGAGGTTGTAGGCCGGATGGGTCGCCGCCATAAACTGAGCCAGAGTCGGGTACCCGAGGATGGCGTTGTATGGGAGGCCAATGCGGGCGATGTCAAAGTCGATCAGCTCGGTGCGGTAGTTGTCGCGGGTGCTGAAGGTCACAAGAAGGTGGATCTACCCCAGGGGGATGGCGGAGCAGCCGCCGACCCCGGAGAAGGGCTTGCTGGGGCAGAGCTGTTCGAGTGGTACATGAAGAAGGCTAAAAGCCTCCACGGAGAGCACGTTGAGGCCGGCGCCGCCATTGATTAGGGTCTTGGTGATAGCTACGTTGCAGATGGTGGGCGTGCAAAGCATTGGAAGCACGCCCGAGCTGACGGTGGTGACGGGGTGATCCCCCGAGTCGAAGGTGAGGTCAGCCTTAGGCGCCGCCCAAACCTGGGGAGCACCTTGCTACACGGAAGCGGCGCCGATCTGGTGAAAGAACTTCTTGGTGTGACGGTCTGGTGGCAGTGCTTGCGAGCCGCCAAGGAGGGCCGCCACGGCGAGGGGCACCGGTCCCACGAAGCACGTGACGAGGAGGCCGCGAAGCTCCTCCCAAGATTCCACCGAGGATCCAGGGAGGGTGAGCAGCCAGGCACGTGGTGCACCAGCGAGGGCCATGGGAAGCCAGTTGGCCATGACCTTGTCGTCGCCCCCAGCCTTCAGGACAGCCTCTTCATATGCCAGCAGGAAGGCCGACGGGTCCGGCACGCCGTCGTAACACGGCGGTATCTCCATCTTGAACTTGGGTGGCCACTGTACCCGTCGCAAGGCAGGGGCAAAGGCTCTGAGCCCCCTGGCTCCGTCATGGGAGTCCGTCATCCCAGACGGAGGAGCAACGCTGGCCATGGGGGCAAGGCGCGGCGGTGGTGGAGCATGGATCGACGAAAGGAAAGCTTCGGCGCACCCCTACCTGGCGCGCCAAATGTAGGATTTCGGGTTCCAGCAAAACCCTCGAGGTTCGAACACTGGGGTGCGCACGAAGATCTCTCCCTTCCCTAGCTCACCCACTCCCCACGA
The DNA here is from genome assembly GCF_018294505.1 of Triticum aestivum. NCBI lineage: Eukaryota > Viridiplantae > Streptophyta > Magnoliopsida > Poales > Poaceae > Triticum > Triticum aestivum. The sequence continues at coordinate 131,386,194 of NC_057805.1, read as the reverse complement.
TCCCAAGTCTCAGCACATCGAACTCGTAGAACAAAGGACACAGGGTTTATACTGGTTCGGGCCACCGATGTGGTGTAATACCCTACTCCAATGTGGTGTGGTGGATTGCCTCTTGGGCTAAGGATGAACAAGTACAAGGGAAGAACAACCTCCTGAGGAGAGGTGTTCTTGAGCTCGGTGAGCTTGTGTGGTTGAGGATGATCTGAATGATCCAAGATCAGTTCCCTCCTACTGTGGTGGCTAGTCCTATTTATAGAGGCCCTGGTCCTCTTCCCAAATGTAGGCGGGAAGGGATCCAACAACAGCCAAATTTGAAGGGAGACAACCAGTACAAGTTATCCTGACTAAAGGTGGTCTTCGCCTGCCAAAGCCTCTGGTGGTGACGCCGTCCTGGGCTCCATGGTGATCTCCGTCCTGCCGGTCTTGGTCTCGTTGCACCGATATGGAAACTTTTGCCTGATGCCTCAGGACTCCTCGCCTGTGCTTGCCTCTTTAGCACCAAAGAGGAAATGAGTACACTGCGCGCTGGCGCCCGCCTGGCGCCCACCTGGCCTTGGTCTTCATGGCTTGCGTCACAGGGACCCCGCAAGGTGCCCCTCGCCTTGATCTCTCCGCCCCTCGCGATCCAGCCTAGTGAGGCTGCCCTCGAGGAGGTCTTGCGCCGTCCGCCTCGCGATGCTTGGCCCCTCGCGAGGGTCTTAAGTGTTCGCTGATGAAGATGGGCCGTACAGGGCCGCTGGTGGAGCCACGCCATGGGCCGCAGGCAGAAGTCTGGGGACCCCCGTTCCCAGGATGCCGACAGGGTTGAGCGGAAACCGGGGGTTCCCAGCGACCTGTCTGAGTTTTCCAGGCGCTTTCCATTGCGCAGTACTTCTGTACTATAGTTGCCAAGTCAGCAAAGTGTGATACGTGACGGAGGTTGATGGCGTTGAGGATTCCTTCGTCCGTGCAATTATTGTAGATGAAATCGCATCCTCGTCGTGGAAATCTTTAATCTTTTCTTTGACAAGGAGGAACCTGGCCAAAAGTGATGGACTATTTCCTTGGACCGATGCCATATGCACGTGAGGTCGCATATATCCGGATGGCCGGAATTACTTGGCGAATATTTCTTGTGGTGGGTGGGTGGCTTTAAATCCGAGCCCTAACCTAGTTTGGAGTCCGGAGTTTGAAGAATTTCCGAGCTTAATAGTTCGGGCTATGGGATGTCAACTGATTTTTTAGGCCCAACGTCCGACTCTAGGTTCGGAGGGCTGGGAGTGTCGTTCCGCAGACAGGTATCCGGCTGTTCGAGCTTGGATATCCGAACATAGTTCATCTTCAACATAGAGGAAGGGTCGTTGTTTTGCTCCTCCACGGCCGCTATCTGATGGGTGATCGGCGGAGATTTCATCTCTCTCTGATCGGGTTTAAGCCCAATCTGATCATAGTCTGTAGCGACCCCCATGGCGGCGATGCTATCCAGGAGTTCATTTAAAGACGACAACTCCATCGGATCCATCCGTTTGGAGTATTCAGAGTCGACACGGAGGCGATTTTCGATGACCTGAGAAGTCACCGGCGGCTTAACGGCCGAACGGGCGATCGTGGTAAAGTCACCTAACCGGAGGGTTTGGCCTGAGGCCAGGGCTACTCCAGAGGTGATGCTGTCCTTGATGACAAGGCGAGCCATTGATCCTGTCTTCAACGTCACAATGGAACTCTCAATGAAAGCACCAATGTCGGTGTCAAAACCGTCTCGGGTAGGGGGGCCCGAACTGTGCGTCTAGGGTCGATGGTAACAGGAGATGGGGGACATGATGTTTACCCAGGTTCGGGCCCTCTCGACGGAGGTAATACCCTACTTCCTGCTTGATTGATCTTGATGAATATGAGGGTTATAAGAGTTGATCTACCACAAGATCGTAATGGCTAAACCCTAGAAGTCTAGCCTGTATGATTATGATTGGCTCTACGGACTAAACCCTCTGTTTTACAAAGTCAGTTACAGAGAAAGGAATCTACATATTCGAACGCCAAGCTTGCCATCTACGCAAAGGAGAGTCCTATCCGGACACGGGGAGAGTCTTCTGTCTTGTATCTTCATGGCCCATAAGTCTGGCCCACGTCACATTGGTCGAACGCCCAAGGACCCCTTAATCCAGGACTCCCTCACCCAGAGCCGAGGAAGACTCGGCAGTTGTTTCCCACGCGGAGTGGGTACGAGGGTTTACTTATTCGGCCGTAGTGTGAGGCTGCCATCGCCAGAAGAATAGTAGGAGGTGTGGGTGAGTAGAGGGATAGCCAGGCCAGGGATGCGAGTATGGTGGGGCCGTGAGGCCTGCCCGGCAGCACTGCTGACCATGGGAGGTGGGAGCATGCGGTTCCGCCAGCGCTGGTTTGGGCGGCTGGAGCAGGAAGATCAGAGACTGAAGAAGCACGATTGTCGTTAGATTGACATCTAACGGTCTGACGCTGGTAGAGTCAATTGTTGACTAAGTTTCTTTTTTGAGAAACCTTGTGTACACATGAACTTAGTAGGCCCACAAGTCAGCCTCCAAATCTGTGGCAGGCATCATAGAGCCCATTTGCTATTTTTTAATACTTTGCAGCCCATTTACTAATTCTTAAGGAATTTATTACAACCCATTTTCTGCCTAGGACCACGGTCAAAAAGTTCAACCTTATTTTGCATATTTCGGTGGAGTCCGAACTGTTTTAATGCAGAAATGATAAACATTTATTTTTTAAGAACTTATTGATTTGCCAAAATAATCGTTTTGTTTTTGTAAGCAAATAAGACATGGGATAATTGAGTTGGTTTAAGGGAAAACCAGTGGTAAAAAAATCAGCGCTGGGAGGGAAAAATAAGGATGTAAATATGAAAAGGGAACTTTATGTATTTTCAATATAATAGTATGTGTATATGAACTAGTAAAATTATAGTAGAGATTAGAAAATGGAAGTAGGACATGGCGTTTCAAGAGGAAAATAGAACTGGGCTGTGTGTTTGATTCAGTAAAAAAACTGTGTGCCGATGTTCTAAGACAAAATATAACTAACGCTGGTGGGCCAGAGGCCAGTAGATACCTGCTGGATCTTTGCGCCCCATTGTCGTCATGGGCTGGGCCTGTTAAAAACAAAATGAAGCCTGGGCAGTCTACAACCCAGTTAAAACTTGCTCGACCTGAAAAAAAATATACCTGCTGGATCCCAATTATCAGTCTGTACTTGCAGAATTCTCTCGTTTATTGAGTACATTGAAGACTTCATGGGTTTCACCATCTCAGAAGTCAGCATTATTTTTCCATCGTGATAATAAGTGCATGCACTTGCTTGCGTACGGCCATGGACCTGCTGGTTCCGTACGGTTAGGCTTGTATGGACAGTCGTCTTGTGGTTCCATGAACGAATTTCATGCAAATCGATGGTAGTGAAAGCGGACTAAATTCATTGCATTTTACATATTTATTTTCATTATGGAATATTTTACATATTTTAACTAATAATAATGGACTAGGCCTTTTTTTAGTCCATGGGAGGCGCTTCACGATCGAGGTCGCGACACTTAACTGTTCTGGAAGGCCCAAATCCATCGCTCCTCTCTTTTACAATTTGCAGCTGGGCTTGGCATGCCACAGCCCAGTCCCGACGTGCTGCGTCCAACTATCAGCCTGTGAAACCGGATGGATCCCCTGCGTACTTCGAAGATGTAATTTTTTTGGAGAATTAGGAATTCGAACGGCAGGTGCTTATGCTACCCACGTCGACCCTCGACATGATGGTTGGAAGCAAATGCCAAGTTCATACTGAAAGATCGTTAACAACAATACCAACTTGCAGACGACCAGGTAGTACAAGTACCAATACCAAACAAACTTATAATATTTTTAGTCCTGGCCCTAGTGTTCGTCTGGAAGAAAATCTTGTAGAGGACAAGCTCCCGCTCCTTCTCTTGCTCCAGCTCCCTGAGGTGGTACTAGTGCATCATCCAGTTGGTCCTCTGTTGGTCGAAGTTCTTGTTGGTGTGCAGCACCAGAACCTTTTTGTTGTCCGTCTGCCGGCCGTTGACCATCACCGGCAAGGTACTGCCGGTCTTGTGCCACATCGCGTGCATGCCGCACTCTGACTGTATCTTGTGACGCGTCCATGTGCCCCTTTTGAACGCCTTGAGTTGTGCTGGAAGAAATGCTTGCTTAGGCCACTCAGTGTGATACCTGCAGTATTGTCGAATACAGGTTTTAGTGTATGTAGTGGCATTTTCATAACATCTTTGGCAGGTTGCAGTCACTTGTTTCACTTTTTATTAATTGTCAAATTGTAATTGCTTCACTAGGTCTGCGTCTAAAAAGAAAAATAGAGCTATAAACAAAGGAATATGTTTGTGCAAGTAGACGGCCGGTCGGTGTCTCACCTGGAAGTTTCTCATGATGGGTGTAGCATATGCCATGCTCGCTGTTGATGGTTGGTATGAACAAATCGATGAGAGGGTGAGATCTCGTGCTGTCAGCACTCACTTTGGCCTCAAGGTGCTCAATCAGCTCCTGATCCATGGGATCGAACTTGACGCCAGCCGGCAGCACCGGCCAATCCTTTGGACTTGCATCGGTTAATTCCAGTTATATGGTACTCAATGTATGATCAATCGACTGTTTTAAGTGAATGATGAAAGATTTCGACAGATAAGTGGTACTACAAATCTGAAGTCCACAACACGCCACTGGGACTCTTGTGTCACCTCACGCACAGCGTGTTGTCACGTCAATTCAATGTGAGGACATGATGAATAATTTGACCGACGTATACTAGTACTACTACTGTACTACTTAGGGAAAGTATTCGGTGCTCCCAGCCTTGGGATACTCCCGGTACTCCAATGTCAAAATTACATTTTTTTTAACGTTTCAAAAAATTCTGAAAAAATCATGAATGTTCACAATGAATATGTCTACAAGCCCTAAAAATTTCAGGGCCACACTCGAAACACACATTGAGAAACAAAAATGTGAAATCTAGCATGAATAGTGTAAAGGAGAGACAAAAGCAACATTGACACTATTCAGATCTGGATTTCTCTTTTTTTTGTTTCTCAATGTACATTTTGATTTTGGACCTGAAATCTTTAGGGGATGTAGTGACATTCCTTGTGAACATTCTCATTTTTTTCCCGGAAATTTTTGAACCATTTAAAAATATTTTTTCACATTGGAGCACCGGGAGTACTCTAAGGCTGGGAGCACTCATTAATTCCCCGTACTACTTACTAGTCGTATTTAGTGTTACATTTTAACCATAGGTTTAACTAACAAAATATCAATGCATGTCACCGAAAATTATACCATTGGAAACTATGTTCAAATACGAATCAAACGATATAATTTTTTGTGACATGCATTAACATTTAGTTAGTTAAATTTATGGTCAAAATTTGACACAAACGAAGGGGACCAATAAATTAGGAGGGAGGTAGTACTACGAGTAGCGCAATATACGGTATAGAGGACTAGTACAAATTTAGAAATGGAGTAAGAAGTTACAAGGCTGTGCGACAGACTTTGTAGGCTACATGAGTAATACAAAATATAATTCCCATTGGACAACACTTTCACCAACAAGTACGCACTTGAAGCCTAATTGATATATATATATATATATATATATATATATATATATATATATGGCTTCTGCACAGCATCTCCATCATCATTATCAGTACATCCTACGCAGATGAGTTAGGATGCACTTGATGCCAGAAAGGTATCTATCCTTCAAACTAACAACATTACATAATATCCAACAAAAGAGGGACATGCTACAGCAGCAGGATACATGGCTCAGTCTAGATATCAATATGAATCAAGTTGTGCATATTTGCTGTTGGCATGAACCGCATCGCCGCATGTCGGGTTTGCAAAAGCCATCCATCGCATGGAAGCTTGATGCCTTTCACACACTGAAGATTATCTAGCAACAAGCTGTGTCGATGAATCTCTGGATGTGGTGATTCATGAAACCCATGGTATGATGTGTAAACACAGTTCCCCCTGGCGAATGGAAGTTGCATAGCACGGTAATCATCGCCGGTGATATGATCGATGATTGGTTGGATGATTGAATAATTGAGCCCGAGGAACATGGAGTGGTTGCTGAGGTTGTAAACCCGCCTCCAGTTGAATACGCCTGGCCCAACGGAGCTGGGATATTTCTCGAACATGAAGCAGCCATAGCCATCACAGTCACGAACGCCCCAGGCATTGTACTGCATGTGGTTTGATGAAATGGTTTGGTCAATTTGGTACGTGCGAATGAGCATCAAATGACCGCCTTCAGTTGAATGAGCGATAAACCACCACCCATTGACTGGTATGATTCCAGGTCCTGGAATCATGAAGGCCAGCGCATTTCCGTCTGTTGCAGCAAATCAAATTGGAGACCAAAAGGACAAAAATATACAATCATGTTCAGAGTATGTGTGGAATTAAGATTATTATAACAGTGACACATATCATAGACAGAGAATTGCAATGCCATGGTCATAATCATACTCCAAGTTAAAAAATAAGCCAATGGCTTTCATATTCTAGCAATATGTCATGGTTCAAACATCATGTAACAATGAGAGGAAAACAGCTACGACAGGGCCTACTCATATTCTACCATAGCACGTACTACTGTTCTCATATCAACTGTAAGCAATAACATGCGTTGTTATAAAAATCTTGGAAATGAGAGTAACATATAGCAATCATGAGGTTATACTCATAATATCTATTCTAACAATCATTAGATGCCATTTATTCTCATATCAACTCTAACAATAACATGTGTGGTCATAAAAATCTAGGAATGAGAGGAACATATAGCAATGATGTGGTTATAGACATACTATCTATTCTAAATTTGTAACAATTAACATGTCGTCGTATTCATAAGGTAAAGATGAGATGAGATAGAACAATTACACGACGATAGATTCCACCAGCATAGGCAGCCAATCTGTGCGTTGACCGCATAAACGATGTCATCGTGCACTATAGCATCAGACAGAAATGGAGGATCAATAGGATTGACGATGAGCCATAACCATGTATGGTGACCGGATTCCAGATAGACTAATCCCATGTTGAACAAGGCAATGAGCTTGTAATCCATGTAGTCTTCTGATGGTGTGGGCACTTCACAGATTACAACCTTCAGCAAACAGAGGTCGAGCCAAAAGCTCGACGCGTCTTGTGTGTAGTAGGTAGGAGTGTCCGGCGGGCTGCGAGGCTCGATGGCGGCGGTATCCAACGATGGAAGGGTGATCTCTCGCTGGGTGTAGATATCCATGAGACGCCACGGACTACTGGATTGGTGGATGAGGATGATCCAGTTGGCCTTCATGCTGGCCCACTAGTGGTCGCGCATGAAGGACAGGTGGACGGGTAGTGGTAGCATGTCGAGGGGCACCACGGCAACCTCCGTAGGATCGTCAAGTCGGTGTCTAGGCCACCTACGAGGATCGGGCATGAGCAAGCAGGGTGCCTTGAAAAGGGCCGGCCGGTTGCAGACGAGTAGACGGTACAAAGACACCAAACATGCGGCCAGACGGACGGTGCTGAGCAGGTCCATACGATTACAGATCTGCTCCAAGAGAACATCGGGGAGGGAATTCCAATCGCGGCTCTGCGTGTCAGTCGGTTCTGCCACAGGGTTTTTTAGGGCGCGGAGTGATTGGGGTTTTCGGTGCCTGCGAGCGAGCGGGGAAGTGGATTTGGGCGGGCGAGCGAAGAAGATGGCGTGTGTGTCCGAGCAGTGAGCGGGGGGATATGGTAAGCGCGAGCTACCAAGGAAGATGGCGCGGGTGGGCGAGCAGTGAGCGGGGGGAAATGGTGTGCGGCCAATGATGGGGAAGAGATGGGGAATAAGAAGAGAGGAGGAAGAAGAGGGAAAGACGGGGAAGGAAGTGCATTAAATCTCAATTCTACTAGTACTACTACCAGGATATACCGTCCTTCGGAGTGTAAATAGTTAAGCCGATGACATGTGGGTCTACCTCAAGAGGGCCCATATGTCAGTTAATTGAGGAGAGAGGTGCGTAGGCGTATTTGCGGAAGCGTGCTCCACTGGCAAACACGATGGCAGTACTGGGTAAGGCTAATTTAGTAACACCAACACGCTAGTTCAGCTTATTAATTAAGTGTCCCATCTGCTGCTGCGTGTATTGTCACTTCACCGTGAAGACTAGTTGAATAGTTCTCTCTGACCGAGATGGGGAATAATGGATCGCTAAGACTTCCTATCTACAGTATCCCTATGCCTCTACGCTCATCCTGTCCAACAAGATGAAACATTGGGCAAGGCACCCGGCGCCAATAATGTAGGAGTACTAGTATTTTGTGTCAAAGTTTGACCATCTATTTAACTAATAAAATGTTAATGCATTTCACCAAAAATCATATCACTGGATTCGTATTTGAACATAGTTTTTAATGGTATATTTTTTATGACATGCATTGACACTTTGTTAGTTAAATTTACGGTCAAAATTTTACACTAAGTACGAAGGGGACCATCAAACCAGGGCGGAGGTTTATATACAGGTCAATAAAAAATCATCAACCAAGGTAGTAGTAAATGATGAGTGTCTGATTTTTTTTCGAAAGTACTCAATAATGGGCTCGGTTTCCTCAAGAAAATTGTGTTTACGAACGTATTAATTGGAATGCATGCGTCAGGAACAAATGACGAGGCTTTTACACGCATTGGTGAGTTATCTCTTAATTCTTGCATGCAACATTTTAATGAAGCTTGAAATATGAACATGTCAATGGGAGGGAGTAAAAGCCTCATGCATGCAACATGCAACACTCACACGTACACATGCACGCACGCAACACTCACGCATCCATGTGGCACACAGGACATGACGCAACACACACGCTCACGCTCAAGTGCTCAACCTACTCCCTACATTCGTGAAAGACTGTACATATAGAGATTTACACATTTACCAGGAGGAACCGGAACTTCATGGCATAACTAATGCCCAAAAGTAGCAGACTTATGTGTGCATGCGACCATTGAGAGAATAAGATTAAATGAAGGTTTTCGCATGCTGTAATTAAGGATAGACATGTAGCCTATAGCTAGAGCACAAGTTGGTGCATTAGTCAATCAATATCGATTAGATTAAAGGCTAAATGCATTCAAGTGTAGATGCACACTCTTTATTTTTGAGCCGATGTACACTCTTTGTTGGAAGACCAAGGGAGTACACGTGCATGCACTCACATACACAGCCAGGGTGGTTCGCGTGCAAGGGTTGGACTCCTATCGCGCCTGCGTAAAGTTTTGTTTAACTGATTTCTTTGCTCTGCCAACTGATAGGTGGGACCCAGAAACCAGGTGTCAATTTAACCAGTCAACAAAGTGCCACGTTGACTATGTGGCCGGTCAGTAGGGTGCAATATGGTGCTCTACGATGAGCTAGTGATCGTATAATCACCGCAAAACTATATAGTGACCGTAAAGAGCGTATTGTTACATACGTGGACCGCTAGTGTATTTTCTCGTCTCAAATTAAGCCATATTAACTGGAAAGGACGCAGTATGGACTAGTACACTGCTTTGATGTGTCCCGTCAACTCGCCAAACGAGGAGAAGCTTCCTTACTACGCCCTCTCCCTCGCCCACACGCGAGGTGGCTCACAGGACGAGGAGAGGGTTTTGACTACATCGCCCTGTCCCTCTCCCTCGCCCTCCCGGTGGACGTGCAGCAGTTCAATCGGTGTCAGATTGCGAGAAACATATTTTACTGTAGTATCATCATTGTTGGACCTTCTGAAGAGGCGAAGAGCCAAGTGCAAGGTTCACACGAGTACGAACCGTTGAACCTCCCGAAGAGGCAAAGAGCCAAGCACAAGGTTTTATAGGAGTTTTCATCCTAGTAGGAGTACTACAACTATAGCGAACGATGCTACTATACGATGCCGCCACGTCACCTATATCCAAAGTCGTGCCACCTTTTTTTCTCAAAGGGCGTGTTGGAGCCGGTGCAACAACCACACAAGTTGCACGTACACATAACACATTTAATAGTAATAAATTCTAAAGGACAAATACCAGTATTCCACACAAGTTCATCTCCACTTCATGTGATAAATTTGTGCACGACTAGTCTACATATATTCACAGCGCTACTGTTCACAATTTACCATACTCCACTTACACGTTATAGATGGGATACATGTCCTCCTCTAGGTTCCAGTCCCAGGTGTTCTTCATGGATGGCACGATCCATAGCAGTGGGCAACGGGAATCATTGTCGCAACTTTCTAGTCCGGTTCCACACGATGAAGACTCTTCCAAGCTGAAGCGGCATAAATCAGGGATAGTGTGTCCCAGCATGTCGTTCATCCGGCGGTGCGCACTCAATACACAACCATGCTTCATGAACGGCAGGCCGTCGGTGTCATGCACGGAAGGTGGCATCCGCTTCACAATGGGGTAGTTGTCCCCAATGAAAAGCGAGTACTCTCCAAGAGTGTTCCTCGGCACCCATGTAGCATCACGGGGGTCGAACTCAGCGCCGTTCATCTGGTACACGCGGCATCTCAGATCTGGACACATGGTGACGTGCATAGTCAAGGTCCATGCATAATAATGTTGTGCTCAAATATGGCGGTCAATAATACTGTGAAGCAAATAGTACTACTCCGGTATAGAGGAAGTAAAATAACCGGCTTATTATATATAGCCACTCTTGGCTACATGGATGAGATAGTAAGACATGGAAAAACAAAAATGGTGGGAGCTAGTGGGTTTAAGTCTTCAAGGGCCTAGCTAGCTATACGCGTCCTCCAAGGTAAAAAGTACTCCTACTAGTACTAGTAAGTAGTGCAACAATGAAAGAGAAGGCGAGAGGGTTAAAAAATATAATACTAAATTGTACTACTAGTACAGTAAACATGTCCCAGTCAAGAAAAGAAAATAAATAACAAGTACTACTCTACTACTCTAACACACAGCAATGAGAAAATGGAATACCTGGGTAGATGGTGACGGTCCGATCGTGGTAGATTGTGTGACCATGTTGCACATCAGTGGTACCATGGGTAACGACTGCTAAGATAGTTGATCCCAATATGCCAAAGTCAGCTACAAGGTTCCAGGTTAGACCGAATCATGGATGCAAATGCACATCCAGGATCGGCGATCTTATTTTGATCGGGGGATGACTGGTCCCTGCAAAATAATGGAGTGCCGTTAGGGATGCAAATGATGGTTTGTGCATTCCGTTTGTAATCTCCGTACCGTAGGATGGCAACCAGATGAAACAAGTCCCCTGGCTTGTCACCGCGAAGATGCGGCCTAGATGGCGCACGACGTCTTCGAACGTGTAGGGGTACAAATCTGCCGCGGCCAACATGCGCCAGCCTCTGCTGTTAGTGCCTCTTGTATTAATGGCAATCCTTATGTCAAACACCGTGATGAGATAGTAATTGTCGTAGCCACGTCGCTTTGTCGGCGGGTCCGCAATTTCTCTCTTCTTCAATCTCATGTAGGCATCATCATACGTATTCAAGCCCAGCCAGTCCGGAGGGCCGATCCCAATGGTGGAGAAGGGGTCTACGGGAACGACCAAACTGTTGTGGATGTTGTGCAAAATGATGGTGGTATCCGGCCAGAGGTATGCAAGCCAATCTTCATTGGCACCAACCCAGACCTATATATAAGACGGTGGGCAGCGGAGAAATTACGGAATGGAAATGGAATAACTCAGTACTACATGATCAAACTCCATGAATAACCTGCTCATCGGACAAAATCCGACTACCTCTCAATGTCGGCAACTCTAGCGGAGTCAACAGGCAACCATGGCCAGGGAGCAGTGGACTGTTCGAAGGATTGACCCTTAGAAGAACCTTCTCCTTGAGGACGCATGGAAGACCAACAAGGATGGCCTTTTCCCAAGCCTGTTTAAGCACCATCTTAAAATAGTTGGTGCAGGAAGCACCGAGTCTTGCAGCGGTGAGGACGTCGGAGTGGCGTGCGATTTCTCCCAGAGGATCGTCGTCCAAGGTCTCCTAGCCCCGACGAGGAGGAGAACTGCCTGGTGAATCCATGGGAGCAGCGACGAACTTCCTTCTCTTCGGGGGGGGGGGGGCTGGCAAGGAGGAGATAAGAGCGTAGTAACCGCAGGGCCTCGTCCCTTTGCTATGGCTGGTCATAGTGGGAGTAACATAGGTAGTAACATAGATGCCACATAAGAAAAAATGATGAGGTGGCAAGCAGTTAATGAGGAGAGAGGCAAATAGAGTAACATAATATGTTACCATCACATAGCGGTTCCCAATGCAAAATGAGTCTACAAAATAATAAATGAAGACATCTATGTTACCACATATATGACACTACCCACTATGAAGGTAGTAACATAAACTAGTAACATATGCATGTTACTAGTCTAAGTTACTACTCTCCACTATGACTAGCCTAAGGAAATTATGTGGGCACGCATAGTGGTAGTGCCTCGTGCCCCGTGACGGTGAGGCTATTATTTACTATGTACTCGTACCTTAGCAGTACTAGTACTACTCTCTCAACTAGTAGTGTGATGTACTGTACTTCTACAGTGCACCAGTTTTGAACTCTTGAATCTCAGGGCCAAGGAGATATAGTTGGAAGTGGAGGGTACTACTTTTATCTAGAACCATCGTTGTACTATCAATGCAGGGAAAGTACACCTGCATAGTGGGTACTCTCCGTGCTCTATTCAAGCGCGTAGCTGGCCTACTCAGCCGCTCCTCTCACGCACACACTAGCAGCCTGTTTATCAGTGACGGTTACTGTGGGGGAAGAACATTTGAGTTATTTGATACAGCGAGACTAGGCTTTTCGCTTCCATTTGTGGAGGTGTAATGGATCTCGTCGAACTTTGTTAGTAGTTCCTTCTTTATGAATGAGATGAGGCAAAGCTTTTGCCTCCGTTTCAAAACAAAAAAATCACGTCAAGAGGAAATTCTTTTATAGAGACGATAATTGAGTGAAGTCCATGCGTGCAACGCCACAAGCTACAGAGTAGTAGAGTACTAGCACTTTACGTACAGAGCCATATTGCATAGTTCCCAATGCCACGCTAGGCTTTTCCGGCTCCTCAGGCTTAATTGAGAGGTGCTAGTTTAAATATGCTAGCTACCGAGGAAGTTGCAAGCGAGGTGCGGCTAGGGCGAGCACGCAGGCGAGAAACTTTGCATGGTATGAATTTATATATAGGAGTACTACTCTAGTACATGAGCCACGAGATGATGGGAGGGAAAACCCGTTCACGTGGCTGGGCTATCCAATGCACCCAGATTGTGGTGCGACACGTCCGTTCGACTTCAAAAGTCAAACTACCAGTGTACAATATTGGCTCGCGGCGAAGTTACTATTAAATAAAAAGGTCGCCGTGCGCTCGGCCGGGATCGAACCCACAAAATGGGCTATACACTCCCGCGACCACTAGTAGTACTCGTTGGAGTACAACGCAACCTAGAAGCGCCTTTTGTCGCTAGTACATTGTTCTTTACAAGAAACCACTAATAATGCTAAGAAACCACTAATAATGCCAAGAAACTACTACCACTTGCATACGTGGTAGACTTAAGATAAGACTACCTTATCAACCATTGTACATGCCCTTACCAACCAGCCCTACCAAGAAACGACTACTCTACAAAGTGTCGTTATAGGCACGTTTCAACCCATGTCGCTGATACGTCCATTTTGCATCATGTTTTCTTACTGTTATTTATAATGTTTTAATCCATAATAATGCTTTTTGGAGTAATTCTAATGCCTTTTCTCTCATAATATGCAAGGTATACACAAAGAGGGAGAATTCCGGCAGCTGGAAATCTAGACCTGGAAAAGCTACGTCACACCACCTATTCTGCAGAACTCCAGACAAGCTGAAACTTCACGGAGAATTTTTATCAAATATATGAGGAATATTGGAGAAAATAACTATCAGAGGGGGGCCACCAGGTGGGAACAACCCACTTGGGCGCGCCAGGGAGCCCAGGCGGGCCCTGGTGGGTTGTGCTCACCCAGGCCCACCTCCGGTGCCCATCTTCTGGTATATAGGTCAGTTTGACCTAGAAAAAATAAGGAGAAGATTTTCGGGATGGAGCGCCGCCGTCTCGAGGCGGAACTTGGGCAGGAGCACTTTTGCCCTCCGGCGGAGTGATTCCGCCGGGGGAACTTCCCTCCCGGAGGGGGAAATCATCGTCATCATCATCACCAACAACTCTCCCATCTTGGGGAGGGCAATCTCCATCAACATCTTCAACAGCACCATCTCATCTCAAACCCTAGTTCATCTCTTGTGTTCAATCTTGTTACCGAAACTATAGATTGGTGCTTGTGGGTGACTAGTAGTGTTGATTACATCGTGTAGTTGATTACTATATGGTTTATTTGGTGGAAGATTATATGTTCAGATCCAATATGCTATTTAATACACCTATGATATTGAGCATGATTATCATTTGTGAGTAGTCACTTTTGTTCTTGAGGTCATGGGAGAAATCATGTTGCAAGTAATCATGTGAACTTGATATGTGTTCGATATTTTGATAGTATGTATGTTGTGATTCCATTAGTGGTGTCATGTGAACGTCAACTACATGACACTTCATCATATTTGGGCCTAAGGGAATGCATTGTGGAGTAGAAATTAGATGATGGGTTGTGAGAGTGACAAAAGCTTAAACCCCAGTTTATGCGCTATTCCGTAAGGGGCCGATTGGATCCAAAAGTTTAATGATATGGTTAGAATTTATTCTTAGTACTTTTCTCGTAGTTGCGGATGCTTGCGGTAGAGTTAATCATAAGTAGGAGGTTTGTTCAAGTAAGAACAACACCTCAACACCGGTCCACCCACATATCAAGTTATCAAAGTACCGAACACAAATCAAACCAACATGGTGAAAGTGACTAGATGAAATTACCGTGTACCCTGAAGAACGCTTTGCATATCATAAGAGACCTTTTTGGCCTGTCCTTTGCCTCAAAAGGATTGGGCTACCTTGCTGCATGATACGTCCATTTTGCATCATGCTTTTATATCGATATTTATTGCATTATGGGCTGTTATTACACATTATGTCACAATACTTATGCCTTTTCTCTCTTATTTTACAAGGTTTACATGAAGAGGGAGAATGCCGGCAGCTGGAATTCTGGGCTAGAAAAGGAGCAAATATTAGAGACCTATTTTGCACAACTCCAAAGTCTTGAAACTCTAGAAAGTCAGTTTTGGAATATATAAAAAATATAGGGCGAAGGAAGCACCAGAGGGGGCCACCCACTATCCACGAGGGTGGAGGGCGCGCCCTACCCCCCTGGGCGCGCCCCCTGCCTCGTGGGCCACCTAGAAGCCCCCCGATGCCCATCTTCTGGTATAAGATGTAGTTTGCCCTGGAAAAAATAAGAGGGAAGCTTTCGGGATGAAGCGCCGCCGTCTCGAGGCGGAACCAATCTAGGGCTCCGGCGGAGCTGTTCTGCCGGGGAAACATCCCTCCCGGAGGGGGAAATCGTCACCATCGTCATCACCATCGATCCTCTCATCGGAAGGGGGTCAATCTCCATCAACAACTTCACCAGCACCATCCCCTCTCAAACCCTAGTTCATCTCTTGTATCCGATCTTTGTCTCAAAACCTCAGATTGGTACCTGTGGGTTGCTAGTAGTGTTGATTACTCCTTGTAGTTGATGCTAGTTGGTTTATTCGATGGAACATTATATGTTCAGATCCTTTATGCACATTAATACCCCTCTGGTTATGAACATGAATATGATTTGTGATTAGTTACGTTTGTTCCTGAGGACATGGGAGAAGTCTTGTTATAAGTAGTCATGTGAATTTGGTATTCGTTCGATATTTTTATGAGATGCATGTTGTCTTTCCTCTAGTGGTGTTATGTGAACATCGACTACATGACACTTCACCATTGTTTGGGCCTAGGGGAAGGCATTGGGAAGTAATAAGTAGATGATGGGTTGCTAGAGTGACAGAAGCTTAAACCCTAATTTATGCGTTGCTTCGTAAGGGGCTGATTTGGATCCATATGATTCATGCTATGGTTAGGTTTACCTTAATTCTTCTTTCATAGTTGCGGATGCTTGCGAGGGAGGTTAATCATAAGTGGGATGCTTGTCCAAGGAAGGGCAGTACCCAAGCACCGGTCCACCCACATACCAAATTATCAAAGTAACGAACGCGAATCATATGAGCATGATGAAAACTAGCTTGACGATAATTCTCATGTGTCCTCGGGAGCGCTTTCCTTTATATAAGAGTTTGTCTAGGCTTGTCCTTTGCTATAAAAAGTATTGGGCCACATTTCTGCACCTTGTTTACTTTTTCTACTTGTTACCCGTTACGAATTACCTTATCATAAAACTATCTGTTACCGATAATTTCAGTGCTTGCAGAGAATACCTTGCTGAAAATTGCTTGTCATTTCCTTCTGCTCCTCATTGGGTTCGACACTCTTACTTATCGAAAGTACTACGATAGATACCCTATACTTGTGGGTCATCAAGACTCTTTTCTGGCGCCGTTGCCGGGGAGTGAAGCGCCTTTGGTAGGTGGAATTTGGTAAGGAAAAATTTATATAGTGTGCTGAAATTTACTGTCACTTGTTACTATGGAAAATAATCCTTTGAGGGGCTTGTTCGGGGTATCTTCACCCCGACCAATAGAGCAAAGAGTTGCTCCTCAACCTACTGAACCTACTGAAAATGTTTACTTTGAAATTCCTTCGGGTATGATAGAGAAACTGCTAGCTAATCCTTTTACAGGAGATGGAACATTACATCCCGATATGCACCTAATCTATGTGGATGAAGTTTGTGGATTATTTAAGCTTGCAGGTATGCCCGAGGATGTTATCAAGAATAAGTTCTTACCTTTCTCTTTGAAGGGAAAGGCATTGACATGGTTTAGGCTATGTGATGATATTGGATCATGGAACTACAACCGATTGAAATTGGAATTTCATCAGAAGTTTTATCCTATGCATCTGGTTCATCGTGATCGTAATTATATATATAATTTTTGGGCTCGCGAAGGAGAAAGTATCGCTCAAGCTTGGGGGAGGCTTAAGTCAATGTTATATTCATGCCCCAATCATGATCTCTCAAGAGAAATTATTATTCAAAAAAATTATGTTGGGCTTTCTCTCAATAATCGCTCCATGCTCGATACTTCTTGTACTGGTTCTTTTATGATGAAGACTATTGAATTCAGATGGGATTTATTGGAAAGAATTAAATGCAACTCTGAAGATTGGGACCTCGATGAAGGTAAGGAGTCAGGTATAACACCTAAGTTTGATTGTGTTAAATCTTTTATGGATACCGATGCTTTTCGTGAATTTAGCACTAAATATGGACTTGACTCTGAGATAGTAGCTTCTTTCTGTGAATCATTTGCTACTCATGTTGATCTCCCTAAGGAGAAGTGGAATTTATATCTTCCTCCCATTGAAGTAAAAGTAGTTGAACCTATTAAAGTTGAAAAAAAAGACTATCACTTATAATGTTGATCCTATTGTTCCTACCGCTTATATTGAGAAACCACCTTTCCCTGTTAGAATAAAGGATCATGCTAAAGCTTCAACTGTGGTCTATAAGAGTAATGCTAGAACACCTACACCCTCTGAGTAAATTAAAGTTGAACCTAGTATTGCTATGGTTAAGGATCTCTTGGTCGATAATATTGATGGGCATGTTATTTACTTCTATGATGAAGCTGCTAGAATTGCTAGACCCGATACTAAAAATAAACATAGACCTGTTGTTGGCATGCCTGTTGTTTCTGTTAAAATAGGAAATCACAGTTATCATGGCTTATGTGATATGGGTGCTAGTGCGAGTGCATCCTCATACTTTATATAAAGAAATTATGCAAGATATCGCACCTGCTGAGATATAAGATATTGATGTTACTATTAAGCTTGCCAATAGAGATACTATTTCACCACTTGGGATTGTTAGAGATGTTGAAGTCTTGTGTGGGAAAATTAAATATCCTACTGATTTTCTTATTCTTGCTTCCCCACAAGATGACTTTTGTCCCATTATATTTGGTAGACCCTTCTTGAATACTGTTAATGCTAAGATAGACTGCGAAAAGGATATTGTTACTGTTGGTTTAGGGGATATGTCTCATGATTTTAATTTTGCTAAATTTCGTAGACAACCCCATGATAAAGAGTTGCCTAGTAAAGATGAAATTATTGGTCTTGCTTCTATTGTCGTGCCTCCTAATGATCCTTTAGAACAATATTTGCTAGACCATGAAAATGATATGTTTATGAATGAAAGAACGGAAATAGATGAAGTATTCTTTAAACAGGGACCTATTTTGAAACACAACTTGCCTGTTGAAATTCCAGGGGATCCTCCTCCACCCAAGGGTGATCCCGTGTTTGAGCTTAAACCATTACCTGATACTCTTAAGTATGCTTATCTTGACGAAAAGAAGATATATCCTGTTATTATTAGTGCTAACCTTTCAGAGCAGGAAGAAGAGAAATTATTGAAAACTCTGAAGAAGCACCGTGCTGCTATTGGATATACTCTTGATGATCTTAAGGGCATTAGTCCCACTCTATGCCATCACAAAATAAAATTGGAGAAAGACGCTAAACCGGTTGTTGATCACCAACGACGGTCAAATCCTAAGATGAAAGAAGTGGTAAGAAATGAAATACTAAAGCTTCTGGAGGCAGGTATAATTTATCCTGTTGCTGATAGTCAGTGGGTAAGTCCTGTCCATTGTGTCCCTAAGAAGGGAGGTATTACTGTTGTTCCTAATGATAAAGATGAATTGATCCCACAAAGAATTGTTATAGGTTATAGAATGGTAATTGACTTCCGCAAATTAAATAAAGCTACTAGAAAGGATCATTACCCTTTACCTTTTATTGATCAAATGCTAGAAAGATTATCCAAACATACACATTTTTGCTTTCTAGACGGTTATTCTGGTTTCTCTCAAATACCTGTGTCAAAAGAGGATCAGGAAAAGACCACTTTTACTTGCCCTTTCGGTACCTTTGCTTATAGACGTATGCCTTTTGGTTTATGTAATGCACCTGCTACCTTTCAAAGATGTATGACTGTTATATTCTCTGACTTTTGTGAAAAGATTGTCGAGGTTTTCATGGATGATTTCTCTGTGTATGGAACTTCTTTTGATGATTGCTTAAGCAACCTTGATCGAGTTTTGCAGAGATGTGAAGAAACTAATCTTGTCTTGAATTGGGAGAAGTGCCACTTTATGGTTAATGAAGGTATTATCTTGGGGCATAAAATTTCTGAAAGAGGTATTGAAGTTGATAAAACTAAAGTTGATGCTATTGAAAAGATGACGTGTCCTAAGGACATTAAAGGTATACGAAGTTTCCTTGGTCATGCCAGTTTTTATAGGAGGTTCATTAAAGACTTCTCAAAAATTTCTAGGCCTCTGACTAATCTCTTACAAAAAGATGTTCCTTTTGACTTTGATGATGATTGTGTAGAAGCATTTGAAATACTTAAGAAAGCCTTGATTTCTGCACCTATTGTTCAGCCACCTGATTGGAATTTACCCTTTGAAATTATGTGTGATGCTAGTGATTATGCTGTAGGTGTTGTTCTAGGACAAAGAGTTGATAAGAAATTAAATGTTATCCAATATGCTAGTAAAACTCTAGACAGTGCCCAGAGAAATTATGCTACTACTGAAAAAGAATTTTTATCAGTTGTATTTGCTTGTGATAAGTTCAGACCTTATATTGTTGATTCTAAAGTAACTGTTCACACTGATCATGCTGCTATTAAATATCTTATGGAAAATAAATATGCTAAACCTAGACTTATTAGATGGGTTCTCTTGCTACAAGAATTTGATTTGCATATTATTGATAGAAAGGGAGCTGAGAACCCCGTTGCAGACAACTTATCTAGGTTAGAGAATGTTCTTGATGACCCACTACCTATTGATGATAGCTTTCCTGATGAAAAATTAGCTGTCATAAATGCTTCTCGTACTGCTCCATGGTATGCTGATTATGCTAATTACATTGTTGCTAAATTTATACCACCTAGTTTCACATACCAGCAAAAGAAAAAGTTTTTCTATGATTTAAGACATTACTTATGGGATGAACCACACCTTTATAAAGAAGGAGTAGGTGGTGTTATTAGACGTTGTGTACCTGAGCATGAACAGGAACAGATCCTATGTAAGTGTCACTCCGAGGCTTATGGAGGACACCACGCTGGAGATAGAACTGCACATAAGGATTGCAATCCGGGTTTTATTGGCCTACTCTTTTCAAAGATGCCCGTAAGTTTGTCTTGTCTTGTGATGAATGTCAAAGAATTGGTAATATTAGTAGACGTCAAGAAATGCATGTGAACTATTCACTTGTTATTGAACCATTTGATGTTTGGGGCTTTGATTATATGGGACCGTTTCCTTCCTCTAATGGGTATACACATATTTTAGTTGCTGTTGATTACGTTACTAAGTGGGTAGAAGCTATTCCAACTAGTAGTGCTGATCATAACACCTCTATTAAGATGCTTAAAGAAGTTATTTTTCCGAGGTTTGGGGTCCCTAGATACTTAATGACTGATGGTGGTTCACATTTTATTCATGGTGCTTCTCGTAAAATGCTTGCTAAGTATGATGTTAACCATAGAATTGCATCTCCATACCACCCACGGTCTAGTGGTCAAGTAGAACTGAGTAATAGAGAGATTAAATTAATTTTGCAAAGACTATTAATAGATCTAGAAAGAATTGGTCCAAGAAACTTGATGATGCATTATGGGCCTATAGAACTGCATATAAAAATCCTATGGGTATGTCTCCGTATAAAATGGTTTATGGAAAAGCATGTCACTTACCTCTCGAACTAGAACATAAGGCATATTGGGCCATTAAAGAGCTCAATTCTGATTTCAAACTTGCCGGCGAGAAGAGACTATTTGACATTAGCTCACTTGATGAGTGGAGAACCTAGGCCTATGAGAATGCCAAACTGTTTAAAGAAAAAGTTAAAAGATGGCATGACAAAAGGATACAAAAGCATGAGTTTAATGTAGGTGATTATGTTTTGTTATACAACTCTCATTTAAGATTTTTTGCAGGAAAACTCCTCTCTAAATGGGAAGGTCCTTACGTTATCGAGGAGGTCTATCGTTCCGGTGCCATAAAAATCAACAACTCCGAAGGCAAAAATCCGAAGGTGGTGAACGGTCAAATAATCAAACATTATTTCTCAGGTAATCCCATAAATGTTGAAACCAATGTTATTGATACCGTATCCCCGGAGGAGTACATAAGGGACACTTTCCAGAACGTTTCAGACTCCGAAAAGGAATAGGTATGTGGTACGGTAAGTAAACCGACTCCAAAACAGTTCTAATAGCAATTTTTCACCGTTTTGGAATATTTAAATAGGAAATAAGAAGTAGTTCGAACGGGACACGAGGCATCCACGAGGGTGGAGAGCACGCCCTACCCCCCTGGACGCGCCCCCTGCCTCGTGGGCACCTCGTGTGCCCTCTGGACTCCGTTTTCTTGCACGATACTTCTTTGGGTCGGCAAAAATTCATTATATAATCTCTCGAAAGTTTTAACCACCGTACCACGACACAATCCTCTATTTTTTTTGAGTTGTTTCTACCGCAGATTAGAGCAATATGTCATCCCAGGATTCAGAAAGCTATGTGGTTGATTACTTTGCAGACCCTAAGGTCTACAGGGACTTGGAGCATTGTGGTTGGACCACGGAGGAAGAAGAAGACTATGAACCTAGGGGAAAGGAGGACACGAGCTCAGATGAAGATGAAGTCCCATTACCTCAACCCGGGGACATGCATGTGGAGTTCAAAAAGTCAAGCCTCCCTGATAGAGCAAAGAAACCTAAGATTGAGTTTATCCCTTTTCGCCTCTTGCAGGAGAACAAACAGGAACTATGCAAAAAGATATTAAGCCTTGAGCAGGAGATCAATGACCTAAGGGAGCAAAACTCTATCCTCAAGCGCAAATTAAGGAAGAAGCCTACATCATCAACAACTCCATCATCACCACCTCCGAAGAAAGAGACATAAATACATGGGTATGGGCACTCCCCTTGGCAACCGCCATGCTTGGGGGAGGTGCCCCGGTATCGTATCATCGTCACACTTCTATCTTTACCGTTTTTCTTAGTTCGATCCTTTTGGTTATATCTTGATCTAGTAGAATAAAGTTTAGTATGATCTAGCTTTGGGTTTTTTGTTGATCCTTATCTATGTAATCGAGTCCTTGAGCTATATATAATAAAGATTAGTCTTGAGTTGAGGGCTTGGTTATCTTGCTATGATATTGAGGCAATAAAAGAAAAAAAGGAAGGAATAAAAAATAAAGAGATCATATTGATCTTATGGAGAGTACTGACTTCACATATAAAGAGTATGATGAATAAAAGTTGTTGAGAGTTGACAAACATAGTTTTGGTCATCATTGCAATTAATAGGAAGTAATAAAGAAAGAGAGGTTCTCACATATAAATATACTATCTTGGACATCTTTTATGATTGTGAGCACTCATTAAAATATGACATGCTAAAAAGTTGATGTTGGACAAGGAAGACAACGTAATGGGTTATGTTTTCTTATATCCGAAATAAACTATATTGTCATGGATCATCCAACATGTTGAGCTTGCCTTTCCCCCTCATGCTAGCCAAATTCTTTGCACCAAGTAGATATACTACTTGTGCTTCTAAATATCCTAAAACCCAGTTTTGCCATGAGAGTCCACCATATCTACCTATGGATTCAATAAGATCCTTCAAGTAAGTTGTCATTGCTGCAAGCAATAAAAATTGCTCTCTAAATATGTATGATCTATTATTGTGGAGAAAATAAGCTTTATACGAGCTTGTGATATGGAAGAAATAAAAGCGACAGGCTGCATAATAAAGGTCCCTATCACAAGTGGCAATATAAAGTGACATTCTTTTGCATTAAGATTTTGTGCATCCAACCATAAAAGCACATGACAACATCTGCTTCCCTCTGCGAAGGGCCTATCTTTTATTTTTGTCGTATACCTTATACAAAAGTCATGGTGATCTTCACCTTTTCTTTTTTACACTTTATCCTTTGGCAAACACTATGTGTTGGAAAGATCCTGATATATATATATATCTAATTGGATGTGGGCTTTCATAAAGCATTATTGTTGACTTTACCCTTGAGGTAAAAGGTTGGCAGGCAAAACTATAAGCCCCTATCTTTCTGTGTCCTATTAAAACTTCATACCCATAAGTATTGCGTGAGTGTTAGCAATTGTGAAAGACTAAATGATAGCTGAGTATGTGGACTTGCTGAAAAGCTCTTATATTGAATTTTTCCGATGTTATGATAAATTGCAATTGCTTCAATGACTGAGATTATAGTTTGCTAGTTTTTCAATGAAGTTTCTGATTCATACTTGACATTGTGAATAGATTGTTACTTTAGCATAAGAAAACATATGACAATAATATATATGTTGCTATTCTAAGAATGATCATGATGCCCTCATGTCCGTATTTTATTTTATCAACACCTCTATCTCTAAACATGTGGACATATTTTTCGTTATCGGCTTCCACTTGAGGACAAGTGAGGTCTAAGCTTGGGGGAGTTGATACGTCCATTTTGCATCATGCTTTTATATCGATATTTATTGCATTATGGGCTGTTATTACACATTATGTCACAATACTTATGCCTTTTCTCTCTTATTTTACTAGGTTTACATGAAGAGAGAGAATGCCGGCAGCTGGAATTCTGGGATGGAAAAGGAGAAAATATTATAGACCTATTCTGCACAACTCCAAAAGTCCTGAAGCTCCACAAAAGTCAGTTTTGGAATATATATAAAATATTGGGCGAAGGAAGCACCAGAGGGGGGCCACCCACTGTCCACGAGGGTGGAGGGCGCGCCCTACCCCCTGCCTCGTGGGCCACCTGGAAGCCCCCCGATGCCCATCTTATGGTATAAGGTGTATTTTTCCCTAGAAAAAATAAGAGGGAAGCTTTCGGGACGAAGCGCCGCCGTCTCGAGGCGGAACCAATCTAGGGCTCCGGCAGAGCTGTTCTGCCAGGGAAACATCCCTCCCGGAGGGGGAAATCATCACCATCGTCATCACCATCGATCCTCTCATCGGGAGGGGGTCAATCTCCATCAACATCTTCACCAGCACCATCTCCTCTCAAACCCTATTTCATCTCTTGTATCCGATATTTGTCTCAAAACCTCAGATTGGTACCTGTGGGTTGCTAGTAGTGTTGATTACTCCTTGTAGTTGATGCTAGTTGGTTTATTCGGTGGAAGATTATATGTTTAGATCCTTTATGCACATTAATACCCCTCTTATTATGAACATGAATATGATTTGTGAGTAGTTACGTTTGTTCCTGAGGACATGGGAGAAGTCTTGTTATAAGTAGTCATGTGAATTTTGTATTCATTAGATATTTTGATGAGATGCATGTTGTCTTTCCTCTAGTGGTGTTATGTGAACATCGACTACATGACACTTCACCATTGTTTGGGCCTAGGGGAAGGCATTGGGAAGTAATAAGTAGATGATGGGTTGCTAGAGTGACAGAAGCTTAAACCCTAGTTTATGCGTTGCTTCATAAGGGGCTGATTTGGATCCATATGATTCATGCTATGGTTAGGTTTACCTTAATTCTTCTTTCGTAGTTGTGGATGCTTGCGAGGGAGGTTAATCATAAGTGGGATGCTTGTCCAAGGAAAGGCAGTACCCAAGCACCGGTCCACCCACATATCAAATTATCAAAGTAAAGAACATGAATCATATGAGCATGATGAAAACTAGCTTGACGATAATTCCCATGTGTCCTCGGGAGCGCTTTCCTTTATATAAGAATTTGTCCAGGCTTGTCCTTTGCTACAAAAAGGATTGGGCCACCTTGCTGCACCTTGTTTACTTTTGTTACTTGTTACCCGTTACGAATGACCTTATCATAAAACTATCTGTTACCGATAATTTCAGTGCTTGCAGAGAATACCTTACTGAAAACTGCTTGTCATTTCCTTCTGCTCCTCGTTGGGTTCGACACTCTTACTTATCGAAAGGACTACGATAGATCCCCTATACTTGTGGGTCATCACTGCACTTTTGTTACTACTATCATTACTTGCTCGTTTCAAATTATCTTGCTATCAAACTACTCTGTTACTTACAATTTCAGCACTTGCAGACATGACCTTGCTGAAAACCACTTGTCATTTACTTCTGCTCCTCGTTGGGTTCGACACTCTTACTTATCGAAAAGAGCTACAATTGATCCCCTATACTTTTGGGTTATCAAGGCTATTTTCTGCCGCCGTTGCCGGGGAGTGAAGCGCCTTTCGTAAGTGGAATTTGGTAAGAAAACATTTATAGTGTGCTGAAATTTATTGTCACTTGTTACTATGGAAAACAATCCTTTGTGGGGTTTGTTCGGGGTATCTTCACCTCGACCGGAACCACAATTAGCTACCCCTCAACCTACTGCACCTACTGAAAATATTGAATATGAAATTCCTTCGGGTATGATAGAACAACTGCTAGCTAATCCTTATGCAGGAGACGGAACTGAACATCCTGATATGCACTTGATATATGTAGAAAAAACTTGTGGATTATTCGAGCTTGCAGGTTTATCCGGAGATGAAGTTATGAAGAAGGTTTTCCCTTTATCTTTGAAGGGGAAAGCATTGGCATGGTATAGGCTATGCGATGATATTGGATCTTGGAATTGGAATCGATTGAAATTGGAGTTCCATCAAAAGTTTTATCCTATGCATCTAGTTCATCGTGATCGGAATTACATATATAATTTTTGGCCTCGTGAAGGAGAAAGTATCGCTCTAGCTTGGGGGAGGCTTATGTCAATGTTATATTCATGCCCCGATCATGGGCTTTCAGGAGAAATTATTATCCAGAATTTTTATGCTCGGCTTTCTCGTAATGATCAAACCATGCTTGATACTTCTTGTGCTGGTTCTTTCATGAAGAAGACTATTGGATTTCGGTGGGATCTTTTGGAAACAATTAAACGCAACTCTGAAGATTGGGAACTCGACGAAGGTAAAGAGTCAGGTATTAAACTTAAGTATGATTGTGTTAAATCTTTTATGAATACCGATGCTTTTCAAAAGTTTAGCACTAAATATAGACTTGACTTGGAGATAGTAGCCTCCTTTTGTGAATCATTTGCTACTTTTGTTGATCTCCCTAAAGAGAAGTGGTTTAAATATCACCCACCTATTAAAGAAGAAATTAAAGAACCGGTACCAATTAAAGAAGAAACCATAATTTATAATGTTGATCCAGTTGTTCCTACTGCGTATATTGAGAAACCACCTTTCCCTGTTAGGATAAAGGAACATGCTAAAGTTTCAACTGTGGTTAACAAAAGCTATATTAGAACACCTAAACCTGATGAACAAATTAAAGTAGAACCTAGTATTGCTATGGTTAAAGATCTCTTGGAAGAAGATATGGATGGGCATGTTATTTACTTCTGCGAAGAAGCTGCTAGAATTGCCAAACCTGATAAAAAGGATAAACATAGACCAGTTGTTGGCATGCCCATTGTCTCAGTTAAAATAGGAGATCACTGTTATCATGGTTTATGTGACATAGGTGCTAGTGGGAGTGCTATTCCTTACACCTTATATCAAGAAATTATGAATGGCATAGCACCCGCAGAGATAGAAGACATAGATGTTACTATTAAACTTGCTAATAGAGACACTATATCACCAATTGGGATAGTTAGAGATGTTGAAGTCTTGTGTGGGAAAATAAAATACCCTACTGATTTTCTTGTTCTTGGCTCCCCACAAGATGAATTTTGTCCCATTATATTTGGTGGACCTTTCTTGAACACCGTTAATGCTAGAATAGACTGTGAGGAACAAACTGTCGGTGTTAGTTTTGGTGATGAGTCTCATGAGTTTAATTTTTCCAAGTTTAGTAGAAAGATTCATGAAAAAGAATTGCCTAGTAAGATGAAACAATTGGTCTTGCTTCTATTGTTGTACCCCCTACTGATCCTTTAGAACAATATTTGCTAGACCATGAAAATGATTTTCATATGCATGAAAGAAATGAAATAGATAAGATTTTCTTTGAACAACGTCCTCTGCTTAAACACAATTTGCCTATTGAAACTCTAGGAGGTCCTCCTCCACCTAAAGGTGATCCCGTGTAACATCCCAAATTTTCAATTTGGAATGTTATACATAGATCATTCATGAATATCATATTTTGCTGCATTTCGTTTCGCGATCCTCGAAATCCTAAGCAACTCAAGGATCCTCGGAGAGAGTTGGGGATTTCCCTGTATTCATATTTGAGTTTTATCAAATATTGAAACGAGGATTTTGGGTTTTAATTATTTTTCTCTCCGAAAATATTTCATATTAAAATATATGAGAGGAGATAATATGACTTCTCCAAAATAATTGAAATATTGGAGGAAAATATTAAAATCAAATATTTGATTTTATTCGGATTTTTTTTATATTTTATTTGCATTAGAAAAATTGCATGTTTTCAAAATTGCATTTTAGGGCCAAGAAAATGTTCATCTCGTTCTAAATATTTTATTTAGACGGTGAAAATTTGTTTTGGCATTTTTAATTTTTTTTTTATTTTCTAGGATTTATTTAAGTTTCGGCAAAATTATTTAAAAAAAACTTCTCTTCGCCGACTGGGCCAAAGCCCAGCCAGCCGGCCCACCGCCCCGCGCCTCGTCTCCCTCCAGGAAACCGCGCCACCGCCGCCGCCCGACCCCGAGTCCAGCCGGGACTCCTCTTCCGTGCCGCCTTGCCCCTCCCCCAAGCAACCCCCCTCCTTTAAATACGCCGCCCCGGACCCCCCCACCACCACCGAACCCCGCCGCCCGCCGCACCCGCCGCCAGCGCCGCCGCCAAGCCCGTGACGCCCCGCCGCCTAGCGCCGCGCCGCGGCCGCCGCCCGCGCACCCCGCCGCCGCAGCCCCAACTCGCCGGAGCCTCGCCGGAGGTACACGCCGCCGCCGCCGTTCGGTTTATTCTAAAACCGATCCTTTTTTTAGAAAACCCTAGTTCATTTTTTAGATCGGTTCGCCGGTTTTCCCGGTTTAGTTTATTTAGCGGACGTTCGTCCGTACGTTCGTTTTAACGAACGGTTTTCGCTCGGTAGTTACAGACAACGAATGTTCGTTCGTTAGCCTGTTCGTCAGTTTTTTCTTTTTCTCGGATTTTCCGCGATTATTTCGATCGCGATTTCAGATCTGATTTTCGTTTTAGTTTATCTTTTCGCTCATTTATCGGAATCAGGCGATTCAAGCGCCTAGATCTTCGTCTCGAAACCCTCTTTCTGTTTAATCAACTTGAACAAGATTTTGGTACTGTAAAATTTGACTTTAGTTTAGATTAGTAAACGGATCTTGTTTCTTTTGCAGTTTGAGTTTCGTTGCTCCGTTTGATTTGATTGTTTTTGCAAACCGGAGTTCTTAAGTTGAACTTTCTAGTTATTTCTTCTTATTTGAGATTTACCCGTGCTTCTTTGCTTGATTGCTTATGTATGCTATTGTTTGTTTGCGATAGAATTCCCGGAGTGTGAAGCGTGCTACTACGAGTCCCTAGGTTTTGCGGATCGTCAGCAAGGCAAGTAACACATTGATCATACTCTTTTCATACCCAGTTTTTATGCATTAGTTCCAATCCTCAAACACTGCATGATTAGGATGTGATTAACATGTGGGTTGGGAAGTAGTTGATGAGGTAGAACCTATTACCCTGTTATATTCAAACCCTTGGGAGTTACTTCTACATATTGCTTACATTGTTATGCTATGCTCGTAGACGTGGTTTGGGTGAGTGAATCCATGACAGATGTGAGATGTTTAATTAATGGTTCAACTTAAGGTGGCAACTTAAATACACATCTGGGTGGATTGCTTGCCGGGCACCTGGAGAATCCAGTGTTGTCCTAGGATATCCCGGAGTACCCGTGCGATCATCCTAAGGTCCGCCACCCAGGCTCAAAGGGAACTGAGATATTTTCATGCTAGAAACTTCTGTGTGCAGCCACAAGCTATTATGGGCTCTAGCATAGTTGAGTAAGTTGCATGATCTCTTGAAGAGGTGGATCAGCAGGTAGAGGGATGTAGGTTGGTATGGTTTGCTCGGAGTAAAGAGTTAATGTTTCTGAAAGGCTGTGTCTCGGTCATCCGTTTCTCAAACACCATGTAGTGCGAGAAATCCAACGGAGGAGATCGGGTCTTGTGGGGAAAAGTGCGCAAACCTCTGCAGAGTGTACAATCTAATCATGGTTAGCCGTGTCCCCGGTTATGGACAATCTTGAGTATCTAGTACTTGGAGTATCCTAAGTATCTCATCACTCTAAATTAATATTGTTGGGTTGATAATTACTTTAATTGGGATTGAGTTGGAGGAACCTTCTCAATGATGTTTCAACCACCATGATAGTTAAAATAAAACTTATTCCTTTGTTGTAGGGAAAAATTGGCTTTTCGCAAAAACTATAACCATAGAGCTTTCCACCAGCCAAATATGCATGTAGTGATAGCATTATCCTGTTCTTGCTCTACTGTCTTATATTGCCAGCATATTCCATGTGCTGGCCCGTTTTCGGGCTGCAACGTATTATGTTGCAGACTTTTCAAACGAGGAGTAAGGTCCGTTAGGTCATTGCCGTGCAGCTCAGCTATGCCGTTGGAGTTGATGGACTCACTTTATCTTCCAAGCCTTCCGCTGTTATGGTATTAGATGGCCTTAAGCCATATTTATTGTAATAAGTTCTCTTTTGAGACATTCGATGTAATAAGTGTGTGATTGCTACTCTGTTATAAATCCTTCGAGTGCTGTGTGTGTCAGCATTACCGATCCAGCGATGACACTGAAGCACAGAGACTTGACCATTTGAGGTCGGGTCGCTACATCCCGTGTTTGAATTAAAACAATTGCCAAACACTTTGAAATATGCTTATCTTGATGAAAAGAAGATATATCCTGTTATTATTAGTGCTAACCTTTCAGAACATGAAGAAGAAAGATTATTGAAAGTTCTAAGGAAGCACCGAGCTGTTATTGGATATACTCTTGATGATTTAAAGGGCATTAGTCCCACTCTATGTCAGCACAAAATTAATATGGAACCTGATGCTAAACCCAGTTGTTGATCACCAACGTCGGTTAAATCCAAAAATGAAGGAAGTGGTAAGAACGGAAATATTAAAACTTCTGGAAGCAGGTATAATCTATCCTATAGCTGTAGATGGGTAAGTCATGTTCATTGTGCCCCTAAGAAAGGAGGTATTGTTGTTGTTCCTAATGATAAGAATGAACTTATTCCACAAAGAATCGTTACAGGCTATAGAATGGTAATTGATTTTAGAAAATTAAACAAAGCAACTAGAAAAGATCATTACCCTCTGCCTTTTATTGATCAGATGCTAGAAAGATTATCTAAGCACACACATTTTTGCTTCCTTGATGGATATTCTGGTTTTTCACAAATACCTGTTTCTCAACCTAATCAAGAAAAGACTACTTTTACTTGCCCCTTTGGACCTTATGCTTATAGACATATGCCTTTTGGTTTATGCAATGCACCTGCTACCTTTCAAAGATGTATGACTGCTATATTCTCCAACTTTTGTGAAAAGATTGTCGAGGTTTTCATGGATGATTTCTCTTTCTATGGGAAGTCTTTTGATGATTGTTTAAGCAATCTTGATCGAGTTTTGCAGAGATGTGAAAAAACAAATCTTGTCTTGAATTGGGAGAAGTGCCACTTTATGGTTAATGAAAGTATTGTCTTGGGTCATAAAATTTCTGAAAGAGGTATTGAAGTGGACAAAGCAAAAGTTGATGCAATTGAGAAAATGCCATGTCCTAAAGATATCAAAGGTATTCATAGTTTCCTAGGTCATGCTGGTTTCTATAGCAGATTTATCAAAGACTTTTCTAAAATTTCTAGGCCTCTTATGAGTCTTTTGCAAAAGGATATTCCTTTTGTTTTTTATGATGATTATTTAGAAGCCTTTGAAACACTCAAGAAAGCCTTAATTTCTGCACCTATTGTTCAACCACCTGATTAGAACTTGCCTTTTGAAATTATGTGTGATGCTAGTGATTATGATGTTGGTGTTGTTCTAGGACAAAGAGTTGATAAGAAACTGAATGTTATTCACTATGCTAGTAAAACTCTAGACAGTGCTCAAAGAAACTATGCAACTACTGAAAAAGAATTCTTAGCAGTGGTGTTTGCTTGTGATAAATTTAGACCTTATATTGTTCATTCAAAAGTAATTTTTCACACCGACCATGCTGCTATTAAATATCTTATGGAAAAGAAAGATGCTAAACCTAGACTTATTCGATGGGTTCTCTTACTACAAGAATTTGATTTACGTATCACTGATAGAAAGGGAGCTGAGAACCCGGTAGCTGATAACTTGTCTAGGCTTGAAAATGTGCCTGATGACCCACTACCTATTGATGATAGTTTTCCTGATGAGCAGTTAACTGCAATAAATGTTACTCATAATACTCCTTGGTATGCTGACTATGCTAATTACATTGTTGCTAAATATTTACCACCTAGCTTTACTTACCAACAAAAGAAAAAATTCTTCTATGATTTAAGACATTACTTTTGGGATGACCCACATCTTTATAAAGAAGGAGTAGGTGGTATTATTAGACGTTGTGTACCTGAGGATGAACAGGGACAAATCCTACGGAAATGTCACTCCGAAGCTTACGGATGGCATCATGCTGGAGATAGAACTGCTCACAAGGTATTGCAATCTGGATTTTACTGGCCTACTATCTTCAAGGACGCCCGTAAGTTCGTCTTATCTTGTGATGAATGCCAAAGAATAGGTAATATCAGTAAGCGTCAAGAAAATGCCTATGACTTATTCACTTTCTGTTGAACCATTTGATGTTTGGGGATTTGATTACATGGGACCTTTTCCTTCCTCTAATGGGTATACACATATTTTGGTTGCTGTTGATTATGTTACTAAATGGGTAGAAGCTATTCCAACCAGTAGTGCTGATCACAACACCTCTATTAAAATGCTTAAGGAAGTTATTTTCCCAAGTTTGGAGTCCCTAGATACTTAATGACTGATGGTGGTTCACACTTTATTTATGGTGCTTTTCGTAAAATGCTTGCCAAGTATGATGTTAACCATAGAATTGCATCAGCTTATCATCCTCAGTCTAGTGGTCAAGTTGAACTTAGCAATAGAGAAGTAAAATTAATTTTGCAAAAGAATGTCAATAAGTCCAGGAAGAATCGGTCTAAGAAATTAGATGATGCACTTTGGGCTTATAGAACAGCATATAAAAATTCTATGGGTATGTCTCCTTATAAAATGGTTTATGGAAAAGCTTGTCGTTTGCCTCTTGAGTTAGAACATAAAGCATGTTGGGCAATCAAAGAACTCAATTATGATTTCAAACTTGCCGGTGAAAAGAGGTTATTTGATATTAGTTCATTAGATGAATGGAGAACCCAAGCTTATGAAAATGCAAAATTATTC
The DNA here is from genome assembly GCF_018294505.1 of Triticum aestivum. NCBI lineage: Eukaryota > Viridiplantae > Streptophyta > Magnoliopsida > Poales > Poaceae > Triticum > Triticum aestivum. The sequence goes on along the minus strand of NC_057805.1, from coordinate 131,353,565 downwards.
AAAGAAAAATTTAAAAGATGGCATGACAAAAGAATCCAAAAGTGTGAGTTTAAATTCGGAGAATATGTTCTTTTGTACAACTCTCGTTTCAGATTCTTTGCAGGAAAACTCCTCTAAAAATGGGAAGGCCCCTATGTTATCAAGGAGGTTTATCGGTCTGGAGCCATCAAAATAAATAATGCCGAAGGTACTAACCCGAAGGTTGTCAATGGGCAACGAATAAAACATTATATCTCAGGTACGCCTATTAATGTTGAAAGTAATATTGTCCAAACTTTGACACTGGAAGAACACATAAAAGAGTCCTTACGGAACACTCCAGAATCATGAGAATAAGGAGCTACGTGATACGGTAAGTAAACAGACTCCGAAAAATCCGCAAAAATATTTTTTGTCAGTTTTGGAATATTTAGAAAAATAGGAAAATAAGAAACTTCCAGGAAGCGTACCCTGGTGGGCACAAGACACCAGGGCGCGCCCAGGTGGGTTGTGCCCACCTGGGACACCTTCCGGACTCCGTTTTTCTACAGTTTGCTTGCCCCCCCCCCAAGATAAAAAAATCTTTATATACCCCCTAAACCTGTTAACCACGGTATGGCGGAGAAATCCTCTGTTCTCTTTTCTTGCTGTTTTCGGGCAGATCTATCAAGCCAGGCATCATGTCTTCCTCACCCTCCAACAACGGAGAAGAAGACGCAAAGGTATTTCAGGAGGATCTAAGCAGAGAGGAAGCTGAAGAAGTTGTTATGGAGGAAGAGGAGGAAAATCCTTTTGGGGTTCACTCTCCGGCTTCCGAGAGAGGGACATTGGCTAGCATCTCCACTCATCCGAATCCTCATCAAGCTATGATACCGTCAAATAATCAAGAGAGCCTCGAAGTGCAAGAAGAAACCCCACCAAGAAGGCCTTTACACAGGTTACATCGTTAACAATTTTCGCAATTTGATTCATAACTATGGGTTCGAGAATACCGTCAAATTGGGACATGTCATGATAAGGCTGTGACAAAATTTTGAGACATTTCGCAAAAGTTTCAATGTACACCACTTAGAAACTGAAGCATCTTTGAGGAATAATCATAGTTTTATATGTTTCACGTTAACATTTTTCATCGTTTGCTTGTTTTTAAGTTATTAAGTGCATTTCTAGGCATTTAATGGGATGACACAAATGGCACAATTAGGCGAGAGGGAGCATGAGATTTGCATGGGTTTTTTGAATATTCTAGGGAAGTTGGACTATACATTGTTCACAAGTGGATATATCTATGAGGATGTTTCATATAACTCAAGGCAAATCTTTTGAAGTTATGCAAACACCTTATTCTATTTTCCAAACAACTAATCAAGGCACCCTTGTAGAGTAATTTGGAAAAACATTATCTTATGTGCCCCAATACATTCTTGACACGTAATAGATTGTATTTTGTTGAGTAGGAGTTTTAATAATATTTGAACAGATTTACTATTTTCCATAGTTTAAATGAATTTATGTGTGCTTAATGAAAGTGATTCTAGTTTGAATTATATGTATCTCAAAGAAGGCATCTAAATGCAAGAAAATTAAAATTTCAGTACCCTTTTAATTTTGTAGCTCCTAACCAGAAAATATGTAAAATACGTTTACTTGGGGAAATTCAAACGTTTACACACATCTTACTATTTTTTTAGAAAACAATTACAAAATTTAATGTGGTCTAGAAACTATGAGAATTGGCATTGGGTCATAATATGACCTCATGAGACTATGCTCAAAATGTCAAACAATTTTAGAAAATTGGTATTTTTTTGAAATCATTCGCTTATATTCTTGGCATTAAATGAATTTTTATCTATACTCATTGAGTTCGAATCCTTCGGGTCTTAAATCTTCATAGTATAGTTTTTGGGTTGCCCTTGTTCAACTTAATTTGTTGGTAAAGTTTTATTTTTTGCTTTAAATCAATTTAAGCACTTTTGTTAATAGAAAAAAGATTCCAAATTTAGTTGGGCATGTTAGTACAATCTAGTGCCCTTGTGTGTTTTGGAGATTGTTGGATAGAAACAGTGAGGGACTAATGTGTTTGCTACTGCACATAGAGAGATATGGTCCATGGAGTTTGAAGAACGTTGCTATAAAGTTCGGTGAGAGTTATCTGCGTAGCAGAGAAGGTTGCCAAACTTTGAGGAGTTTGCTAACAAGGAGATTGTATGTTGGAAGAAGAGCCCCCCCCCCCCCCCAAATTATTGCTGAGTTGAAGCAATTGATACCGTGAGCGGTCCAAGAGATTTGACTGTAGCAGAGAAGAATGAACACCGCGTGAAGACATAGTTATTTTTCATAGTTTCATTTTCTTCATTTGAGTCAGAGGATCACCATACCATTAAGAGGGGTTCAAGTATTCGAGACTTATGTCAAGTGTGATTCTTAACCAAGTTATATCCCATGTGACATGAGAAAAATCTCCATCATGCACAGAGAGTTTACTCGCAACTCTGAAATGATGTTCTTTCGGACTTCGAGAGAAATCCTCTAGGAGTGGAGTCGGATTTACATGTTCCTCAAGTAAAGTTGTCACATGAGTTTGAAATTCGACCATTGGAAAAACGTTGGTTGGCCATTGGCTGGGCCACATGCCCTAATTGGTCATTTCACCCTTAGGATTGCCTCGACTATAAATAGCCACCCCGCTTCAGCCATTACGGTTGGCTGCTCCTATTGATTTGAGACTTTTGTCTGAGCATCCCCTATACGAGATATTTGAGCGAAATCTTCTGAGAGAAAACCAAGAGCCCAAACTTAGATAGTGGTCGAGCACCACATTAGATCTAAGTTGGGAGTATTGAGCTTATTTCTCTTGAGAGTTTACACTCTCTAGACGGTTAGGCGTCAAAGTCGTCAGCAACCAAGAGTCATTGTCGTCTGTGAGGATATTATTTGTGAAGGTTATGGAGATCGCCTGAAGTCTCTACCATGAGTGAAATGACACAAGTTGACGAACTTATTGTCAGGAGAATAGGATGGAGAGAGGTTTATTCCTGTGTTCAATGACAAGTTCATCCAACCAGACATAGCTCTTTTGTAGAAGAGTGAACTGGTATACCGAATACTCTATCGCCATCGAGCACCACCTTGTTTTATCACATTCTGCAATTACTTTCAGTAATTTAATTTCGGTTGAGTTTTCCTCATGTATTGTTCTTCGAAATTTTGGTATGCTTTCCCCTTAAGCAAACCTTTCTTTTCTGAGATCATGTTGTGCCTCGTATTTGCTCTCGATGTACCGAAGGTTATCTGCTTATATTTTCGCCTAATTTACATCTACTTCTATCTTGTTACCCTTCTCACTTCTGTCCATAGATATCTCACAGTAATCTGTTTAAGTTTTCTTTCGAATACTTCTTCTACTACTTTCATTCCAATGTGTTGTCGTGAGAGTATTTGAGTTTCGCTAGAAAATTTAAATCTCCCATTCAACCCTCGTTTGGTCGATATACTCCGGTCCTACATGGCCAAATTTCCCAGGCCCAGCCTCACGCTCTCTATCCAAGGGTCCAACCACTGTTCAAGATATCTTCCGATATTCGGATAAATCGGCTGATTTATCGCTTACCGTTGTCTAGACGATATGATAAACCGGCCGATAAATCAGCCGATATGGCGATAAATCGACCGATATGCCGATAAACTGGCCGATTTACCTCTTATCATGGGTCGACCGATAAGCGATATCCCCAACATTGGGTCCAACACATTCTTGTTCGCCATTGCTGTTTATTGCTTATTGTTAGTCATCTGTAGCCCTCGCCTATGGTGTTTCGTTACCGCCTCGCAGCCCAAATAGCACGAGAAGGCAGTATTATGGTTTTCATCCTTATTGGTATTTATTTTTTTCCTGTTAGTTTTTAGTTTTATTTATGGTTTTCATCCTTTTCTATGTCAATTTTTTGCAATACATGTTTTTATACACGTTGATTATTTTTAAAATACATCATGAACATTTTTTCAAAATACATGTTTAAACTTTTTACTGAGCAAATGTCAAATATTTTTACAATACATTTTTTAACTTTTTTCAATGGTACGAATCATTTTTAATATCACATGAAGATTTTTCTACATTATATTAATGTGTTCTTTAATGTCATGAACATACTTTTGGAATGTGTGAACTTTTTAAATGCCATGTAGATTTTTTTGACTGGTATGGAACATTTTTTGAATTAAATGGACATTTTTCTTACGTTGTATACATATTTATTAAAAATTGCACATTTTATTGAAACACATGAACATTTTCTTAAAATAACATGTACATTCATTGAAGGGTACGAGGCAATTTTGAAAATTACATGAACATTTTTATATTATATAGTTTTCTAAAAAATTGCCACAATTTTTTTCTCAAATGCGTGAATATTTTTAAATATCGCAAACACTTTTTTGAATGCTATTAACATTTTTTATAAGTTGCATGAACAAGTTTTTTAGATTGAGTTAACATTCTTCTAATGTGCGGTGAATGTTTTTTTAAAAATTAAAGAAATTAACTTCTAAAGTATATGGATTTAGAGTATTTTGCTTTTCTCAAACTAACATAAACTACATGTCTACGTGTTCGTGAAGTGATACGGAGGTTGAACACCATCGCTGTCCTGTTGTGCCTTATGCTTTTCCTAAAGTTTGGTATCGTGGGTATCTATACATTCTAATAAAGTTATTAGTGGTTCTGCCCATCCATCCTAAAATTACCCCCCAAAGTTGCCATAAATAATCCACTATGCTACCCATAAGTGAAGAAGGCACAGTTGCTCTATTGCGGCTACCCTTGCTATGTCATCCGATGTTGTTCACAAAGCGGCTCTTACTATAGACCTGGCTATGTCCGAGATGAAATCGAACCCGGCCCCGGGTTTCCGGCCATCAATCCAGAGGTCAAGACAACTGCGATACTTAAATCGCTCAAATAGCCACCTTAGACGGACACAACCATTAGAAGAAGAAACTAAAATTCGATGGAGTATCCTAAACCAGAGATCCTCCACAAAGAAAGTCTTGGTTTGAGGAACGAAATATACGATTCGATTTTTCACCGTGATGCCCTCATATATCACAAGCACACAAGGGCTAGATGCTCACTCTTCCACACTAGAGACCTGGGTTCTATCCCCTCTCTCTCTCTCTCTCTCTCTCGGAATAGCAAGGGCACACCTCCTCTGCACGCATTCATGGGCCGGCCCATGTTTTTTAATTTCATTTTGTGCCTTTTTCTCATTTATGTTTTCATTTTTCTTCTTTAAATAAATTCGGGATTTCAAAAAATTCCAAATTTTGAAAAATTTGCTAGTTTTCATCCCCCCTCCTGAGAAATCGTAAAATGTTCATGAATCCAAAAAATGTTCGGGAAATCATAAAATGTTCGTGACTTTAAAAAACTTGTTCGCATATTATAAAAACAATCACGATTTTGGAAAAAATGTTCACAAAATAATAAATGTTCATGATTTAAAAAAAGATCGTACAAAGCATATTCGGGTATTTGACAAATGTCCATGAAATTTTAGAAAATGATCATAAATATTCAAAAAAATCCGTAAAATAACCGACAGAACAAACCGTTGCTTACATAGAGGTTTTTCTAAGGCGTTTGGAGAGGTCATTTTATGATTTTATTTAGTCCACCGTGCGTCGGGTAAAAAAAGGTTTCCGTCTTCTGTACATCGCCGAGGCCTAAAAAATTTGAGACAACTTCCTATGAGTTAGTTTTTGTAAGCTATATGGAAATTATTAAATGTCTAATTTGCCTCCACGCATGTCTATGTTTATTCTGGTACCCTAGTTTTACTTGTCATGAAAAACACCGCGGCGCTAGATCAAGGTGAGACACATCATTCATCATTCTAGGCCAGGAAGGATCCATCAATGAAGTTTGCATAGCCAAAAAATATTTTGCATTGGTGCCTTAGGAAATCAAGTCACGATAAGACCATCACATTTTCAGTTTTTGAAATGACTTTTAAAAGGTCCCTTCTCTCGTCATAACATGATTCAGATGTTGTTTATGAAATGATATTTTAAAAGTCTGTATCACATCCTAGTGTATGCTTCAGAAATTTTTTCCTATCTCTTCCACATCTGCATAATCTGATTGTTTTCTCTCATTGCAACGCACGGACACATTTGCTAGTAGTACAAACACAAGAAGGCCCATGTCCCATCAAAGTTAGGCTAGTAGCATGACCTAAAAGAAAATTAGACTACTAGCCCAGTGCTAAGTAGTCATCCCTTAACGCGAGAAGACACAAGATCGAGTGAGGCCCCTGCTAGAATTCACTATATGACGCTGGTTGCGACTAAAGGAAAATCCTATATGACGCGTGTCGCGTCAAGTTATCGAGGATTCAAAAAGGCTTTACGAGCGAGCGACAAGATCTGGGTCGTCGTCTAAATCTTTATAGCAATCCCGGTATTCACAACCTTAAGTTTCCAGCCGTTTTTTCCGGTTTTGGGAACCTTCTAGGAGGTTAAGGTAAAATTTTCCCCTTTTCTTGTCTTTGTTTCTTTCTCGTTTCTTCTTTTTCCTCTATCTTTTTTTTCCATTGCAATTTTGTTTTTTATTTTGTTCTTTTCATTTTCTTTCCTTTTTCGTTTTCTTTTTTTAATTCTTCCATTTTTGAAAAAATTGCTCGGATTCTTCAAAATTGTTCACTAATTTCTAAAATTTTCCACATTTCCATAAATTGTTAATATTTCCAAAAACTGTTTACGTTATCGAATTTGGTTGGGAGTTTCCAAAAATATTCATGATTGAAAAAAATGTTTTTGTTACAAAAAAAGTCCCCGTTTTCACAAATTATTGGCATATTGTAAAAAAAGTCTGTGTTTTCAAATTGGTAATTTCAAAACATGTTCCCGTTTTCAAAAAATATCCCCGTTTCCAATAATTGTTCATGTGCAAAAAGGTTTGTGTTTTTGAAAATTGTTCAAAAACTTAAAAAATGTTCAAGTTCTGAAAAAAATTCACATATTTAAATTTGTTCTTGAGTTTAAAAAAAATTCAAGTTTGAAAAAAATGTTTATGTTTCAAAAAAAATCCTGTTTTCATAAATTGGTCACAAATTTCAAAAAATCTTCGGTTTTCAAATTGGTTTGGGAGTTTTGAAAATTGTTCTTGTTTTCTTAAACTAATCTTGTTTGAAAAAATTGTTCATGTTTACAAATTTTAATAATAGTTTAATAAATGTTCCAGGTTTAGAAAGTTAATCATACATTCAAAAATTTGTTCTGATTTTGAAAAATGTTCCTATTTTTAGAAAATGTTTGTTAACAAAATTTCAAAATAGTTCGTGTTTCATAAAATATTCATTAAAAAAACCTGATTTATTATAAACATGAACAGGAAAATGTTCGAATTTCCAAAATTGTTTACATGTTCAAATTTGTTTGGGACTTTCAAAAAATGCTCATGTTTGTAAAAAACATGTTTATGTTTCTAAAAAATATCCCCATTTTCTAATATTTTCACGGATTTAAGAAAATCTTCGTATTTTCATAGTTATTTTGGCATTTTCAAAAAACTATTCATTTTTCAAAACAAACTTTGTGTTTCCAAAAATTCTTCACGTTTCCTTTTTTTTATTAGATTCAGAAAGTGTTTCCATTCTGAAAAAGATATTCATATATTAAAAAAAGTGATTTGCTTAAAATATTTATGTTTTAAGAAATTAATTGATATTTTCAAAAAATAATTCAGTAAATTTGAATAGTCTTCGTGTTTCATAAAACATTCATTCTTTTGAAGAAAATACTTTTTTTATAAACATGAACAATTTTTGAAATGACTAACATTTTTCCAATAAAGCAAATAATTTCTGAAGTTTTTTAATTTTTTTTAAATACGAATAATGGTTGAAAAGCACAGCCTTTTTGAAATTGTGAACTTATTTCGAACGAAAATTACATACTTAAACCTTTTTTTGAAAATCCCAATCAGTTTTCTATTACAAACAACTTTTTTTTTAAAATGAACATTTTCTAAAAAGAACTTTGTCGAGAAAATAGATAACGAGAAAGAAAATGTTTGGATCCTATAATATATTTTGTTCATATATGCTTGCGCTGCTATGTAATCACGGATGCTGATTGTGCCTACTGGGTAGCAGACACGCTCCCCAGCCAGAGGTCCTGTGTTCTATCTTGGGTAAGATGCGAGGTTTTTGTGGATTTTTATACTACTAGTAGATGTGCACGTGCAATGCATGTGTTGAGAAAGTTAATCATAACAATGCGATGATTCAGATAATGTAACGATACACATAGTTAATCCACGTTGCTAATTACAGATAGAAGAGAAGGTGTTGTATTTGAACCTGAATTGCTACTGAGATATATATGGCTTGGATTTAGCTCTATGGACCCCGATAAAAGACAGATAGTGTAATTCTATCTCATCACGAGCACCTTCTCTTTCACCATGTCAGATCACACAACTCTATTTCTTCAAAACCCATAGTAAGACGTGTAGAACAAAGGTCTTCAAGATAGAGCAAACAAAGGACTTAAAGTTGCAAGAAAAAACTCTAGAACACACAGGCAACTCTGGTTCTTCAAAACGTGCCAAGCTTCTATGGTTACAATTGAGAGCGACTATTTCAGGCTCGAAAAGATTTTTTTTCTTCAGTCAGTTTTCCCTCCGCCCTCCCATATTATGCATCCAACGGACTGTAACCTTCTTCCTGGCACACGAACGCCCGCACTGCAGCCTCGCCGCCCTGGTCTGCCCGAGTTGCCGTTGCTGCCACCGGTCATCCCTCTAACCCACCTCCACCCAAACCCCACAACCCGCTGCATGTCCTCCGCTGACGACGCTGGGACAAGTTGCGTCGTCCCTGCCTCCATCCAGGTCCTAGATCTTCATCTTGGAGACGCCACCACAAGTAGTGTCGTCCCCGCCTCCGTCCAGGTCCTAGCTCAGCATCTTGGAATCGTTGTGGCAGGCAGTGTCGCCTCCATCTCAGCCTTAGCTCCATCTTACCTACTTCTCAAGCACATATCGACAAGCTGAAGGCTCAAAATTCCAGTCACCTGAAAGCAGCCAGTAGGCATTTGGACTTCACGTTTATAAGAGAGAGAATTAGGAGTACATATCGACTGATCGTTACTCTCGATGGTGAGCATGTTATTGATTGTGAACCCATATTAGGCTATTACACAGAGGAATGAAAAAAATCACGGAAAACCGAACTATTATGCAATACTTACCTTATCTAACAAAGATATAGAGAGATTGTAGAAAGGGATAGGACAGTTATTTTTGCAAGAGACTTGTTGTAAATTCCTTAACTTAAAAAACAAAAAAGGGTGGTCAACATTCTGGTGCAGACTTCACGATCCCGACTGATTCCGTTATAGCAACATGATATTCCAAATTTTATCATGATCTCACATATGAGCACAAAAATTAAAATAATCTACTCAAATATCCTAGCTCTAGGTAATACTAAGGTTACATTTTTTATCCTACCAAAATTACATAAACCCTTCCTTTCTAAAAAGATTTAGCATCAGGACATGCGTGCGGTCCCCTTTTAAGATATTAATGTAAATCAATTGATTAACCAGCAATACTCCTATTCTTGGAAATTATAGAAATTATAGAAGTTTATTGGATTTCGGAATTGATTTATCTAGTAAATTAAGATCAGTTCCAAATATACTTCCTCCGTTCCTAAATATAAGTCTTTTTAGAGATTCTACTATAAACTACATACGGATGTATGTAGACATGTTTTAGAGTGTAAATTCACTCATTTTGCTCCATATGTAGTCCCTTCTTGGAATCCCTAGAAAGACTTATATTTAGGAACGGAGGGAGTATAATTCAAGCAAAACATGATTTCACCACAACCATAGTAATTAGAGCAGAAGTTCCTATCCAATCTATCACCCCTATACATACCACAAACTTCATTCAAAATACATACTGCCGAGTGCCGACTCAAAACCATCCAATACTCCTAGTCTTATACAGACTGCACACACTCGTAAACCAAACCCTCATTAAAACAATACATCAACCAGCTATACACCCAAATGTATGTACATATATTTGTACCAGCAATCTGTTGCTAGGTGGTACATATATTTTGGTCCAGTGATGCTCAAGACAGATCAGTGATTGCCCCCATCCTGAAGGAAGTGAACCAACTAAGTAGAGTTTATTCTAGTTTTCAATTTAGGCTTGTGCACAGACCAGCTAATGTTGCTGCTCACCTGTGTGCAAAAAACGATTCGCCTGAGCGGCAAAGGTGTGCTTGGATAAATATGAATTATGGCTTCGTTTTCAGCCTTCAGCTTGACTATAACTCTACTTATTCAGTCCGGAAAAGCTCCCGATTCCCCAAAAAAAGTGCACGTGCATGAAACAAGGATCTAGCAAAAAACACTTAAATACAGTCAATTCTGAAAAAAAGAATAAAAGTATGCAGAAGGAGCAACACATCTCTGTTTATAAGAAGTACACAAACCACATATTTCATATTCAGGAAAGGAAACCAAGATATAAACAAGAAAAAGAAAACATAGGATCCATAAACGTAAGATTCTGTAAATTGATGAGGCAGCACTAACCTCATCAAAACTTTTCCCATCATGAATAGCCCGTTCGTGTCTCTCTTCATTGAGCCGTTTAAAGAGTTGTTCTTCTATATGATCGCTAAGCATGGCCCTTGGCAGATCTTTAGCCCCAAGAACAGAATTTTGTGGCAAAGGCATACGTAAGCCATGCTCGATCTCCCAAACACAGCATTTAGGGCAAGTATAGTATGCATTTCATTTTATCCAAGCAACACAAGGACAACAATAAATTGGTGGAGGCTAAAAAAGAGGTTCTCTACTTTGCAAAGCTTGCATATGTAATCATTTTCAGTGTATTCAATCACTTGATACTTTAGAACTTTAGCATTGCTCTGTCAAATGATGGAACATAATAAATAGTTTACACTTTGTAGTGCAATAAGCATATAACTGTTTAATATGCTTACACTATGAACAATTGTAATACCAGTGAAACACGTACATAGCTATGAACATGGATCGATCATTATTGTCATAAATGAAACTTATATAAGAAAATTGCAAACAGAACTTCTTGATAGAACATGAAATAGATCATTGTAGACTCATGCTTCATAGCTATGAAGCACCGGCGTTACGGATACGGCGATAAGGAAATGGGGATACGGTAATTTCAAGAAACAATAATACGGCGGTATGGTGGGTATATATAAATAATTAATAAAATGGTACGTAAAGAAGAACAAATAATCTATGTGCGAGATGACATGAGATCAAAATACTGCCCATTTCGTTGCCTTCATGCCTCTTTTTATATCATCAATGACTGAATGACCATTAATTTCCTAGATCCTCATAATTGAATGTTGTGTATCTCTGGACTCACTCCTTGGCCAGCACAGCAACAACATCAGGAGGACAGCAGCAGTAAGCAACAACATCAACAGGTCAGCAGCAGCAACAACAATGTCAGTATAAAACAAAGCATAGCTGCATACAAGATGCAAGCATTATACAAATATATACAGCAAAGCAGCAGCAGCTGCAGCAGGCCAGCAGGGACAAGCACCCAGTGACAAGCCAACAAGCATGCAGCGTCAAGCACATACAGCACACACACGCAGCCGGCAAGGCGGGAGGACGGAGGCATGGCCAGGCCGGACTTGGCTAAGTCCCTGTGCAAGATAACAAAGTGAGGCCCTTTGCCGGTTCAAGTGCCTATATTTGTCCTAAATTTTCTTCAATGACTTCCTTTTGAGAATTTATAAACTCACGTGTTAATCTTCTCTTTCTTTGGTTTTTCATGTTACAAATACTTTTGGGATGACATCTTAAAACACAAAGGCATGAAACTTGAAAAATCAAACCTGGAGGAGGGAGAGCGACCATGGCACAACACCACATAGGCATGAAAGAAATCTAGCACCGAACGCTTGCCGATGGAGTAGTACTGCTATACAGGTCTTCTCTGAAATTAGTAGTACTGATTACTGACCCTGATTGATGTAACATGTATTGACCTTGATTGCCGGAATTAGTAGATAATGGAGTAGAGTAACCTTCTCTTGCTCTCTCAAGTGGAGCATATGGAGAATTAGTACAGCCCAAAAAGAAGTAAAGCACAAATTAGATCGGTACAAAGCAAAGCAACCTGCTCCGCTTATAGAGGAGGATCTTTTACTGACCAATGCAAATTAGAGAGTGAATCATAGGGATCAACAAATCACTGATGGCTCGGTGATTGCTCGCACCGGCTGCACATGCCCAGGCCAGGGCCTAACCGGAGGAGAGCAGTTACCTTGCCGGCGACGGTGCGGATTTCAAACCGGCAGGGGGAAGAGGGATCCGCGCCGCCGCGCCGCGGGCTCGCGCGTGGCCTCGTTCCCCGGCGACTGCCACACATGCGCCCACTTCGTCCTTTGGGAGGAGACCGGTGCGGCCGGAGAGGCGAGGGGGAGCGGGCGCCGCCGCGCCGCGGGCTTGCGCGCGGCCTCCATGGCCGACCCAAAAGAGCTCGACCACGCCTCCCCTTGTCTCCCGGCGGTGGCCGCACTCCTTACCGGCTCCGGCTTCCAGTGCACGCCGCTCCGGGCCGCTCTGGAGGTTGTCGCGGGGAGAGTGCCCGGGAGGTTGTCGCGGGGCAGTTCGGCTGAGGATTGGGGGTTGCGTCATTGTGGGAGAAGGGAGGAGGCGGCGCTGTTTTCCTCGATCTGGGGAGAGAAAGAAGGATCGGGGAGGCACGATTCAGTTGGAATCGGCCTGAAAATTAGGGAGCTGCCAGCGGAATCAAGGGCGCGATTGTTTCCCTCGTGCGGGCGTGGGAACGGCAGAGTTTTCGTTCGCCCTGTGAACATGTTCTCTTGTTTAATAGTAGTGTAGATAGTATGACTATGCTACGGGGTCAGCCCTGTCCGTTGGTTATCTGTGTGTAGCCCCGACAAATTGACATAATAAGCGTCATATAGGAGCTCCAGCGACTAAATGTGGCTGAAATGCACACACAAGATGGGCCATCTTTTTTCGTTCCATTTAGATTTTCCCTTTTATGGTTTATTTTCTATTTTTTCAAAAACTGTTCGGGAAATTCAAAATATTGTATGGAATTTCAGAAAATGTTTCCGATTTTTTTCATAAATTCAAAAACTGCTTAGGAATTTGAATTTTTTTCGTGTTTTCAAAAGTATTATTAACTTAAAAAAATGCTTTTAAAAAATCACAAATTTAAAGCTTGTTCAAGAATTTGAAAAATTGTTCACGGTTTCAAAATTTGTTTTGAATTTAAAAATGTCCCTGTTTATAAATTTGCTCATGAAATAAAAAAAGTGTAGAAATTTCAAAAAATGTTCGCGGTTCCAAAAGTTATTCCCCAATTTAGGAAAAAGCTTTCATTAATCTATTTTTCTTAACATGCAAGTATGTTACCTCATTAAATAACATGGATGGAAAAAGGTCCACCTCAACATACAACCATGCAGAAAAAGTCGTAACTCAACATGTAAACATGCATAAGAATTTCCATCCTATTATGTAATTTATCTTTAATATATTTTACAATTATACAATAGTCATACACGAGGCCCTTTTCTTCTATAACGAGTGTAGAGAATTACAATACAGACCATAGACACAATCAAATTGGTCGAATAACTAACGTATAATATTACTGAAGATACCTTCATAAAAAATAATGTCTACATAATCATCCATGCGGGTTTCTCTCATGCTCAGCCGTCGCAAAAACCTAAAACAACATACATTCCAGAGTAGATATCTCTACAAAATGCGGGTAAAGAACCAAGATCCAGTCGTGGCCTAATCGACTGGGCCACTAAAACAATTGCAATGGCTGCATAGATTTGTTTCCATATATGTATCCATCCCTATGTGGAATGAGATACTGACCAAGATATGTGGTGGCTAAAAAAGGATAGGAAGAGATTACAAATCACTTGAAGAACAGAGGAAATATAAAGTCCAGATAAATGCAACTCAAATTCATGCATCAAAGTAGCTGGAAGCAGTAGGAAAGCGGGACAAATCTCACCAGGTTTAGATACACATGGCGTGGAGGAATTCGCCTATAACCGAACAAAGCTGCCGAGGAAGAAGAAGAGATAGGTCGTTCGATATCCGGCTGCTTCATATTTTGCTCCAAGCAGGCCAGCCCAACACAGTGCTTCGTGGGCCGGACTAACTACCACAACCACACTTGCCTGGATGGGGAGGCCATAATTCGGTTTATTGTGATGCCTCTCGCCGGTGCCACCAAACTAGGGAAGGTTATGCCCTTGCTCTGCCCTGGCCCGATAGGCAGCCATAACCTTGTGTGCCCGAAGTTGTATGGTGCCATTGTCCCCATTTGGGACCGTTTGTTTTAGTTTTGCCATGACCGTCGCCACCACAAAAGTGGCGGATGTCAAGAGTTGGCATAGGGGTCACCCAGGACATAGCCCAAAGGGGAGAGGGGCACGTCGGCAAGATTTTTCATCATCTTCTTCTTATTTCAACTTCGATGATGTCTAGAAATGCAAAAGGCAGCCAAAAGCATGACCAATCAACTACTTCTGCCCTAGCAAAAGACATTCAAGTGACTCTGGTGCAACAGCGGGAACTCGCGAGCCTTGGCCTTGGTGGTGTACCGGGTGGTGGTCCTGTGATTACTCATACGGTAGCGTCGCATCCCGTGGCTCTCACATCGGTGCAGGCCACAGGCGGCTTGGCAGGGTGTCGGGGCTCATCATCGGTGCACCGGTAGCCAGCGGGTCAGGTGGCGTTGCAACCGTCGTCTCCGACACTGACGGTAGTGAAGCAACCAGTTGCTTCAATCATGATGCAAGACAGCCACGACACGGCAGGGCAACGAGACAGGGCTTCGAAGCACCTGCCACCGGCTGCACCGTTGCAGGTGGCCGCCCGGCTACCTGCTCTGGACGAGCTGGGAAGGCTGGCCCCTGCTGGACGTAGTGCCGAGGGGCCACCCAAGGGTGTACAGCCATGCATGCATGCAATAACTGTGTGTGTTGCTGTTCGGCCGGCCCCGGGCATACAAACATGCATGCATGCATACACAGGCTGGACGTGCTGCTATACGGCCCGCCTCGGATGTATAGCCATGCATGCATGCACCCGTGTCTGCTCTTAGACTACCCACAGTGGGAGTAACATAGGTAGTAACATCACACATATCTAGATAAAATAGATGACATGGCAAGCAATAAATGAAGAAAGAGAGGAAAGTGGTAACATAGCTAATAACTAGTAGTATGAGTAACATCACACATATCAAGGCAAGATGAGTCTATAGCCTAATAAATGAAGTGTTAAATGTTACCACACATATGTTACTCCCCACTATAGAGGTAGTAACATAGACTAGTAACATATGCATGTTACTAGGCCTCGGGTGACAACGGACGTGTCCGCCAAGGCCATGCAAACTCCTTCTGCCTCGAATGCAACGGCAGATGAGTCTATGATGTTGGAAACCCTTCAGCCACAGGTGGAGCCGGCCACGTCCATTCCTACCGCATTCACTGGTATGACTGGTCCGGTCTCTGACAAACTCCAAACAGTGACCTCGTCGCTTGAGCCTGCGGTTGAGACTGTCGGGGAGGAGGTTGCTACTCCACCATTATCCCCTCCACCGGCACTAGAGCAGGCGCCACGACCTCCGATGGAGACGACACCTACACGACGGAGTAGTCGGCATACGATTGCCGATGACGGTTCTATGGACATAGATGAGGACTCCATGGTAAAGGCTATGCGGCGTAAGGCAGCGCAGAACCTCGACAACCGAGGTATTATGTCGTCACCCTAATCCTTTTTAGCCTTTTCTACTACTGCCATCTTTTCTAAGTTAAATAATGTGGGTGTTAGTCTTGGAAAGAATGAGAAGGATATTTCTATTTCGACTAGCACTTTGAAACATTTGGAATATGACCGATTAAAAGTTACTCCACGTGTTTCTAGCAAGTCTTATTATGCCTCTCATACTGACGAGGAGGAGCTGCATGCCACATCAGATGGTCAGCTACTCTCTCATTTAGTAGGAGCGGTTTCGGACATGGGTCTAGATGAACCCGAGCTTAGTTCATTGATTACAACATCTGGACGTAAATCAAAGACCGCCCGCTCGGAAAAAGATAGTAAGACCCATAAGAGGGCAAAGTGTTCTAAATCTCCTATTGTTTCCTCATGAATGGAATATTTTTTAATAGCAGAGGTCTTCGTGACTTGGCTAAACATGTATTCGTTGCGGAATGTAATAGGGAACGCAATTTAGACTTTTTGGCTATCTCTGAAACGGGAAGACGTGATTTCTCAGTGAGTCTACTTAACCTTCTTTCAGGCGGGATGGCGGGATGGGCTTTATTTGGGTTTCACAACCGCCTAGAGGTCGTTCTGGGGGCATTTTACTTGGCATAAATACAAACACTATGGATGTTTTGGCTAGTTCGGATGGTGAGTTTCACGTTAAACTCCATATTCGCAACAAAGTCAACAACTTCACATGGACCCTCGTCGCCGTGTATGCGGCAGCCCAGGATGAGTTCAAGGCCGGATTTCTCCGTGAATTGGTTAATCTGGCGAAAGATAATCTGAAGGAAATATGCCCTAGAGGAAATAATAAAGTTATTATTTATTTCCTTATTTCATGATAAATGTTTATTATTCATGCTAGAATTGTATTAACCAGAAACATGATACATGTGTGAATACATAGACAAATAGAGTGTCACTAGTATGCCTCTACTTGACTAGCTCGTTGATCAAAGATGGTTATGTTTCCTAGCCATAGACATGAGTTGTCATTTGATTAGGAGAATGATGTGATTGACTTGACCCATTCCGTTAGCTTAGCACTTGATCGTTTAGTATCTTGCTATTGCTTTCTTCATGACTTATACATGTTCCTATGACTATGAGATTATGCAACTCCCGTTTACCAGAGGAACACTTTGTGTGCTACCAAATGTCACAACGTAATTGGGTGATTATAAAGGTGCTCTACAGGTGTCTCCGAAGGTACTTGTTGAGTTCGCGTATTTCGAGATTAGGATTTGTCACTCCGATTGTCGGAGAGGTATCTCTGGGCCCACTCGGTAATACACATCACTATAATCCTTGCAAGCATTGTAACTAATGAGTTAGTTGCGGGATGATGTATTACGGAACGAGTAAAGAGACTTGCCGGTAACGAGATTGAACTAGGTATTGAGATACCGACAATCGAACCTCGGGCAAGTAACATACCGATGACAAAGGGAACAACGTATGTTGTTATGCGGTTTGACTGATAAAGATCTTCGTAGAATATGTGGGAGCCAATATGAGCATCCAGGTTCCGCTATTGGTTATTGACCGGAGACGTGTCTCGGTCATGTCTACATAGTTCTCGAACCCGTAGGGTCCGCACGCTTAAAGTTCGGTGATGATCGGTATTATGAGTTTTTGTGTTTTGATGTACCGAAGGTAGTTCGAAGTCCCGGATATGATCACGGACATGACGAGGAGTCTCGAAATGTTCGAGACGTAAAAAACGATATATGGGACGACTATATTCGGACACCGGAAGTGTTCCGGGTGATTTCGGAGAAAATCGGAGTGTCGGAGGGGTTACCGGAACCCCCCGGGGAAGTATTGGGCCTTAGTGGGCCTGAGGGGAGAGAGAGGGAAGAAGCCCAGGAGGTGGTGCGCCCCCTCCCATGAGGAGTCCGAATTGGACTAGGGGTGGGGGCGCGACCCCTCTTTCCCTCTCCCTCTCTTTCCTTCCCCCTTTCCTCTTCCTAGTTGGACTAGGAAAGGGGAGTCCTACTCCTACTAGGAGGAGGACGCCCCCTCCTTGGCGCGCCCCAAGGGTCGGCCGGCCTCCCCCCTTGCTCCTTTATATGCGGGGGCAGGGGCACCTCTAGACACACAAGTTGATCTGTTGATCCCTCCCAGCCGTGTGCGGTGCCCCCCCTCCACCATATTCCACCTCGGTCATATCGTAGCGGTGCTTAGGCGAAGCCCTGCATCGGTAGCAACATCATCACCGTCATCACGCCGTCGTGCTGACGGAACTCTCCTATGAAGCTCTGCTGGATCGAAGTTCGCGGGACGTCATCGAGCTGAACGTGTGCTGAACTCGGAGGTGCCGTACGTTCGGTACTTGGATCGGTCGGATCGTGAAGACGTACGACTATATCAACCGCGTTGTGCTAACGCTTCCGCTTTCGGTCTACGAGGGTACGTGGACATACTCTCCCCTCTCGTTGCTATGCATCACCATGATCCTGCGTGTGTGTAGGATTTTTTTTGAAATTACTACGTTCCCCAACAGTGGTATCCGAGCCAGGTTTTATGCGTAGATGTTATATGCACGAGTAGATCACAAGTGAGTTGTGGGCGATACAAGTCATAATGCTTACCAGCATGTCATACTTTGGTTCGCCGGTATTGTTGGATGAAGCGGCCCGGACCGACATTACGCGTACGCTTAAGCGAGACTGGTTCTACTGACTTACTTTGCACACAGGTGGCTGGCGGGTGTCAGTTTCTCCAACTTTAGTTGAACCGAGTGTGGTTACGCCCGGTCCTTGAGAAATTTAAAACAACACTAACTTGACGAACTATCATTGTGGTTTTGATGCGTAGGTAAGAACGGTTCTTGCTCAGCCCATAGCAGCCACGTAAAACTTGCAACAACAAAGTAAAGGACGTCTAACTTGTTTTTGCAGGGCATGTTGTGATGTGATATGGTCAAGACATGATGCTATATTTTATTGTATGAGATGATCATGTTTTGTAACCAAGTTATCGGCAACTGGCAGGAGCCATATGGTTGTCGCTTTATTGTATGCAATGCAATCGCACTGTAATGCTTTACTTTATCACTAAGCGATAGCGATAGTCGTAGAAGCAATAATTGGCGAGACAACAACGATGCTACGATGGAGATCAAGGTGTCGCGCCGGTGACGATGGTGATCATGACGGTGTTTCGGAGATGGAGATCACAAGCACAAGATGATGATGGCCATATCATATCACTTATATTGATTGCATGTGATGTTTATCTTTTATGCATCTTATTTTGCTTAGGTCGACGGTAGCATTATAAGATGATCTCTCACTAAATTTCAAGGTATAAGTGTTCTCCCTGAGTATGCACCATTGCGAAAGTTCTTCGTGCTGAGACACCACGTGATGATCGGGTGTGATAAGCTCTACATTCAAATACAACGGGGGCAAGACAGTTTTGCACACGCGGAATACTCAGGTTAAACTTGACGAGCCTAGCATATGCAGATATGGCCTCGGAACACTGAGACCGAAAGGTCGAGCGTGAATCATATAGTAGATATGATCAACATAGTGATGTTCACCATTGAAAACTACTCCATCTCACGTGATGATCGGACATGGTTTAGTTGATATGGATCACGTGATCACTTAGATGATTAGAGGGATGTCTATCTAAGTGGGAGTTCTTAAGTAATATGATTAATTGAACTTTAAATTTATCATGAACTTAGTCCTGGTAGTATTAGCATATCTATGTTGTAGATCAATAGCGCGCGTTTAGCTCCCCTGTTTCTTTTTTGATATGTTCCTAGAGAAAACTAAGTTGAAAGATGTTAGTAGCAATGATGCGGATTGGATCCGTGATCTGAGGATTATCCTCATTGCTGCACAGAAGAATTATGTCCTTGATGCACCGATAGGTGACAGACCTATTGCAGGAGCATATGCAGACGTTATGAACGTTTGGCAAAGCTCGGTATGATGACTACTTGATAGTTTAGTGCACCATGCTTTCCGGCTTAGGATCGGGGCTTCAAAGACGTTTTTTAAACGCCACGGAGCATATGAGATGTTCCAAGAGTTGAAATTAGTATTTCAGACTCATGCCCATGTCGAAAGGTATGAGACCTTTGACAAGTACTTTGCCTACAAGATGGAGGAGAATTGCTCAGCTAGTGAGCATGTGCTCAGAATGTCTGAGTACTACAATCACTTGAATCAAGTGGGAGTTAATTTTCCAGATAAGATAGTGATTGACAGAGTTCTCTAGTCACTATCACCAAGTTACTAGAACTTCGTGATGAACTATAATATGCAAGGGATAACGGAAACGATTCCCAAGCTCTTCGTGATGCTAAAATCGACGAAGGTAGAAATCAAGAAAAGTATCAAGTGTTGATGGTTGACAAAACCACTAGTTTCAAGAAAAGGGCAAAGGGAAGAAGGGGAACTTCAAGAAGAATGGCACGCAAGTTGCTGCTCAAGTGAAGAAACCCAAGTCTGGACCTAAGCCTGAGACTGAGTGCTTCTACTACAAAGGGACTGGTCACTCGAAGCGGAACTGCCCCAAGTATTTGGCAGATAAGAAGGATGGAAAAGTGAACATAGGTATATTGGATATACATGTTATTGATGTGTACTTTACTAGTGTTTATAGCAACCCCTCAGTATTTGATACTGGTTCAGTTGCTAAGAGTAGTAACTCGAAACGGGAGTTGCAGAATGAACAGAAACTAGTTAAGGGCGAGGTGACGATGTGTGTTGGAAATAGTTCCAAGATTGATATGATCATCCTCGCACACTCCCTGTACTTTCGGGATTAGTGTTGAACCTAAATAAGTGTTATTTGGTGTTTGCGTTGAGCATGAATATGATTTGATCATGTTTATTGCAATATGTTTATTCATTTAAAATCAGAGAATAATTGTTATTCTGTTTACATGAATAAAACCTTCAATGGTCATACACCCAATGAAAATAGTTTGTTGGATCTTGATCGTAGTGATACACATATTCATAATATTGAAGCCAAAAGATGCAAAGTTAATAATGATAGTGCAACTTATTTGTGACACTGCCGTTTAGGTCATATTGGTATAAAACGCATGGAGAAACTCCATGCTGATGGGCTTTTGGAATCACTTGATTATGAATCACTTGATGCTTGCGAACCATGCCTCATGGGAAAGATGACTAAGACTCCGTTCTCCGGAACAATGGAGCAAATAACAAATTTGTTGGAAATAATACATACTGATGTATACGGTCCGATGAGTGTTGAGGCTCGCGGCAGGTATCGTTATTTTCTGACCTTCACAGATGATTTGAGCAGATATGGGTATATCTACTTGATGAAACATAAGTCTGAAACATTTGAAAAGTTCAAAGGATTTCAGAGTGAAGTGGAAAATCTTCGTGACAAGAAAATAAAGTTTCTACGATCTGATCGCAGAGACGAATATTTGAGTTACGAGTTTGGTTTTCAATTAAAACAATGTGGAATAGTTTCACAAATTCGTGCCACCTGGAACACCACAGCATAATGGTGTGTCCGAACGTCATAACCGTACTTTATTGGATATAGTGCAATCTATGATGTTTCTTACCGATTTACCACTATCGTTTTGGGGCTATGCATTAGAGACAATTGCATTCACGTTAAAAAGGGCACCATCTAAATCCGTTGAGACGACACCGTATGAACTATGGTTTAGCAAGAAACCTAAGCTATTGTTTCTTAAAGTTTAGGGTTGCGATGCTTATGTGAAAAGGTTTCATCCTGATAAGCTCAAACCCAAATCGGAGAAATGTGTCTTCATAGGATACCCAAAGGAGACAGTTGGGTACACCTTCTATCACAGATTCGAAGGCAAGATATTCATTGCTAAGAATGGATCCTTTCTAGAGAAAGAGTTTCTCTTGAAAGAAGTGAGTGGGAGGAAAGTATAAATTGATGAGGTAAATGTACCTGCTACCTTATTGGAAAGTAGTTCATCACAGAAATCTGTTTCTGTGACTCCTACACCAATTAGTGAGGAAGCTAATGATGATGTGTTGGGAATCGTAGCATAATTTAAAATTTTCCTACGCTCACCAAGATGCATCTATGGAGTCTACTAGCAACGAGGGGAAAGGAGTGGATCTACATACCCTTGTAGATCGCGAGCGGAAGCGTTCCAATGAACGTGGATGACGGAGTCGTACTCGCCGTGATCCAAATCACCGATGACCGAGTGCCGAACGGACGGCACCTCCGCGTTCAACACACGTACGGTGCAGCGACGTCTCCTCCTTTCTTGATCCAGCAAGGGGGGAGGAGAGGTTGATGGAGATCCAACAGCACGACGGCGTGGTGGTGGATGTAGCGGCTCTCTGGCAGGGCTTCGCCGAGCTTCTGCGCGCGAGAGAGAGGTGTTGCAGGGGAGGAGGGAGGCGCCAAAGGCTGTGGTGTGCTGCCCTCCCTCCCCCCCCTTTATATAGGCCCCCAAGGGGGGTGCGCAGCCCTTGGAGATGGGATCTCCAAGGGGGGGGGCGGCGGCCAAGGGGGGAAGGGGTTGCCTTGCCCCCCAAGGCAAGGGGAAACTCCCCCCCCTAGGGTTCCCAACCCTAGGCGCATGGGGGGGAGGCCCAAAGTGGCGCCCCAGCCCATTAGGGGCTGGTTCCCCTCCACTTTCAGCCCACGGGGCCCTCCGGGACAGGTGGCCCCACCCGGTGGACCCCCGGGACCCTTCCGGTGGTCCCGGTACAATACCGATAACCCCCGAAACTTTCCCGGTGGCCAAAACTGGACTTCCTATATATAATTCTTCACCTCCGGACCATTCCGGAACCTCTCGTGACGTCCGGGATCTCATCCGGGACTCCGAACAACTTTCGGGTTTCCGCATACATATATCTCTACAACCCTAGCGTCACCGGACCTTAAGTGTGTAGACCCTACGGGTTCGGGAGACATGCAGACATGATCGAGACGCCTCTCCGGTCAATAACCAACAGCGGGATCTGGATACCCATGTTGGCTCCCACATGTTCCACGATGATCTCATCGGATGAACCACGGTGTCGAGGATTCAATCAATCCGTATGCAATTCCCTTTGTCAATCGGTATGTTACTTGCCCGAGATTCGATCGTCGGTATCCCAATACCTTGTTCAATCTCGTTACCGGCAAGTCTCTTTACTCGTACCGCAATGCATGATCCCGTGACTAATGCCTTAGTCACATTGAGCTCATTATGATGATGCATTACCGAGTGGGCCCAGAGATACCTCTCCGTCACACGAAGTGACAAATCCCAGTCTCGATCCGTGCCAACCCAACAGACACTTTCGGAGATACCCGTAGTGCACCTTTATAGTCACCCAGTTACGTTGTGACGTTTGGCACACCCAAAGCACTCCTACGATATCCGGGAGTTGCACGATCTCATGGTCTAAGGAAAAGATACTTGACATTGGAAAAGCTCTAGCAAACGAAACTACACGATCTTTTATGCTATGCTTAGGATTGGGTCTTGTCCATCACATCATTCTCCTAATGATGTGATCCCGTTATCAATGACATCCAATGTCCATAGTCAGGAAACCATGACTATCTGTTGATCAACGAGCTAGTCAACTAGAGGCTTACTAGGGACACTTTGTGGTCTATGTATTCACACATGTATTACGATTTCCGGACAATACAATTATAGCATGAATAATAGACGATTATCATGAACAAAGAAATATAATAATAACCTTTTATTATTGCCTCTAGGGCATATTTCCAACATGATGATCATGTAACTTCAGATCAAGTTACTACCGAACCTCGTAGGTCAACCAGAGTAAGATCCGCACCAGAGTGGTACGGTAATCCTGTTCTGGAGGTCATGTTACTTGACCATGACGAACCTACGAACTATGAGGAAGCGATGATGAGCCCAGATTCCGCGAAATGGCTTGAGGCCATGAAATCTGAGATGGGATCCATGCATGAAAACAAAGTGTGGACTTTGGTTGACTTGCCCGATGATCGGCAAGCCATAGAAAATAAATGGATCTTCAAGAGGAAGACGGACGCTGATAGTAGTGTTACTGTCTACAAAGCTAGACTTGTCGAAAAAGGTTTTTGACAAAGTTCAAGGTGTTGACTACGATGAGATTTTCTCACTCGTAGCGATGCTTAAGTCTGTCCGAATCATGTTAGCAAATTGCCACATTTTATGAAATCTGGCAAATGGATGTCAAAACTACATTCCTTAATGGATTTCTTAAAGAAGAGTTGTATATGATGCAACCAGAAGGTTTTGTCGTTCCTAAAGGTGCTAACAAAATGTGTAAGCTCCAGCGATCCATCTATGGACTGGTGCAAGCATCTCGGAGTAGGAATATACGCTTTGATGAGTTGATCAAAGCATATAGTTTTATACAGACTTGCGGTGAAGCCTGTATTTACAAGAAAGTGAGTGGGAGCACTACAACATTTCTGATAAATATATGTGAATGACATATTTTTGATCGGAAATAATGTAGAATTTTCTGGAAAGCATAAAAGGAGTTTTTCAAACAAAGACCTCGGTGAAGCTGCTTACATATTGAGCATCAAGATCTATAGAGATAGATCAAGACGCTTGATAAGTTTTTTCAATGAGTACATACCTTGACAAGATTTTTAAATAGTTCAAAATCGAACAGTCGAAGAAAGAGTTCTTGCCTGTGTTACAAGGTGAGAAATTGAGTAAGACTCAAAGCTCGACCACAGCAGAAGATAGAAAAAGAATGAAAGTCATTCCCTATGCCTCAGCCATAGGTTCTATAAAGTATGTCATGCTGTGTACCAGATCTATTGTATACCCTACACTGAGTTTGGCAAGGGAGTAAAATAATGATCTATGAGTAGATCACTGGACATCGGTCAAAATTATCCTTAGTGGAATAAGGATATGTTTCTCGATTATGGAGGTGACAAAAGGTTCGTCGTAAAGGGTTACGTCGATGCAAGTTTTGACACTGATCCAGATGACTCTAAGTCTCAATCTGGATACATATTGAAAGTGGGAGCAATTAGCTAGAGTAGCTCCGTGCAGAGCATTGTTGACATAGAAATTTGAAAAATACATACGGATCTGAATGTTGCAGACCCGTTGACTAAACTTCTCTCACAAGCAAAACATGATCACACCTTAGTACTCTTTGGGTGTTAATCACATGGCGATGTGAACTAGATTACTGACTCTAGTAAATCCTTTGAGTGTTGGTCACATGATGATGTGAACTATGGGTGTTAATCACATGGTGATGTGAACTATTTGTGTTAAATCACATAGCGATGTGAACTAGATTATTGACTCTAGTGCAAGTGGGAGACTGAAGGAAATATGCCCTAGAGGCAATAATAAAGTTATTATTTATTTCCTTATTTCATGGTAAATGTTTATTATTCATGCTAGAATTGTATTAACCGGAAACATGATACATGTGTGAATACATAGACAAACGGAGTGTCACTAGTATGCCTCTACTTGACTAGCTCGTTGATCAAAGATGGTTATGTTTCCTAGCCATAGACATGAGTTGTCATTTGATTAACGAGATCACATCATTAGGAGAATGATGTGATTGACTTGACCCATTCCGTTAGCTTAGCACTTGATCATTTAGTATGTTGCTATTGCTTTCTTCACGGCTTATACATGTTCCTATGACTATGAGATTATGCAACTCCCGGTTACCAGAGGAACACTTTGTGTGCTACCAAATGTCACAACGTAACTGGGTGATTATAAAGGTGCTCTACAGGTGTCTCCGAAGGTACTTGTTGAGTTGGCGTATTTCGAGATTAGGATCTGTCACTCCGATTGTCGGAGAGGTATCTCTGGGCCCACTCGGTAATACACATCACTATAATCCTTGCAAGCATTGTAACTAATGAGTTAGTTGTGGGATGATGTATTACGGAATGAGTAAAGAGACTTACCGGTAACGAGATTGAACTAGGTGTTGAGATACCGACGATCGAACCTCGGGCAAGTAACATACCGATGACAAAGGGAACAACGTATGTTGTTATGCGGTTTGACCGATAAAGATCTTCATAGAATATGTGGGAGCCAATATGAGCATCCAGGTTCCGCTATTGGTTATTGACCGGAGACGTGTCTCGGTTATGTCTACATAGTTCTCGAACCCGTAGGGTCCGCACGCTTAAAGTTCGGTGACGATCGGTATTATGAGTTTTTGTGTTTTGATGTACCGAAGGTAGTTCGGAGTCCCGGATATGATCATGGACATGATGAGGAGTCTCGAAATGGTCAAGACGTAAAAAATGATATATTGGACGACTATATTCGGACACCGGAAGTGTTCCGGGTGATTTCGGAGAAAACCGGAGTGCTGGAGGGGTTACCGGAACCCCCGGGGAATTATTGGGCCTTAGTGGGCCTGAGGGGAGAGAGAGGACAGCAGCCCAGGAGGTGGCGCGCCCCCTCCCATGAGGAGTCCGAATTGGACTAGGGGAGGGGGGCGCGGCCCCTCTTTCCCTCTCCCTCTCCCTCTCTTTCCTTCCCCCTTTCCTCTTCCTAGTTGGACTAGGAAAGGGGAGTCCTACTCCTACTAGGAGGAGGACTCCCCCCTCCTTGGCGCGCCCCAAGGGCCGGCCAGCCTCCCCCCTTGCTCCTTTATATACGGGGGCAGGGGGCACCTCTAGACACACAAGTTGATCTGTTGATCTCTCCCAGCCGTGTGCGGTGCCCCCTCCACCATATTCCACCTCGGTCATATCGTAGCGGTGCTTAGGCGAAGCCCTGCGTCGGTAGAAACATCATCACCGTCATCACGCCGTCGTGTTGACGGAACTCTCCCGTGAAGCTCTGCTGGATTGGAGTTCGCGGGACGTCATCGAGCTGAACGTGTGCTGAACTCGGAGGTGCCGTACGTTCGGTACTTGGATCGGTCAGATCATGAAGACGTATGACTACATCAACCGCGTTGTGCTAATGCTTTCGGTCTACGAGGGTACGTGGACATGCTCTCCCCTCTCGTTGCTATGCATCACCATGATCCTGCGTGTGCGTACGAAATTTTTGAAATTACTACGTTCCCCAACATAATCCATATCCCATTCTTATAGGTGGGGATTTCAATTTGCTTCAATTTCCAAATGAGAAAAGCCGCGGTAGGTTTGATAACCATTGGCCTTTCCTTTTCAACGTTGTCATTTGATAGTCTAGATCTGCGAGAGGTGTCCATGATTGGAAGACAATTCACTTGGGCGAACAGTCTTCCGAAACCGACATATGAGAAACTAGATCGTGTTTTAATGGATACTGACTGGGAGTCTAAATTTCCTATGGTGTATGTTCATGCTCTACCTCGTATCGAGGCTATATCAGACCACACACCCATTCTCTCCTAACTACTGGATTGCCACGACCACAACATAGACACAAGTCCAAATTCGAACTTGGGTGGTTGCTTCGGGATGGCTTCCATGATATGGTCAAGGAGGTGTGGGATAAAATGGTGACCGGGCCTACCCCAATACATAGATTTGATAACAAAATACATGCATTACGTAAATTCCTTGGTGGTTGGGCTAGGCATACAGTAGGTTTCCTCAAAAAGGAGAAGCTTCGTATTTCATCTATCATTGATGAATTAGAAGCTTCGGCGGAGGTTAGACCCCTATCTGAGCATGAAATCGAGATCAAGAATCATTCTAATGCACAGATAGCTAACATGCTGCGTGAAGAGGAACTTAAATGGTACCAACATTGTAACTCTCAGTTTATCCTGAAAGGTGATTCGAATACTAGATACTTCCATGGAGTCGCCAATGGCAGACACAGGAAGAAAATTATTCATTCCCTACAACAGGACAAGGGCACGATTGAGGGGCATGAGCAACTTAAATCTTATATAACTAACTATTATAAAAATCTGTTCGGAGCCCCAGGGGAAGAAAACTTCTCGATGGATGAGTCCTGAACAGATGACATCCATCAGGTCTCTGATGAGGAAAACAGCCTTCTAACAGCCCCATACTTGGAGGAGGAAGTTAGAAAGGCAGTTTTCCTAGTGGGGCATAACAAAGCTCCGGGTCCGGATGGTTTCCTTGTTGAATTCTACCAGAACTTCTCGGAAGTCATCAAACCAGATCTCCTACTTTTGTTTAGCGACCTTCATGCTGGCCAACTTGAATTGTTTCGCTTAGACTTTGGTGAGATTAGTTTACTACCTAAGGTTAACGAGGCTTAAAGGATACAACAATATAGACATATTTGCCTCCTTAATGTTAGTTTTAAAATATTCACGAAGGTTGCGACTATAAGGCTAAATTCGGTTGCTGAACATGTGGTTCGACCTTCACAGACTGCTTTATGCAAGGCAGACACATCCTAGATGGAGTCATTATCCTTCATGAAACAGTCCATGAATTACACCGAAAAAAGATGAACGGGGTGGTACTCAAAATAGACTTTGAAAAAGCTTATGAAAAAGTCAAGTGGCCCTTTTTTCAACAGACTCTCAGAATGAAAGAATTTTCTACATAGTGGCTCGCCATGGTCCATAACTTCGTCTCTGGAGGTAGTGTTGCCATTAAGGTCAATGATGACGACGGACACTATTTCCAAACAAAGAAGGGATTGCGACAAGGTGACTCGGCATCGCCCATGCTATTTAATATAGTGGCGGATATGCTAGCGGTCATGATTGAGCGTGCCAAGGTTGATGGCCAAATTGATGGGGTAGTAAATCATCTAGTTGATGGTGATCTCTCTAAACTTGAATATGCCGACGATACGATTCTCTTCATGGATCATGACCTCGAGAAAGCGAGAAATATGAAACTGGTTTTATCAGCATTCGAGCAACTCTCGGGTCTCAAGATCAATTTTCATAAAAGTGAATTGTTTTGCTTTGGCGACGCTCAAAACGAGGCCAGCCTCTACACTCAATTGTTTGGATACGGGTTGGGCCAGTTTCCGATCACATATTTGAGAATACCGATACATTATCGGAGACTCACAAATGCTGAATGGAAACACGTCGAGGAGAGACTGCAAAAAAGACTTAACAGTTGGAAAGGTAAACTGATATCTCTAGGTGGAAGATTGGTCCTCATAAATTTAATACTAATTAATATGGTACTATATATGATTTCCTTCTTCCAGTTACCGAAAGGAGTCTTACATAGATTGGATTATTTCCGATCAAGATTCTTTTGGCAAGGAGATAGCGAGAGAAGGAAATATCGACTGGCTAAATGGAGTGTGGTTTGCCGTCCCAAAGACCAAGGCGGGTTGGGCATTCATGACCTTGAGGTTAAGAATAGGGCCCTCCTCGCTAAATGGTTGTTTAAATTACTGACAGAAGATGGTGTATGGCAAACCCTCCAAAGGAGGAAATATGTGGGTTCCAAGGCAGTATCCCAAGTATACTGGAAGCCTGGGGATTCCCATTTTTGGGCGGGTCTAATGGCTACGAAGAAATATTTCTTTGGCTATGGATCCTTCTCAATTAAGGACGACTCGGAAATTAGATTCTAGGAGGACAAGTGGCTAGGAAATACCACCCTCCGGGAACAATATCCAGCTCTATAGAACATTATGCGCCACAAGGGTGATACTATTGCCACGGTAATGGAGTCATTTCCGCCAAATGTGACATCAAGGGTCTACAACAAACAAGAAGTAAACATCAGCGGATTTACAACTTCACATATTCAAACCGGAAGAGATATGCATCATGTTGCAGGTGTAGCCAAACACTTGAAAGCGAACTTGATATAACTTTGCAGAGTTGAACAAAGTTGAAAGTATACAACTTCATACAAGATAAAGCAAGCCAAATTAGAGGGGAAAGGAGGGCAGCAACATGCACATGCAGCAAGACAGGGCATAATCTCATGTTGTTGCTCTTTGAAACAAAGAACAATTTTATATCAACTAAAACCGGTCATGCCTAAGAAAAGGACATGTGTCTAAGTGACACAAAAATAGTCTTTTTTTTCAAACACACACAAACAAATTGATACAAGCACTACCTTAAAGCCTCCTTTTTTTTCGAATTTACCTTAAGGCCTCCTTAACTGGTAAGTATTCTTTTTTTATGTATGGGGATCTAAATTCTTAACATGCGCTGCTTGCTCAACAAAAGATTACTGAAAATACAAATATTTTCAGCGCAACATAGTTTTCAATGGGACTTTGTGCTGCCAAATTTAAATTTGTGCATACATCTCATTGCAGAAACCAAGCCACCGTTCTTTTTTTATTAAAAGGCGTTAAATTTTGTTACCATACGTGCTTGCCCACAACTATATCAATTAAATTATGGATATCTTTTAATGTGAATATGGATTCAACGGGTATCTAACGCAACAGGTCCACTAGTAGTCAAAAAGGACCCCACAAAAGGACATGCATACAACTCTCTCTAGCTATGCTACTGTAGCTAGCGTGAGTTTGTTGCAAGAGAAGGCACTAGAAAAAGCTACCCGTACCCCCGATAGTTACTGCCCGTGGCTGCATAGATCTGCTAAAACTGGCAAGCTTAAGGTAGCTCCCAGCTGCATAGTTACTGCCCCCGTCCTATATATAAGCTAGGTGCAGCTTGCTCACCATAACAAGCCAGCGCATCTATCCACCATGGCCAAGAAGCAGAAGCTCTTCTCCGCCCTGCTCTCCTTCATCCTCCACGGGACTAGGCCTCCGATCTCCAGCCGGGTCACTGCCACCGCCATGACTGAATCGTCACCGCACCCTTCCTCGCTGCACCACCTCGGCAGATCCTCACATCCTCCCATGGCAGAGAAGATCGCCGCCGGGCGAACCCTCGTCCTCGACGTCGACGCCGCGCTTCTCCTCCCGTCGTCGTCATCCCTCTTCCCCTACTTTATGCTCGTGGCTCTCGAGGCTGGAGGATACCTACGAGGCCTCGTACTCCTCCTCCTCTACCCAATCATCTTAAGCATGGGCCGCGCCAGCGATGTGGCAGTGAGGGTGATGGCCATGGTGGCCTTCTGCGGGCTGCGCGCGAGCCGGTTCCGTGCCGGCCGCGCCGTGCTACCCAAGTGGTTCATGGAGGACGTGGCGGCTGAAGGGTTCGAGGCGATGAGGATGAGCAACGCCACTGGCGGGCGGAGAGTGTGCGTGACGAGGTGGTTGCCGAGAGTGATGGTGGAGGGGCTCCTAAGGGATTACCTCGGCGCCGAGGCTGTCGTCGGAAAGGAGATGAAGGTGCTGTGGGGGTTCTACACTGGTCTAATGGAGGAAGAAGACGAGGTGGTGTTGGAAGAGGAGAAGAAGATCATGGCGGAGGGTGATGATGCTCTGGGATTCTGCGGGTCGTTAGAGTTTCTCTTGCATCCTCTTTCACGTTCTTGCAAGGTACGTAGTGTAACATAAATCTCCATCTAGCAAGCCTGTACGTGTTTTCTCTTGGCAATCACTCCCCAGGAAAAAACTAATCATTATATAAAGAATTACAACACCATACTCTTTATACATACATGTGTTTGTGTGTCTGTTAATTACACCCGAAAAGAAATCTAAATGGAAATATGCGAAGTACGGAGTAATACGTGTATCATGCACATTTCATCTGTCAAATAAGTTGGTGCCGTGCTTATCATGCAATCCTTCACCTACCTACACATGCTTTTCTACCTTTCGCTCATGATCGGTTCATGTCTTACTAAATAATAAAGTACATTTCCTCAAAAAAATAAAAATAAAGTACCTCCCTCGGTTTCATAATGTAAGATATCTTTTAAAACTACACTAGTGTCAAAAAAATCTTATATTATGGGACAAATGGAGTAGTAGGAGTATATGATTTGATCAACCTCTCACCACTCACAATTTTGATGAACGAGTCGGTGTCTTGTACCATTTGTCACGAGCTTACCTTTTGTATGACACTTTGTCAAAGATATCACGCAGTACAACACATACTACATGGCAAACTTGTGAGTTGTGACGCATTTACTCTGCTCTCTGGGTACGACGTCCAGGATATATACCTCGCGACAAGAGACGACAGGGCCACGTGGCAGGCGCTGCCGAGGAGCAAGTACCCCAAGGCCGTGGTGTTCCATGACGGCCGTCTCGCGTTCCGGCCAACCGCTGGCAGCACGCTCGCCATGTTCATGTGGCTGCCCTTCGGCGTTGCCCTTGCCTCCGCCCGCCTCACCGTCGCGCTCACCGTGCCATATCGATATTCCACGCCGATCCTGGCGGCCACCGGCATGTCATGGCGGCTCAAGGCCGGCGAGCGGCCACCGCTGCAGACCGCTGGCGTCGAGCGAGGTTGCCGGCGCGGGCAGCTGTTTGTGTGCAACCACCGCACTCTCCTCGACCCGGTGTACGTGTCAGTGGCGCTGGACCGACCGGTGCGCGCCGTGTCGTATAGCCTCAGCCGCCTCTCGGAGCTCATCTCGCCAATCGGCCGCACCGTGCGGCTGACACGAGACCGCGACGCCGACGGACGTGCCATGGGCCGACTCCTGGAGAGTGGGGACCTCGTCGTCGTCTGCCCCGAGGGCACCACCTGCCGCGAGCCGTACCTGCTCCGGTTCAGTCCACTTTTCGCGGAGCTCAGCGACGACGTGGTCCCCGTGGGTGTCGCCGTCGAGACGGCCATGTTCTACCCCACCACGGCGGGGGGCCTCAAGTGCCTCGACCCGTTCTTCTACATGGTCAACCCGAGGATGTGCTACACGGTGCAGTTCCTGGAGCGGGTGCGCACGGCGGTGGTCAGGGAGGGGAAGGTGCCGAGCGCCGACATGGCCAATCTCGTACAGAAGAAGATCGGAGATGCGCTCGGATACAGCTGCACTATGCTCACCAGGAAGGACAAGTACCTCATGCTCGCCGGCAACGACGGCGTCGTCCGCAAAGTAGACGGCAAGTGCTCGTCTGCTCCAGCGGGGAGGACTGACAAGTGACAACTGATGATGAATCATATCTACAGCTGTCTATTTTGTCCTTACAGTTACTCGTCATGGATGAAAGTCATTGCACACAGTTTTTCTTTGTATAAAACTGGTATAGGTGACTGTTCATTTTCTATAGCATATCTACTCCTTCTAATCCATGTTAATTGTGGCTAATTTAGTACTACAAAGTTGTACTCTACTAAATTAATGGATTGGAGGGAGTATAAATAGATTATTGCACACGCAAATTTTTAGTGGACAACCTGCAGCTACTCGTACACTCCTGCTTAGATATGAATGTTATCAACTTAATGGTAGGATATAATTACTTGGTTAATGGTGACACTGATATTAGGCATGATAGTACTTAGTGGATGGTGCAAAACGTGTTTATAGTGTTTAACAATTTAACGTTAAACACAAGAACAACTTATACTATTGGATAGATGCGGTTGAATGAGTGAGATTTGTTTGATCTCCACGTCTTTTTTTCTATTAGTATATATAAATATAAATAGTGAAAGTATATTATGGGACTGGCTAGAAACCAGTCGATTGAAAATGCAATTTGGGTCAGTCGACTGGTTTCAGCCGTCCGATGAAGAATGAACGTTCAGATGAGCGTATTCAACCTCCAGCCATCGTCTTCAACCTTGAAACGCCGAGCCACCGCCAGCCTAACCGCCTTTTCACCTCGCCGCCCCACCCTCCCCTAACCCCCCCCCCCCCCCCCCACCATCAAGCTTGCCGCCACCCAAGATCTTCCTTCTAACCCCGGCAGACCTCCAATTCCGACGCCGGCGAACCTGCACCCCACGCCACCCCTAAGATAGACAAGGAGGTTGATGCTCCCCCTGCACCCGCTGCACCCCTAAGATAGACGAGGAGGCTACTCCGCCGCGGCTCCTGCTGCCTCCGCTGGCAGCCTCGGTGCTCCTCCGCAGTTGCTACTTCCTCTCCACCGAATCGACTGGCCCAAATTTGAATTTCAGACGATTGCCGTGCAACAAAACTGGTATATTATTCTTTTTGTGCCCGCTAACAATTCAATTTCAACCACCGCCCGCCAATGGTCATCATTAACACATTTTTTTCTTTTAAACTCCACCTTCAACCCAACTTTTTTTTTGAGAGCCTCCATCTTCAACCCAACTTTATCGCATTGCACCAGTCCAAACCGTTACTTTCTCTTATTCAACGATTACGGGCACTGATAATGGAAGGTCGGTGGACAAAAAGAAGCAAGTTGCCACCACTTATATTCAAACAGAAATCTCTCGTCTCTGCCATCTGTGCGTTCACAACGGTGAAAGTGCAATCAAGATTGGTACGATCGTTTCATGGACGCTGAAAGGAACGTCCACACCTAAGGTATTGTATTGTACGTATTGATGTGCGCTTATTATTGTATGTGTGTGTGCGCGCGCGTGAGAGAGAGAGAGAGAGAGAGAGAGAGAGAGATTGACCTTTGACTGTTGATGTGGCTTGTGGGGTGCCAAAAACAAGTGACACGTCAGTCTCAATACCATTTTGTTTTGTGTGTATGTGAGAGAGAGAGATATTTTGACCTTTGACTGTTGATGTGGCATGTGGGGTGCCAAAAACAAGTGACACGTCAGTCTCAATACCATTTTGTTTCGGTTTTGGACGTAAGTTATGAGGTTTTGAGACATCAAGAACAAAATGTAGCACAAAAAATCTCCAGACACTAGATTTTTGTAAACTTGAGGGACAAAAACATATTGTACTTTGTACATGTAGTATTCCCTCCGTTCTATAATGTAGTGCGTACAAGTTTTTTGAAAAGCCAAACTTTGACTAAGTTTATAAAGAAAACTATTTATATCCACATTAATAAAAATATAAAATGTTAATTACATCTTATGAGAATCTAATGAGATATGTTTGACATTCTAGATGTAAATGTTTTTCTTCACAAACTTGACAAAGTTTGTGAGGTTTGATTTTTCAAAAAATCTATATGCACTACATTATGAAAGGAAGAGAGTAGTATGTCTAGCAAAGGCTAAGAGTATATTTATCAGTGCAGCCTTCCAGGCCTCCTTTCTCTTTGGTCCTCAACAGAAGATTTTAGTGGGGGCTCTTCTTTCTGAGGTTTGGAAAGGTGCAACGAATTCCTTTCTCAATAGAGAAAAAAATCCCAAAGAGTGATTTGGATGATCCATGTATCACTGTGACCCTATTATGAATAGGAGATATATTTGATGTATTCGTACGAGGAGAACGGGAGATGATCGGGACACGGCTGTGTTAATTAGAGGAACCGAGACCACGCCGGCTGGCGACTGATGAGTAGGTCGCTGGCCGTGGAAGCAACAGGCGGCGGTTAGCCATTCATGGCGACGCGAAAAGGCATACTGTACTCGTGCCACCGCTGCCCTCAACACACACTACTGCTGAGTTAATCACCGAGGGCGAGGGGTCTTCTTTGTGCGGCGCGTGAGTGCGCCTGATCAGGTCCAATCAAGGCGGGAGGCGGCGATCATGCTTCATCTGCCGGCCGGCCGGCCGGAATCAATGCACCGGCCAGTCATCTACTCCTATTACCACTCCCGATTTTTTCCTGCCTTCTTTTGATCCGAACCTGGACCCCAAACAAGTTATTTTGGCATAAGAGCATCTTCAACCGCCGCGCAACGTGCTGCGCGTTAAAAGTCAGAATACAGCGCCGGGTTAGCCAGCTTTTGCACGCAGCGGTGCGCTGGCTCCAGCGGCCGCCGCAAATTAAAGTGCGCCCGAGCTTCTCCAGCAAGCGCGCTATATTTCATCTGTTTTTTCCTACTACGATTTGATACATATAATTGATACAAAATGCATAGATAGTTTTTTCTTACGATAGATAGTTCATAATTCGTCACATAGCCTGCTTCTACGATACAAAATAAACTGAAAAACTAGTACTACTCGTCCGACTCGGACTCTGCCTCGGTGATGTCCTCGTCCGACGTCTGAGCGTAGGCGTCAAGGAACGCTCGTCGCCGGAGTCCCAAAAGGACGCATCTCCTAGCGCTTTGTTGTATTTAGCGACCGCCTTCCGCGTTCGCTTGTCCTCGCGATAGGCGGCTCGTTCCTCC
Source organism: Triticum aestivum (assembly GCF_018294505.1). Taxonomy (NCBI): domain Eukaryota; kingdom Viridiplantae; phylum Streptophyta; class Magnoliopsida; order Poales; family Poaceae; genus Triticum; species Triticum aestivum. Next base: position 131,317,704 of record NC_057805.1, on the reverse strand, counting down.
CTCCTCTTCGTCCTCCTTTTGGCAAAGAACTGTTCCTCGTTGATGATGTCTTGCAGGAAGCGATAGCTCCACAGCGCCATGGCTTGCTCGTCCATCTCGGCCAGCCTGAGACGACGCTCCCGCCTCCGGTGCTTGCGACGATCCTCGTCGGTGAGAAGCCACGGGAAAGGCGCCAACTCCTGTGCCCGCTCCCGCGTCGCCACGTCGGCGAAGTTCATGTCCTGACGGGACCACAGGAGGCGCCATGCCGCAGCGTCGCACGCGCGGGCGCCCTCCTGGGCGGTGTCGAAGGTTCCGAGGCGGAGGCGCATGCCGCCGCCCGACTGAATCTCGGCGGAGTAGTTGCCGGACGGACGCACGCGGACGCCCGAAGCTCCCCGGCGGCAAGGCGGCATGATGGCGCGGTGGTGGCATGTCGGCGGCAGAGGGCGATGGAGAGATGAAAAGAGCGGCAGAGGGCGCTGCAATTTATAGACACGCCGGACACGGTGCGCCAAATGTAGCGTGCGAGCTGCCGCCTTTTTTCCCACGCGTGCAATCGTTTCCCGCACGCGCTAGTTTCCCGCCACCGCTGGAGCGCGTGAAAACGTCCCACGTGTGATAAAAAGCCAATTTACCGTGCGCGCGTCTTTTGGCGCGACTGTTGAAGATGCTCTAAGATCAGAGTTCGCGCGCAATGGAGGCCTCAAGGATCTACTGAGCGGCACTGGTCCAGGTGAAAGTGAATATGTGACTTGGATAAAATAAAACCAATTTCTGACAAATAAAAGAGAAGCTAATATGCTCTGTAGTAGTACCATCATATACTCCTATGACCAATTTCTGACAAATAAAATCAATACACCGGCCAGTCATCTACTCCTATGACAAATTAAAGAGCAGAGAGACAAATAGAATAACATAATATGTTACTACTCCCTCCGTCCGAAAATACTTGTCATCAAAATGAATAAAAAGATATGTATCTCAAACTAAAATATGTCTAGATACATCCCCTTTTATCCATTTTGATGACAAGTATTTCTAGACGAAGGGAGTATCATGTAGCGATTTTTAATGAAATATGACTCTACAAAATAATAAATAAGTTCTCGGTGTCCATAAACTGGGCTGTTCATTCGGGCTTCGAACAACAGCTGCTCTCTCCGGCATTCAGGCGGGATGACGACAGAAAAGTATCTCATTCATGCTGCTCACGGGTTAGTGAGTGGACTGAGCATATGTAATTTATTTTTTTGCTTTTGGGCAGGGCGGACCATGGCACACTTTTGCCACCACTGTGGTTATGCACATGACAAGACTCATTTTTCATGATCCAAATTACATATTCTACAAAGCTAAATGCAATGCAATATAATGTTGCTGCAGGAAACTCAATCAATCGATTGGGAAGTTGGCGTTACAGGCCATGTGGACATTAATGTCTAAAATGTCATGTTTAATCGTTAGATACTTGATTGTGCACATGAAACTAACTGCGGTCTACAAAGGACGATAGTACATATAATTAAATCAAGGGCCCATACTTTCAACACTAAGGATGAAAAGGAGGAGGGAGAATATCATACAGAAACCAATATTCAATGGAAACTTCGTGGAAATCATATTTTAAAGTTTCAAAAAAAATCTGAAAAACATATGGTATATTAAGAGGGTGATGTTTTATTGTCACGCAAAATTTCAAGTTGAAACACAATACGAGATGTGAGCTATGAAAAAGACAAATTCAGCCGTGAATAGTGACATTACTATTCAGCACTATTTAATGCTGATTTTGTCTTTTTCATAGCTCACATCTCGTAATGTGTTTTAACCTGAAATTTTGTATGGTAATAAAATATCATCATCTTAACATCCCAAATTTTTTTCAAAAAAATTTGAAACTTCTAAACATCCTTTTCTCGTGGTTTTCACCGGTTTCCACCGAATGTTGGTTTCCATATGATATTCTCCCAAAGGAGGAACTGTAACTGACATGATGCGGCGTTCATCTTCATTGTTCAGTGTATGCACTAACAAAATATTAGGCCATGAATCGTCTACTGCTGGCTGGTTCCAGATAATTTGTTCCGGAAAGAACACAGGCAGATTCCTGGTGTGGTTTCTTCGCGAATAATCAAAGTGATAAATAGTAACCTTAAAAACTTTACCTGTGTTGGCCCCAAATATATAATTTTTCAAGAGCTTTGCTTCTTTCGATTTATGTATATTTCTTCAAGAACCATGATTGGAATAGGCCAGTACCACAGCAATAGCATTAATCAGTAATACTGAGATCGGTAATTCTGAGCACAAAACCTTTTTTCTTCTTTTGCTCCAGCCAGGCGACCAATTTTCTCTGTACAGTTACCAGTCCTACACATCGAATCAACTGTCTTTTGTGCACAACTAATGTCACCAAAAATCTGAACAGGAGCATGATCCGCCTTTGAAATGGTGGAACCTATAAGGATCTCTCAGGACAATTTCCCTGTCAAAAACCATGCTGACAAGCTTAAATACCAAATGGCAATCCGCACAGACCCTAAGATTCTTGAATATCCTTACTGTACATCCTTCCGGAACAGTGATAAGGCCATATGCCAATGCAAGCTTCTCGCTGTGATTCCAAAGGTTCTGCTCTTTCTGTTCCTCATCTGTATCATGCAGTGCCGATGAGGTATCAGCAACATAACCTACCTCCCTGAGCTTCAGAAAGATTTCATCTAGCTTCGCGTAGATCTTTTCTGTGTCATTATGACTCCGGTCACCAATACCAAAGGTGCTTACTTCTTTCTTCTGCTTAAGCCAACTGCAAGCAGGCCTTTTATTTAAATTGATGTTTTTCATGTGACTTCTCAGTCTGTCAACATCGGACCATCTTGCACTTGTCGCATATAAGTTCGACAAAAGAACATAAGCTGAGTCGTCAAAAGGATCCAACTCAAGGAGTTTCTTGGCGGCTTTCCTCCCAATATCCAGATTTTTGTGAGTTCTACTAGAGGACAACAGGCTACGCCAAATTAGATCATTTGGTAAGACTGGCATGTCTTCAATGAACTTCTCTGCTTCTGTAAATCGCCCTAAACGTCCAAGGACATCCACAATGCAAACACAATGCTTTATTCCAGGGGAAACACCAAATACAGAAGACATAGAGTTATAGTAATCAATACTCTTGTCCACTAGACCAGCATGACTACAAGCTGAGAGAAGAGTGACAAATGTTACGTAATCTGGCTTTCGCCCCATCGACACCATATGCTTAAATGTGTCCTCAGCTTCCTTGAAATATCCGTATTTTGCATAACCTGATATCAATGTATTCCAGCATTGTTGGGGTCGAACGGCAGGATCAGGAAGCATTTTCAACATTTCATCCATTTTTCCACATTTCCCGTACATATCCATTGCAGCATTAACCACATGACTGTCATTATCCAGCCCACACTTCACACCAAGACCATGTAGTTGCATGCCTTCTTCTAGTGATGCCAGGCTTGCACTGGATGACAAACATTCAGCTAGACAAACATGATCAAGATTATTTCCAGCATGCCACATATCCATGGAAAGCTTTAAGCCTTCCTCTCCGTGGCCATGTTGAACATTCGCGGCGATCATAGCATTCCAGGAAACAACACTTTTCTTGATGATTGTGCGGAAGACTTTAGTGCTTGAATCTAAGTCGCCACAGTTTGCATACATTGTGATCAGAGAGTTACTAACGTAGTCATCAGCTACGAACCCAGTATGGATTGTGTATGCGTGCAAGGGCAATCCATAATTGCGTAACTCATTTGAAGATTTGAAAGAACCCTGGATATTCACTATTGTTATGTAATTTGGCTTTAATCCTGCACGTCTCATCCAAGTAAATACCTGCATTACCTTGGTACAATCCTCAAGCGCTGAATAGCTCCCAATAAGTACGTTGCAACTAACAACATCATGAGTGGACATCAACTGAAATACTCTCTCGACATCTTGGATACAACTGCATTTACCATACATCGTGAGGAGAGAATTACCAACCAGTAGATTGCAGTCAAGACTTAACTGCAATATCATGGCATGAACCATTCTGCCATCCATCAAAGCTCCTGGACTTGAACATGCTCCTAAAGCGCTGGAAAATGTCATGCGATCTGGAGATTCATTAGTCTGAAGTAACTGACCTAGTGTCTTCAATGCATCCATGCTATTACCGCTTTGCACATATGACGAAATCATAGTGTTCCATGATATTAGATCCCTTCTGCCCATGCTCCAGAACAGAAACTCAGCATCAACCAACTTCCCAGCAGTAGAATACATATTAACAAGGGCATTAATCACGGGAATGTAAGAGTGCAGACCACCCCTGAGACACAGGGAATGAATTCCACTTCCAATGTTGACATAATCTGACGAGGCGCAGGCGCATATCAGGCTGCACATAGTAGTTGCATCATGCCTTAACAATCCACCACGACGCATATCAGAAAATACCATAAAGCATTTGCTGCAGAGTCCTTCATGTGAGTACATTGATACCATAGCGTTCCATGATATAGTGTCACGTCCCTCCATTCGATAAAAGAGCTTCTCAGCATCTTTCACCCTTCCGATGTTACCAAGCATTGTAATCAGTGAATTTGCAACGGAGACCTGCCTTTGTAGGCCAGAAACTAAGACCTGGGAAAATACCTGAAGCCCAGCCATCTCACTCTCAAGTGACCCACACAAGCTGACCACCGTCGCAAACGCATTTGCATTGCACGCAACACCTTCCATTCTCATCCGGCGATAAGCTCTCAATGCCTCTTCCAAGTACCCGTTTGACGACAAGGCGACCATCAGTGCCGTCCACGACACGACATTCCGCTCAGGCATCTCCTGGAACAACTTCTGTGCGTCCAACACATGCTTCCGGGAGCCGTACAGGTGAAGGAGCGCTGTCCCGATGTACACGTTCACCATGAGTCCGGCTTTGTGGGTCAGCGCGTGTATGGCGGCTCCACACGCGCGGCCCTCCTCCTTGTCCCGGCGCTCGCACGCAGTGACGAGACTGGCGAGAGCGAAGCCACTGAGGGGAACTGCACGTTCACGCATGCCACGCAACAGGTCGAACGCAGTGGATTCGTGGCCACAGCGGACGCAGCCGGAGATGGAGGTGTACCAGGAGGACGGGGTGCGGTCCGGCATTGCGTCGAACAGGTGGAGCGCGGCATCTGGTGAGCGGTGACGGAAGTAGAAGGCGAGTAGGGTGTTGCTGTGGAAGGCGCTGAGCGGTAGCGCGCGGCGGAGGACGGTCGCGTGGATGGCGCGTGCGAGGCGCGGGGTGTCGGCGAGGTGGGAGAAGCCGGTGCTCGGGAACTGGGCTACCGCGGGGTGCGGGTGGTCGGCGAGGAGGTTGAAGGGGTGAGGCGGAGATGGGTCGACAGGGCATGGTTGCGCAGTGGCGGAGAGGCGACGGGAGGGGCAGGTGGCGGCGGCGAGGCGCGGCGCTGCTCGGTTGAAGCAAGCGCGGGAGGACTGCCTAGCCAGTTTGGCGGCTAGGAAAATGGCGGGCGGCTTCGTGGTTCGGTCCTGGTCGCGACCAAAGAAAGAGAGGGTGAAGAGAAAGGAAACGGATTTTGCGCGGTTTAGCTTCTCGGCCTGTCGACGAAATGTAGGGAGCTGGATACGAATTTGGAGGCCCAAGCCCACTGTCATGACCACGGGCTTCCCTTCGCCCCGCAGCTCTCGACTCGCAGGGAGTCGCGGTCGAGAGAGCGGCTCGGTGACGTCGACACGCGTGGATCCGCGTCCCCTCGGCGGTCGGCATCTTGTGGGAAGGACTCCCCTCCTCTTCCACCTCCGCCCCCGGGCTTGCCTCCTCCAGGGTCAGATGCGGCCTACCGGGCACGATGGGGGAGGCGGGGCTTCGGCTGGTGGTGGAGATCGCAGTCAATGGAGAGGGGATGAGGAATGGCGGCTGCGAGACGATGAGGGTGATCTTGCCCGGTCGGCACGGAGGGCGCAGTCAGGAGGAAGGACCGGCTCTGGTCGGAACACCTCAGAAGTTATGTGCTTCAAGTGTGGGCATAATGGTCATTACCAAATCGAGTGCAAGAATCCGCTGCTTTGCTTCGTGTGTAGAGAGGAGGGTCACACATCCAACAATTGTCCCACACGTCTGACCAAGCTAGAGCTCATCATGTATGGATTTGGGGTCTGATCAGGGCTTCTACCTGCTGGAAGGGTGGTGGATGAGGAAGACCAGCTTCCTGCCAATGCGGCTTCCTTGGTGGTCACGGATGGCGATGCCTCCGAGGAGTCGATTAGGTTTGATTTATTGGATATGTGGGAATCAGAGTGGGAATGGCAGGTTACAATGATTCACCGGAACTGTTTTTTGGTGGTGTACCCATCCAAGCAGGCATTGAGGATGGCACAAAAGAGTGGCACGATTACCTTGCCAATCGGTGGGCACAAAGCCGACGTGCGGGAGCCATTCATAGAACCATACGCCGTCTCGTGGCTACAGGAATGTTGGGTAAGGATCTCGGGCATACCCAACCGGCTCCATCAAGTCCCGCTCATCAAGGAGTTCCCCCAGATCGTAGGCAACGCGGTGGTGGTGGATGAACTGACAATCGTGCGGCCGGATATGGGTGGGCTGCGGGGTGCTCCTATGAGGGCAAAAATCTGGTGCAAAGACCCTACCAAGATCAATGGGTAGTTTGAAATCTTCTGCGGCCTCAGCGGCTTCATGATGAGGTTGGATCTTGAGACGGGTGGTCCATTGGCTCCACTACCCCCTGATACGTCTCCAACGTATCTATAATTTTTTATTGTTCCATGCTATTATATTATCTGTTTTGGATGTTTTATATGCATTAATATGCTATTTTATATTATTTTTGGGACTAACTTATTAACCTAGAGCCCAGTGCCAGTTTCTGTATTTTTCTTGTTTTTGAGTTTTACAGAAAAGGAATATCAAACGGAATAAAACTTTCGCGATGATTTTTCTTGGACCAGAAGACATCCACAGAGGTTGGAGAGGAAGTCAGAAGAGTCCCGAGGGCTCCACAAGCCCTCAGGACGCGCCCTAGGGGGCGCCCCTGGCTTGTGGGCCCCACAGGACTCCTCCAACCCTAATCTTCGTTGTATAAATTCCCAAATATTCCCCCAACATCAGAAGAATCCACGAAAATACTTTTCCGCCACCGCAACCTTCTGTTCCCGTGAGATCCCATCTTGGGGCCTTTTTCGGCACCCTGTTGGAGGGGGATTCGATCACGGAGGGCTTCTACATCAACTCTATTGCCCTTCCGATGAAGCGTGAGTAGTTTACCACGGATCTAAGGGTGCATAGCTAGTAGCTAGATGGCTTCTTCTCTCTCTATGATCTTCAATACCATGTTCTCCTCGATATTCTTGGAGTTCTATCTGATGTAATATACTTTTGCGGTGTGTTTGTCGAGATCCGATGAATTGCGGATTTATGATCAGATTATCTATGAATATTATTGAGTCACTTCTGAATTCTTATATGCATGATTTGACATCTTTGTATTTCTCTTCGAATTATCGGTTTGGTTTGGCCAACTAGATTGGTTCTTCTTGCAATGGGAGAGGTGCTTAGTTTTGGGTTCAATTTTGCGGTGTCCTCACCCAGTGACAAAGTAGGGGTAGCGAGGCACGTATTGTATTGTTGCCATCAAGGGTAAAAAGATGGGGTTTTCATCATATTGTTTGAGTTTATCCCTCTACATCATGTCATCTCACTCAAGGTGTTACTCCGTTCTTATGAACTTAATACTCTAGATGCATGCTGGATAGCAGTCAATGTGTGGAGTAATAGTAGTAGATGCAGAATCGTTTCGGTCTACTTGACACGGACGTGATGCCTATATTCATAATCATTGCCTTGGATATCGTCATAACTTTTCGCTTTTCTATCAATTGCTCAACAGTAATTTGTTTACCCACCGTATGTTTTCTTTCAAGAGAGAAGCCTCTAGTGAAACCTATGCCCCCTGCGTCTATTTTCCATCATGTATTTTCAGATCTATAAACCAAAAAACCCAAAAATATCTCGCAACAATTTATTTACTTTTCTTTTGTTTTACGTTTTAGTAATCTTTTATATCTATCGCTGTTAGACCTCATCCTTGCAAGTGACCATGAAGGGATTGACAACCCCTTTATCGTATTGGGTGCAAGTGTTTGATTGTTTATGCAGGTGCATAGATTGGAGACTTGCTTGTACCTCCTACTGGATTGATACATTGGTTCTCAAAACTGAGGGAAATACTTATCTCTACTTTGCTGCATCACCCTTTCCTCTTCAAGGGAAAAACCAACACAAGCTCAAGAAGTAGCAGAAAGAATATCTGGCGCCGTTGCCGGGAAGGTTCTACATCAAGCCTACCAAGTACCCACCATAAACTCTCATCTCTTGCATTACATTATTTGTCATTTGCCTCTCGTTTGCCTCTCCCCCACTACTAAAATGTTTTCAGAAAATCAAAAAAATATTTGCCTTTTTATTCGCCCTCTTTTCGTTTGCCTTTATGTCTTACTTGGTTTGTTTGCTTGTTCGCTTGGAATAATTGTGTATTTATTGAAAATCAGAAGCACAAAGTTTATGGATCCTCGTCCACTTGCTAATATTTTTAAGAGATCCAATTATGATGAACAAATTGCTAGTGAGTTGCGTGCACTAGATTATCTTTATGAAGTTTTGCTTGAAATTTGTGAATCTGAAAATTGTGATGAAGTGGTAAAAGAAGAAATTTATGAAGTGATTCACGATAGTTCCTTGAATGAAAAGCATGATTGCAATGATGTTATTATAAATTCTATTAATGTCAATTATGCTAATAATTTGCAAAACCTAAGCTTGGGATGCTAATTTTGCTACATACTTATTGCAATGATCATGATTGGGGTGATAATGTTTCTTATGATCTTGAAAATTTGTTTAAGCCTAATGATGAATATTATATTGATAATAATGTTTGCAATAATATTGAAAGTGGGTTTGGAAGAGTGTCAACTCTAGGAAATAATGATCCCACTACTTTGGAGATTGATCAATCTTATGAAATTTTTGATAAAAGTGGGCTTGGAGAAGTAATGACTTTATTTTATGTTGATCCCACTATTTTGGAAGAGTGACAACTTTGCATGCATGTGGATCATGAAGAGAATAATTTATGTGATATCTATGTTGTTGAATTTGATTATGATCCTACCTGTCGTTATGTTGAGATTGCTATTGTTTCTTTCTTCTTCCTTGCATATCCTAGTTTTTGCTTGTATTGATAATTTTTTTACTTACAAAATGCCTATGAATAGAAATTATGTTAGACTTAAACTTGTTTTTCACATGCTACATGATGCTCTCTTCGTGTTTCAATTGCTATCTTTCATGCGAGCATCATTAAAATTGTCAATGCCTAGCTAAAAGGCTTTAAAGAAAAGCGCTTGTTGGGAGACAACCCAATATTTTTCCTTTCTGTTTTTATGAAAATACATATTATTACCTCTATAGTAGTTGTGTTTTAGTGTTTTTTAATTAGTGTTTGAGCCAAGTAAAGCCTTTGGGATACTTTGGTATATCATTGATTTGATCTTGCTGAAAAACAGAAATTTTTGCGCCCATTGCCAGAATTGTTAAAAATCATAGAAGCGTGATAAAATCCTGATTTTTCTACACAAGATTGATATATGAATTTCCTATGTTTTCCCAATTTTTCAGAATTTTTGGAGTTATAGAAGTATACGAAGTTTTCAGATTGCTATAGACTATTCTGTTTTTGACAGATTTTGTTTTCTATGTGGTGTTTGCTTATTTTAATGAATCTGTGGGTAGTATCGGGGGGTATGTGATACGTCTCCAACGTATCTATAATTTTTTATTGTCCCATGCTGTTATATTATCAATATTGGATGTTTTATAATCATTTTATAGTCATTTTATATCATTTTTTGGTACTAACCTATTAACATAGTGCCAAGTGCGAGTTGCTGTTTTCTACATGTTTTTTACATCGCAGGAAATCAATACCAAACGGATTCCAAATGCAACGGAACTTCACGGAGATTTTTGATGGACCAGAAGACACCCAATGGGCCAAGGCAGCGCCTGGGGGGTGCTCCGAGGGGAGCACAACCCACCAGGGCGCGCCAGGAGGCCCAGGCGCACCCTAGTGGGTTGTGCCCAGCTCGGGTGCCCCCTGAACTGCCTCTTTGCTCTATAAATACCCCAATATTCCAGAAACCTTAGGGGAGTCAACAAAAATCAATTCCAGCCGCCGCAGAGTCCAGAACCACCAGATCCAATCTAGACACCATCACGGAGGGGTTCACCACTTCCATTGGTGCCTCTCCGATGATGCGTGAGTTAGTAGCTAGATGGCTTCCTCTCTCTTGTTGGATTCTCAATACAATGGTCTCTTGGAGATCCATGTGATGTAACTCTTTTTGCGGTGTGTTTGTTGGGATCGGATGAACTTGAGTTTATGATCAGATCTATCTTTTTATATCCATGAAAGTTATTTGAGTTTCTTTGATCTCTTATATGCATGATTGCTTATAGCCTCGTATTTCTTCTCCGATATTTGGGTTTTGTTTGGCCAACTTGATCTATGATGACCCACAATTATAGGAGATCAATTGTAGCTCTTGTCGATAAGTAAGAGTGTCGAACCCAACGAGGAGCAGAAGGAAATGACAAGTGGTTTTCAGTAAGGCAATGTCTGCAAGTGCCGAAATTGTAAGTAGCAGAGTAGTTTGATAGCAAGATAATTTGTAACGAGCAAGTAACGATAGTAGTAACAAAAGTGCAGCAAGGTAGCCCAATCCTTTTGAGGCAAAGGACATGCCAAAACGGTCTCTTATGATAAGCAAAGCGTTCTTGAGGGTACACAGGAATTTCATCTAGTCACTTTCATCATGTCGGTTCGATTTGTATTCGCTACTTTGATAATTTGATATGTGGGTGGACCGGTGCTTAGGTGTTGTTCTTACTTGAAAAAACCTCCTACTTATGATTAACCCTCCCGCGAGCATCCGCAACTACGAGAAAAGTATTAAGAATAAATTCTAACCATAGCATTAAACTTTTGGATCCAATCGGTCCCTTACGAAATAGCGCATAAACTAGGGTTTAAGCTTCTGTCACTCTCGCAACCCATCATCTAATTGCTACTCCACAATGAATTCTGTTAAGCCCAAATATGGTGATGTGTCATGTAGTCGACGTTCACATGACACCACTAAGGGAATCACAACATACATACCATCAAAATATCAATCACATATCAAGCTCACATGATTACTTGCAACATGATTTCTCCCATGACCTCAAGAACAAAAGTAACTACTCACAAATAATAATCATGCTCAAGATTAGAAGAGTATTAAATAGTATATTGGATCTGAACATATAATCTTCCACCAAATAAACCATATAGTAATCAACTACAAGATGTAATCAACACTACTAGTCACCCACAAGCACCAATCTATAGTTCGGTAACAAGATTGAACACAAGAGATGAACTAGGGTTTGAGATGAGATGGTGATGTTGAAGATATTGATGGAGATTTCTCTCCCCAAGATGAGAGAGTTGTTGGTGGTGATGATGATGATGATTTCCCCCTCCGGGAGGGAAGTTCCCCCGGCGGAATCGCTCCGCCGGAGGGCAAAAGTACTCATGCCCAAGTTCCGCCTCGAGACGGCGGCACTCCGTCCCGAAAGTCCTCTCCTTATGTTTTCTAGGTCAAAATGACCTATATACCAGAAGATGGGCACCAGCAGTGGGCCTGGGTGAGCACAACCCACCAGGGCGCGCCTGGGCTCCCTGGCGCGCCCAGGTGGGTTGTGCCCACCTGGTGGGCCCCCTCTGGTAGTTATTTGCTCCAATAATTCTCAAATATTCCATAAAAATCCTCGTGAAGTTTCAGCTCATTTGGAGTTGTGCAGAATAGGTAGCTTGACGTAGCTTTTCCAGGTCCAGATTTCCAGCTGCCGAAATTCTCCCTCTTTGTGTATACCTTGCATATTATGAGAGAAAGGTGTCGGTAAAAACAAAATACGGACATAGAAGCATCATGTTCATTATTATAACAACAACAAATTTAAACATAAGACTTTTATCATAGAATTCTCATGAATAAGTGACAATTCATCACACAATCGAAGTATAAAGCAAAAACTCTATTAAAAACCAACAAACTATGTTCTCAGTCAACTTTGCAACTACAATTCATCATCTTTCCAGGAAGGGTCATGTATCGGAGCCTTTAAGCAAGTCCACATACTCAACCATCATATAGTCTTCTATGATTGCTAACACTCACCGCGTACACATGAGCAAAACGTTTCAACCGGACACATAGAAAGATAGGGGCTTATAGTTTCGCCTCCCAACGTATTCACCTCAAGGGTGATGTTAACAATAATAACTCATGCTATCTATATTCAGCTGGACATATATGCCTAGATCTTTCCTCACCACATGATGCTTGCCAAAGGAGAAAAATAAAAAGGAATAGAAGGAAAACTTTGACTCTTTGCATAAAAGTAAATACATAAAAGTAAAAGATATGCCCTTCGCAGAGGGAAGCAGAGGTTACCATGCGCTTATTTGTTTGTATGCTCAACCCCTTAGTGCAAAAGAACGTCACGTTATATTGCCCCTTGTGATAGCGACCTTTATTATGAAGTCTGTCGCTTTTATTCTTCACCATCACAAGTTCGTGCAACGCTCAGTTTTCTCTTACACTAAATGATCTCACACATTTAGAAGCAATTTTTATTGCCTTTTTGCACCGATGACAACTTACTTGAGGGATCTTGCTCAATCCCTAGGTAGGTATGGTGGACACTTGAAAATAAGATTTGGGTTTAAGGGTTTTTGGATGCACAAGTAGTATCTCTACTTAGTGCAGAATTTTTGGCTAGCAAAGATAGGGGCAAGCATCACATGTTGAAGGATCTATGACAATATGACTTCTATGCAAATATAAACAAACATAAACCATTAAGTTGTCTTCCTTGTCCAACGTCAACAATTTTGGCATATAATATTTTAATGAAGGCTCACAATCACAAAAGATTTCTAGGATAGTATCACTACTAGGGAAAACCTTATACACATAACTTTAGCAGTAGCACTTGTTAGAAAAGCTCGCTACTGCTAAATAGCAGAGGCGCGTTGAGGATAACCGCGCTACAGATACATAGGTAGCAGTAGCGCGTCTAACGATAAAAGCTCTACTACTAAAATTCCCACTACTAAGCCGATAGGCTAAACATAGTAGTAGCAATGTTGTAGGAACAGCGCTACTGCTAATATCTTTGTAGCAGCGCGTTTACGTAGAAAGGCGCTACTGCTAACGAAAATAAAATGAAATGAAAAGCAAATAGAAAAGTAAATGAAAATGTAAGAAATAGAAGAAGGAGAAAGGAAAAAAATAAAATGTAAAGAAAAATCAATGAAAAAGGAAAAAAAAGAGAAAGGCATAGCAGTAGCGCGTTTTCTGAAAAGCGATATAGCTAACTTAGCTATAGCGTGTTTCCATAACGCGCTACCGCTATTTTTGACTTAACCAGCGGTTTCCCTCCCCCCGGCCACCACTTCTCCCCCAAATCCCTCGCCCCACTTCGCCGCCGACTCCCCAATTCGCTGTCGCCCTACTTCGCCACCGTCTCCTGCCGAGGTCGACGCCCGCAACCTCACCGTCTCCCCCCGAGGCCGCCCTCAACCTCACCGCCGCCGCCCGAGGCCGCCCTCGACCTCATTGTCGCCGCCCGAGCCCGCCCAAGACCGCCGCTGCCCGAGCCCGCCCTCCCCGCCCCTGCCTCCGTCGCCGAGCACCTCCCCGCCACCATCTCTCCCCTCTCTGTAAGCCCACCACCCCTCCTCTCTCTCTCTCTGCATTTTCTTCCGCCATGTTAATTAGCAGTGGTAGTAGATGTTAATTAGTAGTAAGGTTCATAGATAATGTTTTTTAGTAGTAGTAGTAGTACTAGATGTTAATTAGTAGTAGTGGTGGTACTAGTTAACTAGGGCAGTAGGGTTAATAGTAGATGTTTTATAGTTAGGGTAATAACATATGTTAAGTAGTAGATAGTGTAGATGTTAATTAGTTCAGTAGGGTTTAGTTTTTAAATTGAGTTTGTTTAACTAGATGTTAATTAGGTTTGTGTATATTTTCTTGAAGTGTCAAACATTTCCGTTCTGGCAAATGTTTTCTTGAGTTTCCGAGTGGCCTATGTTTTGCCGGAATGTCGATTCATTTCCGTTTCGGCAAATTTCAATAACTCGATTTGTCCACTTTTTAGCAAAGGTCATGCCAAAATTTTCCGTGAATTTCGGCATGACTTGTGCTACAAACTAGGACATATCGAGTTCCCGGGATTTGCCGCACCGGGAAGGAGTCAACGTTCCTGCAAAACATAGGCCTTTTTTATGTCATTATTCATTTTATTAGGTCTAGAATTAATTGACTAGATTTAATCGTAGGAAACATGGCTAGCAACAATGAAGGACAGGGTTCTGGTGATTGCGACGACGTCTACCTGGCTCCAGACGAATTTATGAGCCTTGCCGACGATCAACGGATGTTGTTGCTGGGCCCACTTATCGTATCGGGGACTGATACCGACATGCAGACCGGCGCTGAGACTGAGACCGGCGCCGAGACTAGCGGAGCCGGTCTAGAACCGAAAGCAAAGAGGCCACGGCGCCCAAACCAGCTAATGACTACTAGACTGGTGGTCACAGAGATGGACGACGGCATTTTTGAGCCAATAGCGCCCGAGGAAGCGCGATCGTGCTACGGCAATCAAATAGACTGCATCGTACGGACAACCGCCACCATCAACGATGAGAAACTAAAGAAGATAGATAATATGAGGCCCTCCCTCCTCAAGAAGTTGCACCAGATATTCTTGTTCTTGGGCCGGAATGAAAAGGATTATAAAGATTCAGATAAGGACCCGGCAATGAAGAAGATAAATAAACACGCCATGACCAAGTTTAGCGACGCGTTGGCCGCCTGGAAAGCAAGGGTGAAACATCGGATCGTCAACAAAAAGGAACCCTACTCCGAGATTGTAAAGGATAATCCGACTATCACGGAAGAGCACTTTGAAATATTCAAGGCGGCTTGCGAGGCCGAAGCTACCAAAAAAATGTCGAAGTACATGGAGGGGCTTCAACAGAGGAACATGGGGTGCCACCACCTCGGAAGCCATGGTTACGGCAGGAAGAGGTCCATATGGGCCAAGGAGGACGCGGAACGCGGGAGTCTGGGCATCCCAGACCCCTTGGCGGACTTCACAATCCCGGAGGAGCGTGACATCCTCAAGGCACGACACCATTGGGATTCAGTCAAGTAGGTTTTCGAGACGGACCCGGCCACGACGGAGTTCATGAGACTGCTGGTAATTTTAGTTTCTTATCAATTCAACTGCACGTTAGTCATATTTGTAAATGATCCTTGTTCCTTTTGCAGAGAGAGCAACACAGGATTACGGTCGAAAGCGACTCGCCGTCTGAGGCGTTGGCGAGGCCCAAGTGGGACACTCCATTCAACCGGGCGTTGAACATATTGAAAGGACTCCCGATGGACACTCGGCCGTTCTATGGATGCGTGCATGGTGTCGGAGACGGCGCCACGTGGAAGAAGTAGTACCGTGAGACCACGGAGGAGAGAAAGGAAAGACGGAGGTTAACTAAAGAAAACATCAACAAGAAGGTTGAGATTGCGGTTGAGAAGAATTCATTTGAGACAGGGGCAACAGCGGTAGCTGCCGCAAAAAGGTGATTGAAGATATGTCTACTGTCTTGGTTCCGGCCGTTTTCAATTGGGGCAGGCAAAATCCAGAAAAAAAAATGCAGCAGACTTTCCCCTTGCTGACTTCTTCGGGAGCAGCTCGACTAGCATTGCACCAGCACCTGCCCCTGCTCCTGCACCTGCTCTCGCACCTGCTCCGGCACCGGCTCCGGCACCGGACGTGCTCGGCGGTGCTTCGTCTTTGGCTGAGCTCAACGCTCTCACGATATCTGTCACACCGGCCCTCTTCAATAAATGTATAATCTCCCATTTCCGTTGCCTTTCGGATGTCTCACATCGCAGACATTTCTTTGCGGGCCGACGTAACCCCGTGCACCATATTGTACACCATCGGCGACCAGAAGGTGGATGTGGGGAAGGCGACGATAATGAAGCCGAAGGA
Organism: Triticum aestivum; assembly: GCF_018294505.1. Lineage (NCBI taxonomy): Eukaryota > Viridiplantae > Streptophyta > Magnoliopsida > Poales > Poaceae > Triticum > Triticum aestivum. The sequence goes on along the minus strand of NC_057805.1, from coordinate 131,301,497 downwards.
ACCATTGTTCCACAACCGACCGATCCCCCCTGACGTCTTCAAGGTTTCCGTGGTCAGTGTCAAACCGGGCCACAAGAATTTGGCTCCTCCGGTACTAGGGGGGATGACGACGAGACCCCGTGGCAGCTTGGTGGTTGCAATGGGTGGGTCCTGTTGTGGCCAAAGAGTCTGCTTTGTCTGGAGGCGGCCGGGAGCACACCCACGAGCACGCAACCTCAGCAAGGTATGAACATCAACACCCCACCTACCCAATTAGCGTCGGCTGTTGTGCTGGGTGATAGCGGACGGGGTGAGGAAGAGGCTCCATTAGTCGCTGATTACGTCACCATAGATGAGGATGAGGATGACGATGACACTCAACAGTATCTCAATACTGGCGCCTATGATGAGTACTCGGGGTTTGAGCGTCATGAGTCGGCGCCTGAATTGCCGCCTCCGGAGGCTGAACGCATTATAGACGACCTTCCAGTACCAAAGAAGCATAGGAAGAGAGCGAGGAAAGGCAACAAAGCTGCTTCTATGATCCAGCCGCCTCAGTAGCCTCGGGTTCAACCCGTATACCTATCCCCGGTGCCGCAAAATGGCATATCACCGGTGAACCAATCCTAACTAAGGCAGCGTTAGAGGCCACACACGGCGATCTAAGGAGACTTCATGACGATGTGCTGCGGAGAGAGAAAAGCCTCATCGCCTCGGAAAATCCAGGATACCCACTCTATGTGGTTAACGTGCCGCGACAAAGTTTGTACGTCCACACATGCGCCGCGGACAAGTTCTTCCTTCGATTCGATTACATCTTCGACATGTTTCACTTGAAGAAGCTGTATTTTACGTTTGTCCGCCTTTATGCCTTGTACATGAACTACATCATCGGGATTGAGCAGATACCTTATATGTGTGTCGCTGACCTGTACTTCATGCACGAGAGCTTCTTGGTAGTCTGCGCAGAGCACCGTGAATACGCGAGGGACTACATCGCCAATTTCATGGTTGCCAATAAGGACAAGGAGGCGATTCTCGTGCCTTATCATCCTGTCTAAGTCATCCGTGCGGATATCCTTCCTTCGATTTCAATCATTCATTTGCACGGTGGAGGCTAATTAATTTGAGGTGTACTTATCTTGCGCAGCGGCGGGCGCGCCGTCCTCATCATCCTCTACCCCTGATACTCCCACGCTCTTTACTTGGACTCGTCGAAGAACATGAACAAAAAGGATTACACCCACATCAAGTATGTTCTCAACAGTGCTATGTTTTACTATGGCGCACGGGGTGGAGAGGTCAAGGACAAGAAGAAAAGGGACGGCAGGCCCGCCTTCGGCCATAAGACCGACTTCTGCTACATCCAGCAACCGAGTGATACTCTTAGTGATGGATTCTATGTCCTACACCACATGCTGGAGTACACACGGGATCAGCAGAACCTTCGCATGTCACCTAAATTCGGCGATGCCCATATTCTGCAATGGGCAAAGAACGTAGGAGATATCCCGGATCATCGACTTCGAGGTGAGTTCTATCACATCCAGCGTGAACTTGCCAAGTCATCATGAAGGAGGTCCTTGACAAAGCAGGTCTGTTCTACGAGGAAGGGCAAATGTCGCGGGAAGACATCCGAACACGCGTAGCCGCTTAGTGTCTTGACCTGAAGCCTTTCACTAAGCTCGGGGACTATCTCCCTGACTTGGATGGATGGAACGACATGTTGGAGTGATTGACAATGTGTCCATTTAGTCCATACTTTCTGAATGACGAAACTTTGAGTTATGCACGACGAAACTTTATTTGTGGTTTAATTAAACCGTCCTCCTCAACTAGCGAAGATCACTCTCGTTAGGGCATTTTGGGTACGATGAACTTTGTTATTTATGCTTATGATATATTGCTTTTATTTTTGCCAAGTCTGTCTCTTTCTGTTGCTCAACTATGTATGTTGCATATCATCGACTCATGTGATGATGCAGGTGCATAGATCATCGATGACGAACAAGTGCAACACCAGGAGTATACGATGAGTGGCCGGAGTGTCAGGCCCAGGTGTACCGGTTTCCGGTTTCCGAGCGACAGCCAGTAGTTAGTTTAGGTTCCGCTAATGCGATAGAGGGATACGAACTCATGTACTGCATAGTTCCGCTCATAGTGATAGCTCTTCTCACGTATATCATTGTTTAGATGGATGACGATGTAGTTGCAAGTAATCGAGACTTGTATCGCTATTTTCGAGATGATGACGAGAGACCACTTTGTGTTGGATGATGATTATGATGATGACATGATTTGATGATATGGTTACATTTGTATGTGTATGATATGCTAAAGATTATTGTATAAAGCCTGTTCAAATACAAAACAAACATGCAGAAAAAAACAAAAACTAATAAAACTAATAGTAGCAAGGGAAAAAAAGTTAGCAGCAGTGTGCTCTTACCAGTAGCGCGCCCAAGTTAAAAGCGCTGCAGCTATTAGCAGTAGCACGTTGAACTAAAGCTCGCTGCTGCTAGCCATGTATAGCAGTAGCGTGGGGCAACACGCGCTACTTATACATGTTAGCTGTAGCGCCGTATCAGTAGCGCGGTACCCCGCGCTACTGATACACCAAATACCCGCGCTACCGCTAGGCTTTTCCCCAGTAGTGTATATTTATATGTGAATCTTCTCTTCCCTTATTAATTCTTTCATGAGTTTCATCATTGACTTATGCTATGTTTGTCCATCTCTACTAAATTTTTCTACTTATACTTTTCCTTATGTGGTGTCATCACCTACCATAAGATTAGTACATGATCTTCTTGATTTATTTCCTTTCCTTTATTTAATTCCTTTATATTTTTCTTTCTTATTTCTTTTCTTTTATTTGCAACATGAAAGTAAAGAAAGAAAAACTCAAACTAAACTTTAATATATAACTTGCACACGATTACAAGGATAGATAACTAAGCAAACTCTCAAAGAAGAAAGGATCGGACTAAAATTTTATTCTTCTAAAGCAAAAGATCGAACTAAAATAAGTAAAGGTAAAAAGATAGTGGGATGATACGATACCGGGGCACCTCCCCCAAGCTTGGCGGAAGCCAAGGGGAGTGCCCATACCCGATACTCAGTTGTCCTTTGGTGGTGAAGAAGATGATGGTGGTGATGAAGTGATCCTGTCCTTAAGGATCAAGAGATTCTCCAATCGACGGATGACGCTCCGGAGATGGATGATATGCTCTTGATGCAGAATATTTTTGCAAGATACTTATTTTGTATGCGAACTATTTCAATGATACGAAAGGCTTCAATCTCAGCAGGAGTAAGGTGAGTGAGGTAAGGCTTAAGGATATCTTCCTCTTCTTCCTCCTCTGCTGGCAGTGCTTGTTCTGCCACTGAGGATGGATCTACGGTAGCCTTCTTGCCCTTGTCTCCCTTGATGGCATCCATGGGCTCCTCCCTCTTCAGCTCGAACTTCATCAACCAAGCATCTTCTTCCATGTTGTTGGAGGAGGAGGAAGACATGATGCCTGGCTTGATAAATCTGACCAAAAACAGCAAGAAAAGAGAACAGAGGATTTCTCTGCAATACGGTGGTTAACAACTTCGGGAAGTATATATAGATTTTTTTATCTTGGAGAACAAGCATACGGTAGAAAAACGGAGTCCAGAAGGTGTCCCAGGTGAGCACAACCCACCTGGGTGCGCCAGGCAAGCCTAGCGCGCCCTGGTGTCTTGTGCCCACCACGGTACGCTCCCTGGAAGTTTCTTATTTTCCTATTTTTCTAAATATTCCAAAACTGATAAAAAATATTTTCGCTGATTTTTCGGAGTCTGTGTACTTACCGTATCACATACCTCCTTATTTTCACGATTCTAGAGTGTTCCAGAAGGACTATTTTATGTGTTCTTCCGGTGTCAAAGTTTGGATAATATTACTTTCAACATTAATGGGTGTACCTGAGATATAATGTTTTATTCATTGCCCATTGACAACCTTCGGGTTAGTCCCTTTGGTATTATTTATTTTGATGGCTCCAGACCGATAAACCTCCTCGATGACATATGGGCCTTCCCATTTTGAGAGGAGTTTTCATGCAAAGAATATGAAACGAGAGTTGTACAAAAGAACATATTCTCCGACTTTAAACTCACGCTTTTGGATTCTTTTGTCATGCCATCTTTTAACCTTTTCTTTGAATGATTTTGCATTTTTATAAGCTTGGGTTCTCCATTAATCTAATGAGCTAATATCAAATAACCTCTTTTCACCAGCAAGTTTGAAATCATAATTGAGTTCCCAATATGCTTTATGTTCTAACTCAAGAGGCAGATGACAAGCTTTTCCATAAACCATTTTATAAGCAGACATACCCATAGGATTTTTATATGCTGTTCTATAAGCCCAAAGTGCATCATCTAATTTCTTAGACCAATTCTTCCTGGACCTATTGACAGTCTTCTGCCAAATTAATTTTATTTCTCTATTGCTAAGTTCAACTTGACCACTAGACTGAGGAAGATAAGGTGATGCAATTCTATGGTTAACATCATATTTGGCAAGCATTTTACGGAAAGCATGATACGTCTCCATCGTATCTACTTTTCCAAACACTTTTGCCCTTGTTTTGGACTCTAACTTGCATGATTTGAATGGAACTAACCCAGACTCACGATGTTTTCAGCAGAATTACCATGGTGTTATTTTTGTGCAGAAATAAAAGTTCTCGGAATGACCTGAAACTTCACGGAGAATATTTTTGGAATAAATAAAAAATACTGGCGAAAGAATCAACACCAGGGGGGCCACACCCTCTCCACGAGGGTGGGGGCATGCCCACCCCCCTGGGGCGCCCCTGCCTCGTGGGACCCCTGAGGCTCCACCGACCTCAACTCCAACTCTATATATTCACGTTTGGGGAGAGAAAAAATCAGAGAGAAGGATTCATCGCGTTTTACGATATGGAGCCGCCGCCAAGCCCTAATCTCTCTCGGGTGGGCTGATCTTGAGTCCGTTCGGGGCTCCGGAGAGGGGAATCCGTCGCCGTCGTCATCATCAACCATCCTCCATCACCAATTTCATGATGCTCACCGCCGTGCGTGAGTAATTCCATCATAGGCTTGCTGGACGGTGATGGGTTGGATGATATTTACCATATAATCGAGTTAGTTTTGTTAGGGTTTGATCCCTAGAATCCACTATGTTCTGAGATTGATGTTGCTACGACTTTGCTATGCTTAATGCTTGTCACTAGGGCCCGAGTGCCATGAATTCAGATCTGAACCTATTATGTTTTCATGAATATATGTGAGTTCTTGATCCTATCTTGCTAGTCATTAGTCACCTACTATGTGTTATGATCCGGCAACCCCGAAGTGACAACAATCGGGACCACTCCCGGTGATGACTGATAACCCACAAGTATAGGGGATCAATTGTAGCCTCTTTCGATAAGTAAGAGTGTCGAACCCAACGAGGAGCTAAAGGTAGAACAAATATTCCCTCAAGTTCTATTGACCACCGATACAACTCTACGCACGCTTAACGTTCGCTTTACCTAGAACAAGTATGAAACTAGAAGCACTTTGTAGGTGTTTTTGGATAGGTTTGCAAGATAATAAAGAGCGCGTAAATAAAAACTAGGGGCTGTTTAGATAAAGACACAATAAAGTAAATATAGCGAGTGTGGAAAAGTGGTGGTAGGAGTTGCGAAATTGTCCCTAAGCAATTGACTACTTTACTAGACCGATAGCAAGTTTTATGTGGGAGAGGCCACTGCTAGCATGTCATCCCTGACGTGGAATTCTATGCACTTATGATTGGAACTATTAGCAAGCATCCGCAACTACTAACGTTCATTAAGGTAAAACCCAACCATAGCATTAAGATATATTGGTCCCCCTTCAATCCCGTATGCATCAATTTCTATGCTAGGTTGAAGCTTCTGTCACTCTTGCCCTCCAATACATAGTCCTATCAACATACAACTAACCCTATGGTGTGATCCACACGTGCGCTCATATGATGGGCACCAAAGGACAGCAACATAACCACAAGCAAATTAAATCAATCATAGCAATTCATCAACCACCGATAGGACAACGAAAATCTACTCATACATCATAGGATGGCAACACATCATTGGATAATCATATGAAGCATAAAGCACCATGTTCAAGTAGAGGGTACAGTGGGTTGTGGGAGAGTGGACCACTGTAGATAGAGGGGGGAAGGTGATGGAGATGTTGGTGAAGATGGCGGAGGTGTTGGTGTAGATCGCGGTGATGATGATGGCCCCCGGCGGCGTTCCGGCGCCATCGGAAGCGAGGGGGAGAGAGCCCCCCTCCTTCTTCTTTTTCCTTGACCTTCTCCCTAGATGGGAGAAGGGT